>NW_020954720.1:19929636-19931000 GCF_900497805.2 Vombatus ursinus
AGATAGATAGATAGATAGATAGATAGATAGATAGATAGATAGATAGAGGGCACAGGGTGAGTTGAAGATGAAGGGGGTCATATCTGGAGAATAAAATAAGGGGTGAGAGAGGATCATACTAGGAGAAAGGGAGAGGTAGAATGGGGTAAACTATCTCACAAAAACCAGAAAAGAAAAGGCTCTTACAGTGGAGGGGAAACAGGAGAAGATGAGAGGGAATGAGTGAACCTTATTCTCATAGGATTTGACTTAAGGAGGGAATAACATACACACTCAGTTGGGTATGGAAATCTGTCTTACTCTACAGGAAAACAGGGAGGAGAAGGGGAGAAAACAGTGGGGGGATGATAGAGATGAGGGTAGATTGGGAAAGGGGGTAATCAGAAGCAAATACTTCTGAGGAGGAACAGAGTCAAAAGCTATAATAGAATAAATGGGGGGTAGGATAGGATTAAGGGAAACAGAGTTAGTTTTTCACAGCATGTCTACTATAGAAGTGTTTTGCATAACTGCACATGTATAACCTATATTGATTTGCTTGCCTTTTTAATGAGGGTGGGTGGGGAGGGAGGAAGGGAGAAAATTTAGAACCCAAAGTTTTAAAAACACATGTTTAAAAAAATGTTTTCACATGCAACTGGGAAATAAGAAATACAAGAAATGGGGTACGGAAATCTATCCTGCCCTACAGGAAAATTGAAAGGGAAGGGGATAAGAGAAGCGGGGGAGAGATAGAAGGGAAGGCAGACTAGGGGAAGGGGTATTCAGAACGCATGCCATCTTGGGGTGGGGGGAGGGGCAAGATGGGGTGAGAATTTGGAACTCAAAATCTTATGGAAGTAACTGTTGAAAACAAAAAATAAATACATTTATTAATTAAAAAAACAACCACAGTGATAAGATGAATAATGGCACACCTTTTAAAATGAGTTTTTAGTTATGTTTTGGACAAGAGGAAAATACAATGAAGAAAACCTACTCCTGCACATATATGGGATGGTGATTATGCTAAAGGAAGAATTTACTCAGCCCTTTTCTTTGTTTCTATTTTCTCTTTGTAGAAAAGCTAACTTAAGTTTTGGAAGACTAGAACCAAAATGCTTAACAGGAAGTTGAAATGAAAATAAATGAGGAAGTGGCAAGGGAAACAAGTGCTGCCCTCAGTGAAAAAAAACTGCATAACAGTACAATAATGCTGGTGGATATGATTTTTGAGAAAGTTTTAGTCATCTTTGAGAAGCAATGGGGAACCAAAGAGGTTTCACACATCTAAAAAATGACAGATGTCTCAATATTTAGAAAAATGAGATAATAGTAGTAGTAGTAGTAGTAGTAGTAGTAGTAGTAGTAGTAGTAGTAGTAGT
>NW_020954720.1:19931010-20025760 GCF_900497805.2 Vombatus ursinus
GTAGTAGTAGTAGTAGTAGTAGTAGTAGTAGTAGTAGTAGTAGTAGTGGTGGTGGTGGTTGTGGTGGTGGTAGTACTCCCCATGTTTTCAAAGTACTTTTGAAATATTCTCTCTATGCGCTCTGTTTTTCTTTTATTGTTACTGAACTGGGAATCCAAAGAAATTATATAGAAAAAATTATAATTATATTTCAGCAAATCATTTAACAAAATATGTAATGAGATCCTAGTAGACAAGATAACACAAAGTTTTAAATGATTTTACAGTTAGTGAAGTAGAGAATAATTTGAATGAGATGCCAAAAGTAATCATTAATTATGTGGTGTCAACCTGGAATAAGGTTTTTTAGAGGAATACTCAAGGAATATCTCCTCACTTTACTTTTGGTCAACATTTTCATCAATGTTTTTTTTTTTTTCCTTAAAAGCCAAGAAAGACAAGTCAAGCCAAGTAAACAAACATAATATATGCTAGACACTGTGCTAGGGGCCAGAGATACAGATATTAAAATATTGGAGGTAGAAATATTCAAAATGGTTTCAAAAAAAGGAACATAGCCTCTGCCCTCAAGAAGCTTACATTCTAATGGGGGTAAACAACACAATTTATAATATATTCACAATATCCCTAGTCTGTTTTTTTAGGTGCCAGGTAAGAATCCAAATTTAGATAAAGCATAATTTCTTCCCTTCCTTGGAACATGTGGGGCAGCAGAGATATATGATCCATACCTAAAATCATCACATTGTCAGATGAAAATAAAATAATTTGTGAAATCCAAATAAAATAATTTGTGGAAGTTTGAATCCAGGGAAATAAGGAAGGCTTAATCAAACCAGAGTGTTGGAATGGAGAGAATACTGGATTTAGAGACAGAGGACCAGAGAAGCATACATTAATAGTTGTAAGAGAGCCTGGAAGCCATTGAGTTCAGCACTCAATTTTGTTTTGTTTTGTTTTTAGGCAATTGGGGTTAAGTGACTTGCCCGGGGTCACACAGCTAGTAAGTGTCAAGTGTTTGGTCTGAGGCTGGATTTAAACTCAGGTCCTCCTGACTTCAGGGCCAGTGCTTACCTAGCTGCCCCCTCAGCACCCATTTTGTAAATGAGGAAATTGAGGCAGAAAGAGGTTAAATGATTTGCCCAGGATCACACAGGTAGGAAGTATCTGAGGCAATATTTGATCCTAGTTATTCTTGACTCTGACTACAGTATTCTGCTCTGTGTGTCACATAAGTGCCTCTTCTGAATTTTTGACCTTATAGATTCACAAGATTAAAATCTGTAACATGATATGCTGCAGTTGTATCAAAGTTGATTAGATATGAGGGCCACTAAAATATATATGAAAGATCCCCAAAAGCCACATATTTCTTTAAAAAAACACATATTACCATTACATATGATCTACCATATTTTTATTTATTTTGTTAAATATTTTCCAGTTACATTTTAAATTATTCTAAGACCCTCAGGAGTTTTGTAGGCCATGAAACATGTCTAAATCCTGTGTGAATAATGGATTTTAACCTTTTTTTTGAGTCACACACTCTTTTGGCAGTTTTGAAATGCTTATGCACCCTTTCCAAGAATGATATTTTAAATAATTGAAGGAAATGCTAAAATTTAGCTAGAGGTTAGTGAAAACACAATTTTCTTATCTTTTTCATCTAGTTTCACAGACCCTATGAAATATACACAGACATATAAGGGTTAATGGATAAGAACTCCTGACTTAGACTGATGAAGGTAAAGTTTCTGATCCCACTTCAGACACTTACTAGTTGTGTGAACCTGGACAAGTCATTTACCAATATTGGAAAAAAAAAAGGAGAGCATTATTTAACTTTCTAACCTTTAAGATTCCTTGCAACTCCATATAATCTTCTTGTAAAAGGATCTTTGAGATTACCTGATCTAATTCTTACATTTTAAATATGATCAAATTGAGGCTTAGTAAGTGAAGTGATTTCCCCAAGGTGACACTGGTAGTAAGTGGCAAACCTAGAATGAAAATCTAGGTCCTTTGACCCCACTTTCAGTTCTCATAATTACTATATGTATGCTGCATGTCAAGTCATTTCAATTTTTTAAGCCTCCATTTTCTCATCTATAAAAATAGGAGGCAGCAGAGTGAACTATATGATGTCTTTGAATACTGATGGCATTTGATCTGAGTCTATGAGGATAAAAGAAGGTCCTTCTTGAGTTAGGCACTAAGGATGCCTAAGAATTCAATGGGGCAAAAGAGTCTGATAAATTCATTCAGGACATCAAAAAAAAAGCAGGAATGTGGGTCTGCAGTTGGGAATGCATGGGACTAAATTTTTTTTTTATATTACGGTAATTTTTATTTATTTTTTTGTTTTCAACATTTACTTCCACAAGATTTTGAGTTCCAAATTTTCACCCCATCTCACCCCTCCCCCCACCCCAAGATGGCATGCATTCTGAATACTCTTTCCCCTAGTCTGCCTTCCCTTCTATCTCTCCCACCCTTCTCTTATCCCCTTCCCCTTCAATTTTCCTGTAGGGCAGGATGGATTTTTGTACCCCATTTCCTGTATTTCTTATTTCCCAGTTGCATGTGAAAACATTTTTTTAAACTTGTGTTTTTAAAACTTTGGGTTCCAAATTTTCTCCCTTCCTCCCTCCTCACAAACCCTCATTGAAAAGGCGAGCAACTCAATATAGGTTATACATGTGCATTTATGCAAAACACTTCCACAGTAGACATGCTGTGAAAATCTAACTCTATTTCCCTTAATCCTATCTCACTTCCCCAATTTATTCTGTTCTTTCTTTTGACCCTGACCCTCCTCGGAAGTACTTGCTTCTGATTACCACCTTTCTCAATCTGCCCTCCTCTCTATCATTCCCCCATTTCCTTGTCTCCTTCTCCCTCCATTTTCCTGTAGGGTAAGACAGATTTCCATATCAAAAATTGAGTGTGTATGTTATTCCTTCCTTAAGTCAAATTCTATGAGAATAAGATTCACTTACTCCCTCTCACCTTCTCCTGTTTCCCCTCCACTGCAAGAGCCTTTTCTTTTCTGTTTTTTTTGTGAGATAATTTACCCTGTTCTACCTCTCCCTTTCTCCTTCTCCTAGTATAATCCTCTCTCACCCCTTAATTTTATGCTCTAGATATGACCCCTTCATTTTCAACTCACCCTGTGCCATCTATCTATCTATCTATATATCTATCTATCTATATCTAAATACATATAATGTTCTCCTTCCAACTACCCTAATATTGACAAAGGTCTCATGAGTTACAGATATCATCTTTCCATGCAGGAATGTAAACAGTTCAACCATAATAAGTCTCTTATAATTTTCTCTTTCCTGTTTACCTCTTCATGTTCCACTTGAGTCTTGTATTTGAAAGTCAAATTTTCTATTCAGCTCTGGTCTTTTCATCAAGAATGCTTGAAAGTCATCTATTTCACTGAATGACCCTTTTTTCCCCTGAAGGATTATACTCAGTTTTGCTGGGTGGGTGATTCTTGGTTGTAATCCTATCTCCTTTTCCCTCCAGAATATTATATTCCAAGCCCTGTGGTCCCTTAATGTAGAAGCAGCTAAATCTTGTGTTATCCTGATTGTGTTTCCACAATACCTGAATTGTTTCTTTCTAGATACTTGTAATATTTTCTCCTTGACCTGGGAACTCTAGAATTTGGCTACAATATTCTTAGGAGGTTTTCTTTGGAAATCTCTTTCAGGAGGAGATTGGTGGATTCTTTCAATTTCTGTTTTGCCTTCTGGTTCTAAAATAGCAGGCAGTTTTCCTGGATAATTTCTTGAAAGATGATGTCTGGGCCTCTTTTTTGATCATGGCTTTCAGATAGTCTAATAAATTTTAAATTCTCTCTCCTGGATCTATTTTCCAGGTCAGTTGTTTTTCCAATGAGATATTTCACACTGTTTTCTAATTTTTCATTCTTTTGAATTTGTTTTACAGTGTCTTGATTTCTCATAAAGTCACTAGCTTCCAATTGCTCTATTCTAATTTTTAAGGGAGTGTCTTCTTCAGTAATCTTTTGGACTTCCTTTTCCATTTGGCCAATTTTGCTTGTTAGGGCATTCTTCTCCTCATTGGCTTTTTGGACCTCTTTTGCCATTTGGGTTAGGCTATTTTTTAAGGTGTTATTTTCTTCAGTATTTTTTTGAGTCTCCTTTAGCAAGCTGTTGACTTGTTTTTCATGATTTTCTTGCATCATTCTCAGTTTTTCCTCTACTTCTCTTACTTGCTTCTCAAAATCCCTTTTGAGCTCTTCCAAGACCTGAGACTGATTCATATTCTTCTTGGAGGCTTTGGATGTAGGAGCTTTGGCTTTGTTGTCTTCTTCTGGTTGAATGTTTTGACCTTCTTTGTCACCAAAGTAAGATAATATAGTCTGACTCTTTTTGCGCTGCTTACTCATGATCCCAGCCAATTACTTGAGTTTTAAACTCTTTGTTAAGGTAAGAGTCTGCTTCCAATGTGAAGAGTGTACTGTCCCAAGTTTCAGGGGTTTGTACTGCTGTTTTCAGAGGTACTTCTAGGGACCTGTAAATTTTCAGTTCTTCCAAGGTGCTATGATAAGGGGCAAAGTGTTTCTCTCTACCGCCACAACAAGCTTCACCATGCCAGTGCTCCTCCTCGCCTCAGCACTTCCCCTCAGAATTGTGACCCAGATCCAAGCACAGGAAGAGCAAGAGATTCCTGCCATGGCACAGGCAAAGAGATTCTTGCAATCTCACTCTGATCAGCCACTTCATTCCCCCTCAGTCTGTGGGTCAGAAGCTCAGGAAACAGCCGCTGCCCCAGAGTCTGCGCTCAGGACTTGTGGCTAAGAGCTAGCTCCTTTCTTACCGCACTCACAGACTTTTCCCACTGACCTTCTAAGTTGTGTTTGGCGTTTGTGGGTCGATAAGTGTGGAAACTGCTGCAGGTACCTGTGATTTAGTCCTCTGAGCCCTGCTCCAGGGTCGCTGAGGCCTGCAGGCACACGCTGAACTGCGCTCCTCTCCCTGCCCAGTGTGATATACCTTTCTGATCAACAATCCAGGTTGTCTTTGGCTGGAAATTTGTTTCACTCTGTCTTCTGGTGGGTTCTACTGCTTTAGAATTTGTTTAGAGTCATTTTTATAGGTATTTAGAAGGGTTTGGGGGGAGAGCTCAAACAAGTCACCTCTTTCCCTCTGCCATCTTGGCTCCGCCTCCCCACGGGACTAATTTAAAGTACTTATTTAAAGTGTTTTTTTTTTCCTTTTCTTACAATGAAGAATATATAGCAATGAACTCTACAAAATAAGGCTTAGGAAAAGATCAGATTATGGAAGGTATTTTGGGAAATACTTTCAATAGATTAATGGAGGTGCGAAGATGGGGAAAACACAGATTTGAGCAATTCAGAAAACAAATTTTTGAATATAAACAATTTTGCTTGGAAGATTGGTAAGTAGTGTAGGAGATTCAATAATAGGGTTAAAGGGTCACTATTAATGTATGTAAACATGACATAAGTGCTCACCTGGAGAGCATATTTATGGATTATTCATTTTAATTGTAATTTTAGAATCCAAGTATGGGTCCATTAACATTACAAACTTTTTTTTTTCTTTTAGTCTAAAGAGTAAAAAGAAAACTTTTCTGTTTTTCAATATAATAGCATTATAAGCAATACTTTACAAAAGGAGAAATGAAGAATACAACTCAACTGAAACATAACTAAAAACAGGAATTATAGGTGTATCAAGTTTGTATTCCATACAAGTTACAAAAAATCTGAATTTTACATGTAAAGATGTATCTAAAAGTAAAATTAAGAAAATAGTGGTTGATAAAATAGGCATGGTTAACTATTAAATCATCACTTTAAATTACCTAAAGTAATTTTCTTAAATAATGTCATTTGTGTACACGTCTAACATTAAACAAAATCTTAAAATTGAGTCAAATAATTTATGTTAAAATTTTCATAAAATTAAATCCAAATCAATAATAAGAAAAGGAAAGAATTAATCTCAAGTAGTTTGGTATTAATTCCTGTCTGAAGACAAATCCAGAACATACGCTTTTCTGAATATCAGGTTTGTTCTGTTTGGGGTAAAAAAACAAAAAAACAAAAATGGGTTTAAACAATAGGTTTCTGAATTGCCATTGACAACTTAATACTAGATAAAGAGAGCTACTTTAAAATTTTAACATATTATGCAGTGCCAAAATAATAACAAGAAAATTAAGATACATATACTCAAACAAGGTTTTATGTTGATAGCAAATTTGTGATTTGTTCTATATTGCTATTTGGCAGGTTTGTTTTTTTTTTTCTTTCTCTCTTTGACAGTGAGTTCATTTGTATAAGTAGTAAGTTATACAATGAATTGAAATTAGTATGTCAAACTCATATATTAGAAAATCCAGAGAAGCCACCTTATTAATGCTATGAAGAAAACTGCAGGCTGGTTGATTGTTTTTTAATATTGAATTCTTTGATGTCCACATTTGGCCTCTCTAGCTTTTTTTTCTCCTTGTCATGCTCTTTTCTCCATGCTCTTGGGAAAAGTATCCAGTATCATTTGGAGTAGGCACTCTAGTAAAACTCAAAAGGTTTTGATTTCTTAACACACAACAATATGCAATGTATCCACTTAGAACAATGATTCAAATAAAATAATATACATGTGTTCTACTTCTGTGTGAGTCATAATTATGTTTAATTATCATCTCTTTTCTGGTAAGTCACAAATTATCCCCAAATTTCTCAAAGCTCAGGTATCCTTGTCAAAAGCTTTATAAACTATCATATATTTCTCAAGAAAATGCAAAATGCTGTCTAAAGTAAATTTTTAAATATTTAATGTGACATCTATTTTAATTAAATCTCATAGTTCCCTTAATGTGTTTTCTTCTACTCCAGTTCATATCAGATATTGTACAGTGGCATAAATATCTATTTATTTATGGAAAATCAGAACAATAGAAGGACCACACACACACACACACACACACACACACACACACATATATGCACACTCGCATTCCAAGCTGAAACTGGTTTGAACATTAGAAGGTAATGCAAAAGCCATTCCTAAGACATAAGATCAAAATGTAAATGAGATACTTTAGAATCAGAAATATGAAAAGAAATAACATATTTGTAATTGACTTATGTTGTTCCTTTAGGATATTGCATTGTGGATTCTTTCCACAAATAGAGAATTCAGTAATGCTTGATCATAGCCTACAACTAAGATATTAAAAAAAATTTGAAATAATGGACTTGACCTATATTAAGTAATTGGCATAAGTGTTTTTTCCCTTAAAATTTCATATCATTTTATAAAAAAAAACATAAAATGAAAACTTATATGGGGACAATAGCCCCTATTATTCTCTTTTAACTAAACCAAAGATAATATAAGGGAGGTGATGTTGAATGTGAATTCTGCTTTAAATTATCCCAAGCTACTCTGAGCCTTGTGATTATCATTGTGTTTATGTGTATTTTCTGTTTCTTATTTGTGTAAGTGGGGATAATTGTTTACACCCCTCTCACTGTACCTCACATACGGACTTGAGTTTAATAACTGCTTAGTGATAATAATGATTCAATCTGATTCAACAAATATTTTTGAGTGCTTAATACTAAAGTTGTCATTACCAACAAGAAAAACAGTGACTTTTTGAAAAAAAAAATGTGGGAATTAGCAAGGCACTAAGAAATTGTTACTTTTATAACAGTATGGGAAAAATGACATATAATGAATTTGGGAAAGAAAAAAATGAATTTAATTGTAACTAACCTGCCTCAAGGCACTCCTGGGAGAGGGAGACAGAACCATGATGGCAGAAAAAAAGGTAGGTAATTGCCTGAACTTTCCCCCAAACCCATCCAAAGACCTTCAAATAATGCCCTAAAAGAAATTCTCGAGGGGCAGAGTCCTCAAAAGGATGAGGTGAAATAATTTTCCAGTTCAAAATAACTTAGGTCAGCAGGAAAGTTCTGTCACAATGGGATTAGAGTGGAGCACAGTCCAATGCAGGCTGCACAAGCACAGATCAGGGCCCAGCAAACCTGGACTAAGTCTTTGGAGTGACTGAATCACCAGTGGCAGCAGCTGCTTCTGGAACTCTCAGACCACAGATGGTAACAGTGTTGAATAACTGGTCAGAGGGAGATTTTTCTTTTCTGGCACTGGGTGCAGGACTCTGTTGCTTTGCCCATACTTATATCTGGGTCACAGTTGTGGGTGGCAGTGCCAGGGCAAGAAGGAGCCCTAGCATACCAGAGTTTGTGGGTGCAGTGGAGTGGGACTGTCATCAAAATTCCAGAGCACAATTCCAGACCACACTCTTGTGGTCACTTACAGATCAGTGCACAGGTCAGGAGAGTAGTAAACATACCTGTCCTTAGATCATACAACCTTGGAAGAACAGAAAGCTTACAGACTCCAAGAACTGGCTCTGAAAACAACTGTACAAAATCCCTGAAGCTTGGGACAATGCTCCCTCCATCCTGGAAGCAGAGCCGCACTTTAGCAAAGAATTAAAAGTCAAGAAATAAACTAGAAAAATGAGCAAACAACCAAAAATATCTTTCTAGTGAAAATTACTTTGGTGACAAGGAAGATCAAAATGCACTCAGAAGAAGACAGTAAAGTCAAAACTCCTACATCCAAAACCTCAAAGAAAAATAGAAATTGGTTTCAGGCTATGGAAGAGATCAAGAAGGGAGGCAGAGGAAAAATTGGGAAGAGAAATGAGAGTGAGGCAAGAAAATCATGAGAAGAGTCAATAGCTTGGTAAAGGAGACACACAAAAAAAATACTAAAGAAAATGACACGTTGAAAAACATAATAGGCCAAATGGTCAAAGAAGTACACAAGCTCACTGAAGAAAAGAACTCCTTAAAAACATAGGATTGGCCAAATGGAAAAGGAGGTTAAAAAAAACCTTACTGAAGAAAATAATTCCTTAAAAATTAGAATTGAACAAATGGAAGCTAATGACTCTATGAGAATCCAAGAAACAATAAAACAAAAGCAAAAGAATGAAAGAAAGAAGACAATGAGGAACATTTCATTAGAAAAACAATTGACCTGGAAAATAGATCCAGGAGAAGTAATTTTAAAATTATTGGACTTCCTGAAAGTTATTATCAGAAAGAGACTAGACATCATTTTTCAAGAAATTGTCAAGGAAAACTATACTGATATTCTAAAATCAGAGGGTAAAATAGAAATTGAGAGAATCTACAGATCACCTCCTGAAAGAGATCCCAAAATGAAAACTCCCAAGAATATGAGAGCCAAATTACAAATATTGCAAGCAGCCAGAAGGAAAACAAAACAAAACATCAAGTATTGTGGAGGCACTGTCAAGATAACACAAGATTTAGAGGCTTTTATATTAAAGGATAGGAGGGCTTGGAATGTGATATTCTGGAGGGAAAAGGATCTAGGATTACAACCAACAATCACCTACCCAGAAAAACTGAATATAATCTTTCAGGACAAAATTGGATATTCAATGAAGTAGAGGACTTTCCAGAATTCCTGATGAAATGACCAGAACTGAATAGAAAATTTGACTTTCAAATACATGACTCAAGAGAAGCATAAAAATGTAAACAGGAAAGGGTTAAACAGTTTACATTCCTATGTGGGAAGATGAAAATTGTAACTCATAATAACTTTCTCATTATTAGGACAGTTAGAAGAAGTATATATAGACAAAGGACACAGGTGTGAGTTTAGTATAATGGGATAATATCTAAATGAATAAAATTAAGGAATGAGAAAGAGGAATGCAATGGGAAAATGAGAAAGGGAGAGTTGTAATGGAGTAAATTATTTCACATAAAAGAGGCAAGAAAGAGCTTTTATAGTGGAGAAGAAGATGAGAGAGGTGTCAGGGAATGCTTGAATCTTGCACTCAAGGGAATTAGCCCAAAGACGGAATTACATACATACTCATTTGGATATAGAAATCTATCTTACCTACAGTGAAGTAGGGGGTAAGGGAATAAGTAAAGAGGGAAGTGATCATAGAAGAGATGACTGACTGAGGGAGGAGCGAGTCAGAAGAAAAACACTTTTGAGGAGGGACAGAGTAAAAGGAGAGAGAGATTAGAATATATTGGGGGAGGAAATAGGATGGAGGGAAATATGATTAGCAATCATAACTGAAAAATTTTTGAAGCAAGATTCTCTGATAAAGCCCCCATCTCTCAAATATAAAGAAAAATGAGTCAACTTTATAAAAATAAGAGCATTTCCCCAATTGGCAAATGACCAAAAAATATGAGCAATCAGTTCTCAGATAAAGTAATCAAAGTTATCTATAGCCATATTAAAAAAATGCTCTAAATTACTATTGAATGGAGAAATGCAAATTAAAACAATTCTGAGTTACTACCTCACACCTATTAAATTGGCTAAAAGGACAGAAAATGAGAATGACAAATGCTGTGGGGAATGCCAGAAAATTGAGATATTAATGCACTGTTGGTAGAGTTGTGAACTGATTCAACCATTATGCAAAGTAATTTGGAACTATTCCAAAATATTTATAGCAGTTACTTTCTGGTGGCATAGAATTGGAATTTGAGGGGATGCCTATCGGTTGGAGAACAATATATGTGTTTGTGACAGAACACTATTGTACTAAAAGAAATGATGAGCTAGATGCTCTCAGAAAAACCTGTAGACTTACATGAACTGACACAAAGTGAAATCAGTAAAACCCAGAGTACAGTGTATACAGTAATAGCAATACTGTAAGATAATCAGCTGTGAATGACTTAACTATTCTCAGCAATTCAATGATCCAAGACAACTCTGAAGGCCTTAAGATGAAAAATGCTGTCCTTCTCCAGAGAAAGAACTGATGGAGTCTGAATACAGGTCCAAGCATATTCTTTTTACTTTCTTTATTTTTCTTGGGTTTTTATTTCAGTTTATGTTTTCTTTTACAGCATGACTAATAACGTTTTGCATGACTACACATGTATAACCAATATCAAATTGCTTATCCTATCAATGAGGGGTGGGGAGTGTGGGAGAGAATTTGAACTCTATTTTTTAAATGAAGAAAATTGTTTTTGCATGTTATTGGGGAAAAATTATAAATATATATAGATATATATGTATGTATGCATGTATATGGCATTTCTAAAGGGAAGCAATGATTTATAGAGGTTTTAAAAAGACCAAAGTGTCATTTTTCATCCAGTAATTAATCTCCATGATACATTCTTAGACTTAGTATATAATTAATAGCAAAATTAACTCAATAGAGTGAATGCTTATATATAATTTTAATATTTGATTATAATTTAATAGGTTATCAACATTTAATGATGGAAAAGTTCTACAACAAAGTCAATATTTCTCCAATTTATTATTAACTTCCTATCATTTGCAAGGTATTGCATTAAACATCAAAGTTACGAAGCTTTTTATAAATCTGTTTATTTTGATTGAAAAAAAGCTAACCTCTAACTGATATCTACTATTTTGTATGGTGTGGAACTTTTCTAGGAAGGATCCTTATAATTCTTTTTATGGATAAATTTGACATGAGCTGACCATGACATTTAAAGTTCTGAATCAGAGATTTTTCCCTAGGTCTCCATGAAGAGAGCATAATAAACTATAGAATTTGACAAAAGTCTTACTTACTTTCCTTATGGTCTGACTCTCCCCAAAATGAGCATAATCCATACAAGTGAGAGAGAAGCACATTGTGAGTCATTAATGACATCTTAGAGATCTTTGACTAAGAGCTAATTAGTTAAGTCCAATTTGTACCAAGTGCTTAATTTTTTAGGGGGGTAAACCCCACACTTGTTCTGGGTTCATTGGAGTTTGCTTCCTTTTGTGCTAACTGGCTCATTTTACAGTCAAGTAAGCATAGAATTCCATCTGGATTGACTTCTCTGTTGTAAAAAAAAAAATACTGGAGGACCTATGTGGAGCAGAGACCAGTGGAAAGGTTTTTTCTTCAATGTCCTAAACGTTGGTAGAGATATGTTGGAAAATTGTATGAGTTGCCTCATGTTCCAGAAGAGTCTCGTATGGTAATTTCCTACCAGAAGAGTTTTTATCTCATCTGAAGGTCAAAAAGCAACTTCCAGTTCCCTCCTGATTCCTGATTGCTATTGGGAGAATTCTTCATGCTCTCCTAGTGTGTTGGGTTTAGATTTTTCCCACCAAGATGGGAGCTTTGCTTTTTTGTTTGTTTGTTTATTGAATTTTTCTCCTTATTTTAGTTATTTGTAGTTAAATTTTTATTATTTGATGTTTTTTGTAATACAAGACCTTGTAATTAATGGACAAGCAATAACCTATGAAAACTTTGTAACTTGTCAATTTGATTTATTTATATAATTTTATAGTTAAGAGTGAGTATAATTTCTGGGGCTTAATTGTGGTGGGTCAAAAAGATAAAAAAAAACCCTAATGAATGTACTGCTCAAACTTAACATGGAAGTCAGGGACCACTAAGTAGTTTTCCACATGGAATTCAATAGGATTCTTTATTTAAGGCACAAGGAAGGCAATCATAAGAATCATGCCTTTATAGGTCCCAAGAGAACCATTCAAAACTGGAAATATTGACAAATGTAAAAAAAATCACTTAAGTGAGTTTTCTTTCAACATCAAACAATTAATTCATGCCAGAGAGCAACATTTAGCTCTAACCTCTTTTTGAGAACCCATGTTCACCTACTTCTTATAGTTATCCTCTGGCCCCTTAAAAAGGCATGTGCAACCAGAGCTCTGGCTCCTACTTGATCTCTTGATCTCTAAGAAGAAGCAACTATGCTAACAAGCATTGGCCACTGAGCCAGGAGGAAGGAATGTGCGATTCAGAATACAAAAAAGGAGAAATAACTTTTTCCTCTCCTTCCCCTTTTCTTCCCTCTCTGTTTTGGTCTCTTCATCCCTGCATCTCTCTTTTTTTTTCTTTCTCTGTCCCCCTTTCCATCTCTCTCTCTCACTCTCTCTCTGTCTCTCTGTCTCTCTCTCTCTCTCTCTCTCTCCCCCTCTCTCTTCTCTCTCTTCTATGTATTGTTTGCTCTCTTTTTTCCATACGTTCTAACTCATCTCTTGTGACTATAGCAGCTACCCTTGTCCCACTCTATGTCTTCATTTCTACCATTTGGCTTCCTTTATTTTGTTTGTCTCATCTTCTGCAAGAAACCTTTTTTACAGTTCATTTTAATCATAGTGCTTTCTTTCCATGAATCTCTCCAATATTCCCTGCATACATCATGTTTGTAAAGAGTTATTTTCATGCTATCTCATTATCTTCATCATTAGTGTGTGATTTACTTGATATCAGGAACTGGTTTTTTTTCTTCCTTTCTTTGTATCTCTAGTACTTATCATGGAACCTTACATGTAATGGCATTTAAAAATGTTTTTAACTATTTTGACCCCAACTCAACCCCAGTAAAAATTACGGTGGCTACATGGACATGGTAGTGAGTACTTGTGCTTGCCTGAGACTCAGTATGAAGGCCCACATGCTTTTCTGCTTTATGTTTCATTATCTGAGCTATATTACAGTACACAGATCCATGAGATTGATGTTTCCATTTGTGATGGCTACTCAGAGATCTCAAGACATCCAAGTGATGATTGACTAGCAGGTTCTGCATCCTGAAACTATGCCCTACACAGAGAACATGATAAATGTAAGAAGATGAGATATGCTGTGTCTATCTTACCAGTAGATATGAACCTTAAATGAGTTGCTTAGACAGTGAAGACTGAAGTAAAAAGAAATCTATTCAGCAGTCCAACAAGTCCTGCAAAAGTCTATCATCTGGGAGTGTATAATTGGCTAGAAGGGTTAGTATTTCATATCTGAGGCATTTTCCATTGTATGCTTTGTGAACTAAGCACTTCTTTTATGGTAAATGTACATAAGTGCCCTATAATGTTTACTTACTAGTTAATATGCTAAGTAACTTTTTTTTTTAAGAAAAGACTCTCTTAACCCCAGTTAGGAACAATCAAGTATTTCAGAGATTTTCCTTAGTGGCAGCTTAATAAGCCAGAGATTGAGGGAAGTTTTATCTCTCTTTGGGGTCATTTTCCTCCAAAACTAAATTGTGAGTTCAGAGCAAGTGTGTCTTTTGGGATATGAGTGTCTACTGAACCACAGTGACATACAAACAACAATTTCTGAAGAGATGACCAAAGTATAATATGTCCCCCCCCCAAAGCAATAGAGATTAAGTGACTTGCCCAAGGTCACACAGCTAGTGAGTATCATGAGTCTGAGGCCGGATTTGCATTCAAGTCCTTCTAACTCCAGGGCTGAAGCTCTATCCACTGTGCCACCTAGCTGCCCCCACAGGTCTAATATGATAAGCGGTTTGTATAAAATGTAACAGGAACTCTAGAGGACACAATAAAAAGTAGGGTAAGATGAGTTGGAAACATGGGAAGGATGGGACTGACATAGATCTATCTGTCTATCTATCTATATTTATCTAATCTATCTTACCTCTATATCTCTCATTTACATATATATATATATATAATTGAGCAGTGAATTTTTTTTGTATAGCTAGTTAATATTGTAGATGACTTCAAATCCAAGTCTTACCTAACTTCAGTTCCAGCATTCTCTCTTCTATACCATGCTAGCTCCCTTGTTGACATAATATCAAGATAGACATTTGAAGATAAAAGAAATACTAAAATATTTGCTTTGTCTATGAAAGACCTGCTAAAGCAGGAGTTAGGAAGACCTAGATTCAAATCTGACCTCAGGCCAATAGCAGTCGTAAGACCTTGGGAATATAATTAAAAACTTGTCTCAGTTTCCTTATCCATAAAATTGTGATAACAATAGAAATTTCATCCCGGGATTGCAGTGAAGATAAAAGGAGGCATTTCTAATATGTTTTGAAAACCTTAAAGCCCTGTGTAAATACTAGCTATTATAATACAATTATTGAATATACTGATAAATTATGATTCAGTAGAGTGGTTTTTATTTTCAAAAATTGTCTAATCATTTTTAGGGATCATTATTTACAACACAATTGTGAAATATGAAAGCATTATTAGAAAGAAAAGATCTGAGCTAGGTTTAAAACTCAGATCCTCCCTTAAAATACTACCTTTTCTTTTCAACCAAAAAATATTTTTTTTCCAGTTAAAGAAGTGTAAAAACTTTTGCACAGAGGAATTAATTTGCTCTGATCACTAAGTCAACTTAACAAATATTGACATTTTATGTAAAAATGGTACCTAAGTCTTTCATCAGTATGATAAGTTGGGTGGGGGTAAGGTTGATTAAGAAGGGATGAACTGGCAATGGTCAAGAATGGAGTTGGCCAAAGAGGGCGGTTGGAGCAGGCTCCCATGCTGATGAGTAGGATTGGTCTTTTGAGAGAACCAGTGTTTACACACAGATACATATAGACACATGTATATATAATATATTTATTAAAGTACATAGAATATAGAATGTATTTCATACATATTATTTATATATATAAATGTGTATATATGTGTGCTTATGTATGTATATATGTGTGTGTATGTGTATATGTATATATGTATATGCATATATATTTATATACAGAGAGAGAGAGAGAAAGAGGAGGGTGGCTCAGGGGATTATGTGGTCAATGGTTCAATTCACTTCTGGTTCCCTGGAGTGAAAAAAAAAATCCCTTAGGGTTTAAACCTAGCACAAAACATTGACAAATTTAAGGGCAGTGGAGTTTCACTTCTGAAAATCAGATGATGGTGTCATCTGTGTATATCCTTGTTGAACCTTGCTATGACTATTTAAATCTTCCTTCCTTTACCTGTTGAATAACCTATAAGTGTCTTCTTTTATTCCAAAATTGAACTTAAATTGTCATGGGATTGGCTTGGGAAAAGCTAGCCCCAAATACCATCCAAACTGTAGTAGTCACCATTCCTTATTCTTTTAATGCCTTCTGCTGTATTTGTTATTTTTTTACTGCTAAAAATATACTCCTCCTGTCCCATTTCTGTCTATTAACTGCCTTTCCTTTATATACCAACTCATATACTACTTTATTCATTTCACTACTTATATATCGTATACTCCAAGTTAAATAAGGTAGTGATTTTTTCCTTCTCAAACATCTTACTTAACTTTACTCCAACCTCTCATTTTGCACCAATCTTACTTTACACAGTATTATAGTTATTTGTTTAAACCCCCTTAAACCATTAGATTTTTGACTTCTTCAGTATTTATGCTATCACTTGTGTGCATATGCTATTTGCATATTTTCTCATCTTTTAGAATAAGATATCCTGGAAACCAGGGACTACCTTTGCCTTTATTTGTAACCCCATGATTTGGCACAGTGTCTGACACATAGCGGGCACTTAATAAATGTTCTGGACTGACTGACTATTATATCATCATTCTTAGACCTAATCCCTTGCAAATAGTAAATATTTAACAAAACAAAAAAAATTGAATTGTGGGAAAGGAAAATAATTCACTCCCTCTCAACTCTCTTTGCATTTTTAGCTTAAACTTTAAATTAAACTTAACTTTTTAAACTTAATTTAATTCAACAATCATTTATTTAAATACTTTTATGGTTATGATGCTTTGCTAAGAATGGAGTATGTGGATAAACAAGAAAAAAGGCATAGTCACTGCCTTCAAGAAACTTATAATCTATTGGAGGAGAAATAAAATTTTCACAGATATGAGACATTTCTCAAACCTATTTCAATCCTCTTTGAACACAAAATTCTTTTTGTTCCCCTCAAAACAACCTTTATATGGTCTCTTCTTTAATACCACTATTGTTCTCGGTTATGTTGGGCGAATCTTCTCACCACCAGGTGCATTGGTTCTCACATTGCCATACCTGCCTATTTCAAAACTGTAATAATAAAATCAGATAATCTATGTGAAAACAATTTGGAAAGCACAAAATACTATTATTAGAGCTAATAATAGCATACTATTATTATTAGTATGTTCTATGTTGCTAGTGTTGCCTATGATTGTTATTAGTGATTATTCAATGGAAAATGAGAACATAGGCAGCAGAGAATAGGGAATAAGGATGGGACGACTGCCTAGACAAATATCATATGTGAGACATATTTGGAATTGATCATATAGCAGTTCCCTCATTTAGGATACTGATCATAAATTGTGCTATTTTTCTGAGCTATCTAGCTCCACAAACCATTTACTTGACAACCTTTGAAAATTTCCTTGTTTTCAGGATATTGATTTCCAATGGATTTGTCATTACAATTGATGAATGTGCAGGCACAAAGCCAAGATATTCTCTTTGTTTTTTTTTCTTCCTTAGGGTGAATCCTGCTTCAGAACTTTGTCACACAGAGGTCAAGAGGGAAGAGAGAACAACACCCTTGGGGAAGAAAGAGTTTTAGGGAAAAAAAAAACAAGGGAGAAAGTAAGTATAATTGTGGAGATAAAATAAAAGGTGGAAAATACATTTTGTCAATTATTCATACCAGGCTTTTTGTCCACTACTCTCCATTTCATACAAAATTCTGTCTTTGAGGACTTTTTATTTTTTATTACTAATTATACAAAATAATTGCTGCCCTAGAAAATATGGAAGATTACATAAAGCTGCTCTCAGAAAGACTGGGGCCCTTTTAATCATGTAGGTTGCATGACCCAGGGTAGTCATTTAACCTCTTACTATAAGTTTCACAATAATTTCTGACCTTCATTGGTAAAGGAAATTTCCTCACAGTGCAATATATGCACAAATACCAGTAACCTTAGATCATTACTGATTTTTTTTAAATTTTTAAAATTTTGATCTTGATTTCCCATTTGATGTTTATTTATGCAGATTAAAATATTGTTGTGTACGTAAGTATTCTATTTTTAATTTGGGGAATCACTTTTCCATCTTTTGAACTTGTAGTTTTTCAATGAATCCTGTCAATGACACTCTCCAATGAATTGTTTGGTTGTATAGGGGAGTATCAGATTATTTGGAAGTGTGTAATTAGTCACTACTATAAAAAAACAGGGATAGGAAAATAGGGTTATGGAATTCAAGGAATTTTTGAGGTATCCTGAAGTCTGTGCTGGTTATTCCAATAATGCTCACCTATACTCTGAAAGCATAATTTGGGGAATTTGAGTGGGAGTTAGCTGACTCCATTCTGTCACCTCCAATCAGACTCACATTCAAGTCATACAGCTAAATTGAGCTGAATTTTTATAGTTATACTACTGGTTCCAGAGGAACTATATTCTATGCTACCAAGGGGATATGTTCATACAAACAATTAAATTGTAATTTAGGAGATCATTATAATATGTTGTTCACCCACGTTATAATTTCCTTTCTCCCATCATCTCATAAACCCCTAATCAATGCAAGATTGGTTAGCATTTATAAGGTACTCTGTGCTCCAGAGTCAGGAAGCTTAGCCTTAAGCATAAGCTGAAAAGAAAAGGATCATAGCTTTAGAAATGGAATGCAACCTAGAGAACAAAATCAATGAAGACCAGAACTTAGAGTCTGGAAAACCTGAGTTTGAATCCTTTCTTCTATTTTTTTTTTTTTTTTTGCTTTCTGGTGAGTCAGTCAGGGTTAAATGACTTGCCCAAGGTCACATAAGTAAGTGTTAAGTGGATGAGGCTAGATTTGAACTCAGGTCCTCCTGATTCCAAGGCCAGAGCTCTATTAACTATGCTACCTAGCTGCCTTCCTTCTATTCTTATTAGTTATGTGTTGGAGGCAAGTCACTGATCTTAACTCAGCTTCCCTTAAATTAGGCTAATGATAATGTCGCAGACGTGTTCAGCAGATCAAATGAAATCTGGTCTATGTAATGAACTCTGCAAACCTTAATTTTTTGCTGTTATTATCTAATCCCTTCCTCTTATTTTAGAGAAGAGGAACAGAGGTTCAGATACAAATAGGGACTTACCCACGCTAGTAGATCTGCGAATTGAACCTAGGCTCTCCATCTCTAAGGAGCCATCATTCCTAACACTCTTCCCCTCTCCCTCTACAAAAATTCAATTGCAGAGAAGAGAAAGAACCAGGGATACAAGGGAGGAGGGCTGGAAATGTTTGACCAAATTCATTAGAGTTTCTTGGTATCTCAGGGACTTTCTGGTTTAAGAACTGTGTTGTAACATATATACCCTTCCAATCTGTTTTCAAGCACTCCCCACTGCTACTAACTGCTTCTTTTTCAGCTAACAACATTAGGTAAACAACTTTGATTCACAGAACCATAGAATAAGAGTGCTAGAAGAGACCAAATAGTCAACTGAATCATTTTGGAGATGAGAAAATTGAATTGCCAGTGAAGTGCAGTATCTTGCCCAAGGTCATACAAAAAGTTAGTGAGTCAATGAAGAGACTGTAGCTCTCCTAATTCACAGTCATGATCATGTTCTTTTGCTACAAGCATTGTTCTTCTTATATCAATAGGAGATGAATGGAAACTATGCCAAGATAATGACAAACAGCTCCTACATTTTTATATCTGTTTCATGGAATTTCTTACACTTAGGGAAAGCAACTGTATGAGTACCAAACTCCTGTTTGGTACTTGCTCAAAGACTCACTTCATGGGTGTTAAGTTTGGGTACAGAAAAGGTAATAGATAAGCATCCATTTCAGCTATAAATAGATAAATATCTAAGTGTCTGGTAGTGACTACCTGACCAGATTGTATCTGATTGAAAGGCATCCACGGGTATGTTTATAAATGTTTAACAGTAAAGTCTCCAAAAATCTCCACAGGTATTATGCAGTCATATTATGATTTTAACTTGAATTATTAATATTTCCATAACTTTTTTATGTGTAGTAAGCAACAAAGCAATAAATGAAACCCTGATTTGTGGTATTTATTAATTTCCAATATATAAATGCTTGTACTGAACAGTTAATGATTGATTTTGAATGATCTGGCTCCAGCACACCACTACAGGCAACAACGTGAAGGAGAAAAAGCCCTACACCCAAGAGGCAAGAAGAGCTAGGTTTGTGGTCCACTTCTGATACTCACTAGCTTTATGACCATATGTACGCCATTTAAACCCCTGCCTCATTAGCCTCAGTTTTCCTATCTATAAAATGAAAACAACATCTGTAGTGCTTCAAAAGGTTATTATAAGAATCAAAAGAAAAATCATATTAAAGCATTTGGCACATGTCAAAGTGTTATATAAATGTCAGTTATTATTGTTCAATAAATATAGGACAATTGAGAACACTCAGATTAGGTAGGGTGGTACTGAGTGCAGAATAGCCAAGGCACTGCCAACTCAAAATTTGTGTTGTGCTCACAGATTCTGTGTAGCAGTAGACCAACCAATCTTCATGATCTATTATGCCTGTCAATATAAGTCATTTGCTTGAAAAATGTTTTTGTGCTTTGGTTTTGCCAATATTAAAAAAACCCACTGGATTTTGTTTAAAAGAAATACATTTAGATTGTAAACATGTCAGCATTACTTTGACATCTAAAATGAGAACATAAGTAATTTGTGTTTTATCCTGTCAAGTCTTAAAATCAAAATTGATTTTTGGTGCATAGACTATTATAAAGTCAATCCATTGTTTTTTAAGTGCATACTCCTACATCAGAATTACAGTTATAGACTTAGTGTGTGACTAATAAGAAGTCATGCCACTTTGCCTTGAGGAGTTAATAATCTAGTTGAATGTATGAGATTTGCTCATAAGAAACCATCAAAATACTAGGATACACACAAATACATACATACACAAACACACACGTGTCTATGTGTACATATATAGGAATATATATATATACACATACATAAAGGAATATATATGTATATATTTATGTGTGTATGTGTATGTGTCCCATTTTATAATCTAGTCCAACTAGACTTGTCTACCATGAGTTCCATATTTTTATCTTATCCTTTCCCATATTCATACATTTTCTCATACCTCACACCTTACCCCATTCCTTAAAAGTACTCCCTTATAATCCCCATTGAAGTCTCTCCTTTTCTTCAAGATTTGATTAACTGGGATTGCACTTTCTCTATGAAGACACACTGACCTTTCCTTACCCCTTTGCCAAGGTAAAACTGATCCTCTTCTGATTTTCCATATCAGTTTTCCAGTACTGCCCTGACATTTTTCCTGTTTGGTCCAATACCGTAGTTATTTCTTTTCAAGTTCATCAACAAGATTGTAAGTTTTTTTTTGTTTTTTTTTTTACAAAATAGGCCTATGTAAAATACATTTTCACATCCCAAGATCTCTACAATATCTTTCATTCAGTAGATATTAAGTACATCTTTGTAGGATGAGTGAATGAATACTTAAAAAATTTCTTTTTGCAATCCCATGACTATGAAGCAAAGGCCATTTTATATTTTCATTGAAGAGCCTAAACAAGGTGGCCCCTCTCTCTATATATATATTTTTGTTTTGTCTCTCTTTGATTTTCTGTAAAATCCAACTAAACATTTCTATTCCTTCCTACATAGCCATGTATATTCTTGCCTTTATTCCTTTGCTTATATCATATATCTACTCTCCTAGAGTACTCTTCCTCTCTTCTTTGTTTTTCTAATTCCTATCCTTCCTTCAAAATTAGTCTGAAGTCCTAATTCTATTAAATATGCTCTGAATGGATCTGAGAGATTCTTCTTCCTTTCTGAACCCATATAAGCATTTACTATCTATCAAATTTTGACAGTGTATTCTTTGATTTTTTTGCATTATCACTTGCCCATTTGTGTACCTGTCCTTTCTCTTCAACCAGAATGAATTTTTTTTTTTAATATTTTAACCTCTTTCTATTTGAAATAACTAGTATAGAGTCTTGTAGCCTGTAGGAGTTTGATAGATGTCCGCTGCATGTTTTCTGTAAAGTAAATCTTATCCTTTTTCCTCCAGATTCTACAGGAAATCTGACCAAAATAGGAAAGAGATATGATGCCTATCCACAATGAGATCATGGTCTACATCAGTGGTGCCACTGTACCATACATAAAGATACCTGTGAGCTGCTTTTTGACTTAGAAAATGACACATTAACATTTTGTGTTTTATTTTATTTTTTACTTCTGTAACTATTTCCCAATTATATTTTAATCTATTTCAGCAGCCTTCTGGGCCATGATTTCAACAGCACCGATGTAAATCACATACCCTTGGAGGAATTTTGAATCATCATTGTCTTGAGTCTAAATAGTCAACAAAGTTCAACATTTTTATGCTCATACCAACTTCTATAAAAAGATTTTATTTGGTGTTATTGTTATAGATAAATCTATTGGATGACAAAACAAATTCAAACTTGTATATAATTAAGCATTGCTCTTCTGAGAAGAGTAGGAATTCTTATAGTATGTTGTTTTGAATTTGGCAACCTCACAGAACCAGATGATGATATTGTTAAACTATTTTAAATTTTGCTTTGGCTAGTAGAATTCAGGTTTTTTTTTTGTTTTGTTTTTCCCATAGAATCAGAATCATTTGATCTTTTGGGAGCTGGTATTCTCATCACACTCCCAAAGAACAATAGTGAACTGGGGTCCCTGCATCCTTGGGGTCCTCCTATCAGCCTCTGTCTGTGTGGCTCTCTAAGTCCTCTGAGTGAAAAACATTATTGGCATATTAGCTGCTTTACTAATGAAGGTGATTAAATATTTCTCATTGAATCATAATGGTCAGAAATGGGTATTGAGAACATGTCTTTTATTTTATACTTTTATTTTCTATTATCCTTCATTCTCTCAAATATTATTTAAAATTTTGTCCAAATAATTTGCTCTTAGGTTAATATTATTATGTATTAAGTATGTAAGTAAGTATTAATATTATTATGTATTATGGATTGAAAATTAATAAATAGCCACATTATCATAACAAACTTTTAAGAGACTGATAGTTATGTTAAAATTGAAGTTCTCCCACAGAATATGTTTGTATGTCACAAATAGCTTTAGCAAAAGCAACTTTTTAATCCTATCACTCAATCTCACACTAACTCATGAAATATGAGGTTAAGAATCCTATTTAGTGCAGAGTTATTAAGGATTTAAATTGTACTTTGAAGTATAAAATGTGAAGGCAATTATACTCTTCAAAAGTCTGACCTTTTGCATTGTGTCTGGTTGTGTTATATCAGTCATGCTACATTACATCTCAAAGGATGTGGTATTAAATACTGTGTCCTAATGGAATTTTTCCCTAGCATTTATGTGTTATTGTAAAGGGTGCAGTGAGATAACTAAAATAGATTTAAGCATCTTGGCTAATGGTTGTTTTAAATGACTCCTATTAAAACTAACCTTAGAGTCAGATGTATAACAATTTATCTTGTTCATAAAATTGGTTAGCTTTTCTTGGTTCCCACATAAAAAATCCAGTTGTGTATTAAGCAAACTCTTTAAATGTATGTTCTTTAAATATGTTTTAAAATATATTATATATGTATTCATACATACATACATACATACATATGTCTGTATATATGTATATTATATATATATATATATATATAATTCTTCAATGTTTAAGAATACTGATTTCCTTAGATTCTCCATTGACTGAAGAATAGTGCATTCCACTTATCCCTGTTGATCCTTTCTCTGTCTCTCTGTCTCTCTATCTCTCTGTGTCTCTGTCTCTGTGTCTCTGTCTCTGTCTGTCTCTTTCTCTCCTCCTCCCTCTCTCTCTCTCCCTCCCTCCCTCCCCTTCTCTCTCTCCCTCTGTCTTCTCCCCCAACACAGACACAGACACAAAGACACAGACACGTACCTCACCCCTATTGTTAGATGGCCTTTAGAAATTTATTTAGGCCCTGGAAAAATCTTCAGAGTGACTAATTTTCTGCTTTGGGGGCCTTGTGTACTTACCTAGCTTCTCATCTATGATGTCCACAGATAGGCACACTTTCTGGTGATGAAAGGACTTGTTTCATTAATGGAAGATATAACCATTAGCTTTAATCTATAGGACATGATATCACACACAGATACACACACAAACATACACACATGTGGGTATGTGTGTGTATCTGTGTGTGTGTGTGTGTGTTTTGATGTTAAAGTAGCAAGAGATCTTACTTCAGACTGAGGAAGGACACAAGCCTGCAATCTAAGCTCTTTATTGCCTTTCACTAAAAGACACAATAAACTGGGTCACATAAAATAAACACAGAAGGATATGGAAAGGAAATATCAAAGTTCAGCTTCTTCTGCAAGCTTTCTGATATGTTACTCATTGCTTCCTACAGTTTCTAATACTTTGCATAATGATTTTTTAAAGATCATTTAGGTAAGAATTTTATATCAATATGACTTCTAGTTTGGATATACCTCAAAAACATTCTTGGGGCAGCTAGATGGCACAGTGTATAGATCACTGGGCTTGGAATCAGTAAGACTTATCTTTCTGAGTTTCAAATCTGGTCTCTTACACTTACTAGCAGTGTGAATCTGAGAGAGTCATTTAACCCTGTCTGCCTCAGTTCCTCATCTGTAAAACAAGCTGGAGAAGAAAATGGCAAACCACTTCAGGATTTTTGCCAAGAAAAACCTAAATGGGGTCATGAAGAGTCAGACACAACTGAAAAATGACTGAACAACACATTCTACTTCACCAGGTGAAGGTGGAATTCCTCAAGTACATCTTTAGTGTACTGTTTTACCCTCTACAAAGAACAAATAAAAGCTGTTTCCAAGTCTAGACATTTATATGCATACCTATGAATGAAAATATTTAATGATCATATTTTGTTAGAAATAGCAAACAATATAGTAAATGCTCTGAACTAGTCATTTAGGTTTCACAAAATTAAATATTAGATGGCACATAAAATCAATCTTTATGATATATTTTTATCTTATTTTTATTAGAGCAGATATGTAATGGTTTAGTTTACAACATATTTCATATACATCATCTCATTTGATCTTTGCAATTTGATCCTATGAGACAAGTAGACAAAGTTTTATCATCCCCATTTTAAAGATGGAAATACTGAAATATGAATAAAATGAGTGATTTGCCCAGAGCCACACAACTTATAAGTGGGATCAGCAATATTTAAACTCAGGTTTTATTTTATTTTATTTTAAATGTCATGCTCTTTTCCATCAACCAGGTTGGGAGTGAGAAAGTGGTGAAGATGACAAAGATCAACTTCTTAGAACAGAGGAGTGGAGAGAGAGCAGCCCACAGGAGCCTTCTGGTATGCACTGTGTGTATGATACTGGGAAAATTGTTGAGTCTTTCAATGTCCTACGCAACCCTTGAAGACTAAGTTACAAAAAAGTTGCCAAGCTGCTTTCATTGGAGAAAAAAAAATTCCCCTAGAGTTGGCCCTAATGAACATCATTTTATTGTAGATTTGGATACATATCAGGGAAAATAAATCTGTTTAAAATAAGAGGATAAAAAATTGTATATTTTGGATTTATATTCCTATACATATAGGTCTAGACCTGAGAGTTTAATAACAATGTAGGAAACTAATGATGTGGAATGTCTTTCCCACAATGTCTTGAAAGCAGAAAAAAAACCTATGATCAGGTCTTTCCTCCAACACATATGAAGTATTTTATTCTAGACAAGTCACTGAAATTCTCAGCCCCCCAGGCATATCTCCAAAATAGTAATTCATAGACCAACTGCCAATTTGCTTTATCTCCAAAAATACATTATCAAATTCCATAGGATAATTATATAGACATTTTCTAATATGATTATTAATAAGAATCACAAATAAATTTTAGTCAGGTAAAATATGCAAATAATAATTGTGAATGGAATATATAAGTGGTGTCTTAACCTGTCATTTCAGAGACATTAATAATTGTGTAAACTTGAAAAATTATCAAGATTTGATAGCTTTTAATACATATAATCTAAAGGTTTCTGTGGGAGACAAAAGTAATAAAATCTAACTTATCCATTTCAAAATGGCATTTTAATGAAGTTAATTTAATTCATTCTTTGTGCTAATATGCAAGATAATTTTTGCAAAGTGTAAGCTGCAAGACATAATTATTAGCTGTAAGAGACCTTTCCTGCCATCAATGAAGAATTTCTTGGGTTATGATTACATACGTCAGAAGATCTAAAAATTATACCACTTGTTATAAGTTAAGGATGTTCAATACTACTCTGTAATGATTTCTTATCTCAAAGAAAGCTACTGTGAATTTGAAGCCTTCTTTGTCTTTAAAAAATTAAAACACATATACTTTGATACATAGCTGTGCATATACATTCAATTTAACACAAGTTTGGAGAGGGTCCCATAGTAATCACAAGATATAAAGGTTTATTTGCAGAAATGAATTCAAATTACATTATGATGGAGGGGAATATATGAAGGCAAAAAGAATGTTAAAGTCCCATGAAACCATTTAGAATCAAATTTAATAAGAACAGATAAAGGGAAGAGGAAGTGAAGCACTTAAAAAAGACAAAAATATTCTAATTGCATTGATTTGTTTTCTTTTTCACAGAGTGCTTTAGAAGCTACAATCATTTCTATTACAATTAACAAGCCTCAGACATCATTTATAATCAAATTATTTCATATTTCATTTATTAAAAATCCAATTTTTTCATATAAAAAGAAATATATTGTTTACTGTGGTCAAAACAATAATTGTCAGATGTCGTTCTTCATCTATTTCTATCTATGCATGATAATACTGACATCTATCTACTTAGATAACTATCTGCAACTGGTAAAGTAGAACATTGTATCCAGGGTCAATAGAATCAAGTTCAAATCTGGCCTCAGATACTTACTAACTGTGTGACGGCGGACAAGTCATTTAACCTCTGTTTGCCCCAGGTTCTTCATCTGTAAAATGGTGAGAATGAAAATATATATTTGTAAAGTGCTTGGTATTGTGCCTGGCAAATAATAAGCACTATATAAGTGTTAGCTGCTATAATAATAATATTAATAATAATAATAAATTGGTACAGAAAAAAAGTCCATCTATAGATATCTATCCAAATTAATATAGAATAAAATGGAAAACTACAACTATAAATAGATGTGTTTATATATACATATATTTAAAGGTAGCAAATATATTAACTAATTAAAAGACTTATAGGTAGGCAACTATGTGTAAGAAATACTGCACATGCTTTCAGACATATGCACATTTGCTGATCTGTTTCACTTAACTGATTTTTTTTCCTTAATTTTTTATTCTTTTAATAAAAGATAGCTCTCTGGTTGATGAAAGGAGGGTTATATTTAGTAATTAAAGTTGCCTAAAAGCAAATTAAAGATACAAAACAAAGAAGCTTGCTATGTGCCAAAAACTGGGTATATAAATACAAATGTAAAGACAATGCCTTCCCTCAAAGAGCTTATATTCTAATGAGGAAGAAACCATACATAGTTAAGTGACAGAGAAGGCTTTTATATAAAATTTACCAAGATGGGAAATGTGAATAGATTAATGCATAACTTCTAGAAGGAAAGGCAGAGTTGATTGGATCATGATTTTGGACCTGTAGTGGAAGTGAGGCAAAGAAAATGGCAAGAAGATGACCAGGGAATAGAAAGCAAGCAAAACTTCACTGGGGACTGACAATAAGGTCTCTAAGGACCTATGTAGAAGGTTTGGAGATGAAAGGGTTAAAACCATTAGTACATGATCTCCAGTTCAAGTGGCAAAATGGTAGAGACTGCCAATCAGGATAATAGGGTACCATGGTGGAAGTTCTGGAGATGAAATGCTTAAAATTAAAAATAAATTTATTATTATATTATTATTATTATATTTCTTCTTTATTTTTTAATCTAAATTTCTACTTACATATGTATCTCAGTCTCTAACTTGGAGCAAATTATCATTTTCTGTGTTCTTGTTTCATTTCCTTTAAAATAAGGTTACTGAATTTGATGATCTCTGAGATCCATTTTAGCTTTGATATCACGTAAACTGATGGGTTCACATCAATTCATGGCATGGAGTAATGAAGCCAGCTTTACTCAGTAAATAAGGGATAATCTCAAAAGATCTTTGAGTAGAAAATTGACATGACCATATTTATATAAGATGAAGATTAGATGTTTGCCAAAAAAAAATTTCCAGTAAACACTCTTATTCTGTAATGATTTGACTGAGGATTATGAATCATAATAGTTAATGTTAAATAAATACTTGGTGAATGCAAATCTTCATACCACTTCCCACTCATGTCTTTACTCACTCATTCTTTTTCCTGCCTAAAAAGATTATTACCTATATACTCCCCCACATATTCATCAACTCATTATACTTAGGACTAAATGCACATGTTTAATAAAATTCAATCATTAATTAATTCAATAGTTTTGGACATTTTGTGTGTGTGGAATATTCTGATAAATTCTCTAGAATAAGCAAATTGTAGATAAGAAAAAGTCCCTGCCTCCATAGAACATATTGCTTAATTATGGACTAGTATCTCAAAGCTGCGTTGATCTAGAATGGCAGAATTTTTATTTTGTACATCAATATGGAAATTAACAAAAGATAATTTGAATAGATCTACAGTGGTGAGATTGAAAAAGTCACAATTTATCTTACATAGATATTTTCCTTACTTGCCATTGAATGACTTGCATAAATAGCATATTATAAATTATAATTAAAAAAACACAGAAAACAGGCATGCCAAAATTGGTGTTGCCCATTCATATCAACTATGTAAGGCATTTAAATGTTATAAACCAATGAAAAAAATCTAACTACCTATAGTAAATTATACTTCTGGCACTTTTTTTTCATTTTTCTTTCAGAAGGCTATTTTTTTAAATTGAACCTCATTTCTTAATGAAGGGAGTTACCAATGAAGAACCTCCTCCAACAATATGTATTAGTACATGCTTTGCTGTGTGACTGAGCAGTGAAGTAATTTGCCCAGTGTCACACAACTAGTAAGTTAAGAGTTAGGACCTGAATCAAGGGCTTCCTGACACTGAGGCTAGAGGTCTATATAGAATCCCTCTGCTTCTCAATATGTGTTAAGTAAAATATATGTACCATTTTATAGATAAGGAAATTGAGATCAAAGAAGGTAAACATAGTTTGCCAAGGTCATATAATGTCAGAGCTACAATTAGAACAATTAGAATTCTTTTGTCTCACAAACTACTAACTTGCTTTATGAAATACTTCTATCTCTCCATGATAGGCAATGCTATATCTCCCTATCCCAGTATTTGACTGAATTATACTGTCTTAATAGCTCAAATATGTAATTATAGGACTATTCAACATTGACTGTAACAGTAATGGTAATGGTAAGCAATATGAGTTACATTTGCAAAAATGAGTTATAATAAAGAAAGTGCTGATGTTATACTATAAACATATATATGAATGTGTATATATTTACACATATATGATAAGTAGCTGAATAAAAATAGATGTTGATAATGATTAGGGATTTTGTAAAATATTAATTTAATTATTAGATAAATATTATTCAATTATATCTGAAGGAAAAATGAAAAAAATCAATAGCTTTTATGAAATAAGTTGCTTGGCAAGTGCTACTTTTTTTTCCTCCAAAAATTAGCTTAGTTAGATAAATTTGAGAACTATTGAGTGACTATAAAGGACAAAGTTGAAACATTATTTTAATATTTTTCTCCTAATTTCTTCTTTCAGAAAAATCTGGCTTTTCAAAACACATAAATTAGGGAATGATTGTTCACATTTTGGAAAGATCCTTTGATTTTCAAAAGGGTTTGACTTACATAGCAATCTTTTAAAAAGCAAACTCCTCTAGTTCTTATACAATATAATAAAATTATATTACACTTAGGAACACATTTTGGTATAGCTGAATGTTGTATTTAAAATAACAATTAAGTGTTATAACCATAATACCTTACTTATTAATATATACTAACATATATAACTAACAAAGTCATTTTAAAGGTAAAAGTCATATCCATTGTGAAGTTTCACCTCCTAATTCAATTCCATGCAAAGAGATGTGCCTAAGATCATGATCTCCTTGCCTGCTCACTCCATGAGAACAATGAGAACAGAGACAGGTTGTACATCCTCATTCATGCCTATTGGAAACAATGGCAGCAGCTGCTATAGCAACAGGTTGTCTGTTATGTCACTTCTCTATGCCATTTCTTACCATGGCAAACATTGGTTATGATTATTAGAAATAATTTGCATAGTACTTCATATTGATAAAGTGATTGGTTTATAGTCATTTTTGTCAGACTATCCATACTACTAGGTAGAAAATATATTCTATGAAGACTTTTCTGTTCAGAAGGAAATTGAAAATAAAAGAAGGAATGCAGAGTTTTGAAGCTCTCCTGGAAGACTAGTTAAAATCATCATTTTTACAGTAGTTTGCACTGAAAGTTACAATTTTCACTTTGTTCTTCTGGTGAATGAAATTTAAATAATTTCTAAGACTGAACAGAATGAGGTATAATGCTGGTTTACTGTTTCACATAACAGGTTAAACATGTCAGCATAGGTAATTACAAGTCATCTAGCAATTTTTTTTTTTGGTAAGGCAACTGCGGTTAAGTGACTTGCCCATGGTCACACATCTAGTAAGTGTCAAGTGTCTGAGGCTGGATTTGAAGTCAGGTCGTACTGTCTCCAGGGTCAGTGCTTTATCCATTGCTCCACCTAGCTGGCCCACAAATTCTTAAAGATGAAAGAATTTAATATTTTAGAATTTCAATGGACATTCAGATATTTTCTGTTTAATGACTTGGGTTTTAATGGTGACCTCATCTATAATAGCAAAGATGCCAACTTTTCTAGCACAATATTGAACCTTTGGTAAATCTTTTTAAAATAAGTAAGTAAATACTGGTTACAGTATCACTGATGTGAAGCTGTTATGGATCTCAGAAGTCACCAAGTCCACTCCCCTCATTTTGCTTATCTTAAAATGAAACCCAGGGAGGTTCAGTGACTTGTTCAAGTTTCCAAGACTAGCAATTGTTTGAAGCAATATTTGAATGCTGGGTTTCCAGATGCTAAGTCCAACATTCTATCAATTTCATCCAATATACTATATTGCCAATAAATTATGAAGGCTTTCCAAATATCAATCTATTTCATTTATCATCTATCTTTCTATAAATGCATATACATGTACATATATATATATATATGTATATAATGCATACATACATACATACACTGGGAATAAAGATCTAGTTATTTGTCTTGGAAATATATTACTACATTAACCTGCATCCTACATTGTTATAGAAATGTATCCATGAATTCTTTAAGATATAAATTGAATCTTGGAAACATCTTCATGGTTTATGTTTGCTATAGAGTCACCTCTAGAAATATTTGTACATGATTCATTTTAACTTTCACAAATGTGTATTCAATTTACCCCTAGAAAGCAATTGGGACTATCAAGAATGAAATTTACTAATTAAAAATGTTTTGGTCAGATGTTCCTAGGAAATAGTTATAAGAAGCATCCTTTGTGCTGGGCACCATCAACTGCCCTCACTACTGTTTGCATCACAGTACCTCCAAGGACAGCTAGGTAGTGCAGTGCAGAAAGTGCTAGGCTTTCAGTCAAGAAGACCTGAGTCCAAAGGCTTAGTCACCTTTTAGTTGTGTGACTGGAGAAATCACTTAACTTCTTTCATCTTTAATTGATTCATCTTAAAATGACAGGGTAATACTTGACCACAGTCATTTCTCTTTGTTTTCACTCCCATGGGTATGAGGACCTGAAAATATGTTGCCTTTTTCTGATCTCTTTGGCCAGTGTCCCTGAAACTTTTCCATGGTCTTATTATATGTGTGTATACATTTTCACTAAGAAATATGGGAAAGTCATTTCTTAATGGGATATAAATTACTCCAAACTAAATAAAACTTAAGAAAGTATTTAATTGCATTCTAATTTTGGTAGAACAATGAAAATTCACCCTAAAAGTGTTTCAGTGTAAGATGAGTTCTGATCTAAAAACTGTTCCTTTATATATCCTAGCGGTAGGATTATACGTTTATCAGCAGACAATGGTGATCCTCTAGAGAAATGACTTAGCTTCTCTGTACCTAGGTTTCTTAATCTATGATCAGAAACTGAGGTAAGCTAATCATGTGGCAAGAATGAATGTTTAAAAGGTGAAAAGGTCAAATTGTGTACTGTTATCCATGATGATTTTTAAAAAGTCTGTTAATAGGCATTCACCATGTGGAAGTGGATTCATTGCAGAAAATTTAAGAATGAAAATGGGTAAGAGTCACACAGGAAAAGAAAAGATTAGATAAAGATAAACAGAGGACCAGAATGGAATTAAAAGGCATTCTGTTCCAGCTAATATGGAAGAAGATTGTGTGAGACTGTGTACAGGAAAATAAATTGAAATGAAGGAAGAGAAAAGGGAATAATATGTGGATAATTTGGAGATCCCGAGAATTTTGAATGAAGCCAGAGACTGAACTGGTAGAATAGGAACTTTGGCAGTACTTGAAAATAAGAGTTACAAGAATAAAATGGAAGAAGAGCATAGTCCAAAGAACAGAATTAGAGCCAAAGGAGGAAAAGGGACTCAATCTAAAGAAAATGATTAGAGAAAATTAGAACTCTAGAATGAGAAAAAAAAGAGAAATTAAAGAAGAAAAAGGATTAGATGGAGAAAGATTCAAACTGGAAAAATAAGCACTCAAATATGTGCAAAAGAAAAGAAAATAAGAAATAAAAATCAGAAAGAAAATGTAGGAGATAAGACAAGGAAAGGACAGTTGGTGTTGCTGTGCTAACCAGGTGTTAATGAGATGAGAAGAAGAATGACATCTCTGGAGCTGAAACCCCCCACAAGCATTTTTTGCACAGCAGTTCTCCAGGGAAGTTATTAGCAAAAAAAGCAAAGGAATAAGGATGTCACTTGTAACAAGTACCAGCAAATTTGGATCATGTGGTATTTGTATTTCAGTTTCAGCCAAGTAGCTGCTCAAATTGTAGGCAAATTTACATTCTAAAAAAAGAGGAAGAAGAAGCTAAATGGGTTTGTTATGGCTCTTAAATTTCTTGATTATCAGAGGAAAATAAATTTTTCTTTAAAAATGGAAGCTGGATTACATTGAGAAGCTAAAGAAGGAAAAGTAACTAAAAAGTTTGAAAGATGAAAGGATGTGACTTAGAAGAAAGTAAAAAAAAGGATCATTAAGTTCTTAGGTTGAAAGAGATAGTAGGGTGTTCTAGAAGGAGATATTTGTTTTTACAAAAATATTTCCAAATATATGAGATTTGTCTTTTCAAAAGTGCCCTGGAATTTCCCTCCAATTATCTACTAGTCAAAATACAAATATTAAAGTTTTAAATGGATAAAATATTTTACTCTTTTGACAAAAAGTAAATCAATTTACTCAAGTAAATCAATTCAAACATTAGAGCAAAAATAAGAGACCTAGGATACAATCTTGAGAGACATCAAATCTTAATGAATATGATTTGGATGAAAATCCAAGAAAAGTTTTTGAAAAGATGCAGTCAGTTAAGAAGGAAAGTCATAAGAAAGCAGTATCAGAAAATTTAAGAGAATAGAGTATATAGGAGAATCTGATCAATAGTATCAAATAATGCAGAATGGACAAAAAGAATAAAAAACTGAGAGAAGGTTGATAAGTTTGGCAATTGAAAGACAGGAAGAGTTCAAAATGAAAAAAGGGCAGAAGGGACACAAAAGATGAAATTGACAATTTGGATTAAGTAATAGTTTTTGAAGAGACAAATCTAAGACAACTAAGTTGAAAAGAAAGAATAATGGTTAATCATAGGAAATTATATTGTTAAAAACTGTTGATATACTCTGACTAATCCAAAAAGGTGTTTACTCTGTATTTGAGAAAATGTCATCTTTCACATGCCAAATTATTTCTTTGAGGTGATAAAATTGATATACTGTATACATAACCATTGTTCCTATTAGCTCTTCAACTGTTAATGCATTCCAAAAGCTTTCCATGCTATGGTAAATTGAAACAAAAAAAAGTTATTTCTTTTTTTTGTGAATGTGTCAATACTAGTGGAATATAATACTTGGCATTTTAGAAAATGGGAATGTAATTTTTAAAAGAATGGCCCAAAATTGTTTTTTTATGAGGTTGAGTTTCATTAATAAGATTTCTATCAAATGTTATTATGTTATTTAGGTAGAGTTCTGAGAAATGTGAAACGTACAACTGGAAATATACCCCCTCATTTCTTTTGTTTTTTTTTTTTAGTATTTTAAATTATTACTGTTCATGTTCTTAAAGTTATCAGGTGGACAAAAGGAAGCATCACTTTTGCATAATTTATAAATATAATTCAAATTCTAATCAGACTTCTATTTTGAGGAGTTTGGAAACACACCATTTCATGTGTTCTCCAAATATCTGACTAGACCAAGAAACAAAAGAAAACCTTATTTTACACTTTTGATAACTGAATGAAATTTATCAAGTGACCTATCCAATATCTCCTAAGGATTCTGTAGGGGAGTTAAAATTGGAAATCATATTTCTTGACATGTATTTTAAGAATTTTTATATATTACCTTAAATGAGAAAACTAGGCAATGAGTTAAACTTTACTGAATTAAGTAAGCTTATTTTCTCTTTCTCTTGGTGTCCCTATAAGATTAATCTTTCCATGAAAAAGTGTAGGGAAGAATAATGGCTGATAACCAAATGCAAATTAGTGTGCAAAACAAGCATTCATCTTATCAAGTTATACCCTTGTAGGTGTGTGTATATGTGTCTGTGTTTATAGTACTCCTATACCCCATATGTTCCTGTCTTCATTTCTTTAGAATTATAAATTACATGTATGTTTTAAGAGTATTATAAAGAAAAGGGAATTGTTTTAGTTTTATCATTATGAGTTTTTCCTCTTGCTTTTCAGTTGCAGAAACTGAATTAATTATTGTGCTGGGGTGGGTGGGTAGTCAACATTGTGGGAAAAACAAGCTAAAAAATCCAAAGTAAAACTTCTCTGGGGTATTTGAGAGTCTAACAAATGGTTCAGGGAATATTGGTACATTGTCTAAACACAGACCTTGCCAAATATTGAACAGACTGAGGTTTGGAAAGGGAAATCTCCCATTATGCTATCATTATGTCTAGACATCCATCTAAGAAAAGTAGAACTTTAAAAACTACAAAAGAAATAAATAAGAAGTCAATGATCAAAGTATCCTTGGTGGTATATACAGAAAGGTTTTTGATGCATTATTAATATTCATGTGTATGAATCTTGCTAACAGAGAAGCCTTCCTAAATAACTTACATTTTAAAAATAATCTGTCAGTCTTGTTATGTTAAATAGCTGAGGTTTACCAAAGCAGTGATTAGATATTTAACTTTCCAAGTCTATTTTATATATACTCCAGAATCACATATTTATGCAGTCTTCCTCATAGTTGTCACAAACAGTCCTTATTCTTAACATTCCTTTAGGCACAGGTATGGCCATATCTTACAGTGAGTTTCTTTAGCATTTCTATGTTGAAAGTGATAAAAAGGATTAATTTTCTTCCTTGCTTTAGAGATAATGTGATATAATTAAAAATAACCTGGATTTTCAGTCAAAGGATCTAGATTTTCACCCCATATCAGCCATTTAAAAGCTGTGTAACCTCAGCAATTTATTTTATCTCTGTGATTCTTAGTTTCTTTGTGGTGAAAAAAAACCCAATAGTAATATTTGTGGGGTCTATTGAATATTGTTAAGAGATTCAAATGCTGTAATACTCACAGGTTCAATCTGTGTAACTGTTCAATAAGTATGCAAACTCTCCCATTTAGCTCAGTAGACCCCATATATATTAAGTGGCTCTAGAAACTAGAACGTGCTCATTTTTTCAAATCATATTCAGTTATTCACCCAGGCCATTTTACCATCTGTCTATTTTGACTGATCTCCTACTTTCAAACAGGACCATCATCTTCTGTACCTGAAATGAGTCCCAAGACACAGAAATCCATCCTTGATTCTTCTTCGATACCTTAGTCCCTGGAGAAATTAATCTTCAGAACTCCAACCCCAGGATGCAACCCAGTTTGACTTGTGCCTATTTTTGTTCAAATTATCCCACATAATTCTATGTATATGTATGTAAGTATGTATGTGCTCATATATATATATATATGATATATATATATGATATATGTATGTGCATATATTCACATGCATGCATATATGCATGTATGTGTATGTGTGCATGTGTGTATGTGTGTGCATAGGCTGAACTTGGACATTGTACTTTGGTTTCACATCCCTCTTAGATATCTGACTATTCACACAGACTGTTCTATTTCCATATTCATACTACCTCCTCAGAACAAAATTTAATACTCAAGTCAGTCACCTTTATCTTCCATTCATTGGCTTGTCTTATTACAAAAGAAGATTTTTTTTTTATTATACGGGGCAGCGAGGTGGTACAATGAATAGAACACCTGGCCTAGAATCAGGAAGATCTGAGTACAAATGTGATCTCGGACACTTACTAGCTATGTGACTGTGTGTAAGTCACTTAACCCTATTTTCCTCAGTTTCTCATTTGTAAAATGAACTGGAGAAATAACTGGCAAACCATTCTAGTATCTTTGTCAAGACAATCTCAAATGGGGTCACAAAGAGTGAAAGACAACTGAAATAACTGAACAATAACAATGTCTCTCTTTTAGTTTTTACTTTTATCTTTGTTTTATATATGTAATCCCAAAAGCAGTTTTGTACACATAGTAACCACTTAATTAATGTTTTTCAATCATTCATTAATGACATGTATCAAATAATTTTGAAAATTTAAATCTCATATAAGTTAGTTGCTGTTTTCATTATTATTTCTATTATGAGTATGATTACTTTATCATTTTCTTAATTTTCAAGAAATTTGGATAAAAATAGCCCTGGTATAAGATAGTATCTTGTTATGATAGTTTTACAGTAAAATTTGGTTAGAATATTATACAGTGAATAAAATAACTGCTGTTGTAGTTTAAAAATATGAAGATATAATGTCATTCTATATTGGTTCCCTAGAAGTATCCTTGGTACATTGCCAATAACACACAACACATCAGGGATGATATGTATCTCATTCTCATAATCTTGATGTCCTTGGTCAGGCTCCTATACTTTAAACAATTTTTGTTCCTTGGAAGTTGGAAAGTATAACTATTTGGAACATCAGCTTATATTTAAAACATTATTGAGACATTTAAAAAAATTTGTGAACAGATGTTATGTCTGGGTGATTGAGGACTCAGTTGTTGGTGATATAGTTCCTATATAACAAATTACTTGATTTCATGAGATTTCAAAGGGTGTATTTGTTGCAAAAGGATTGTTTTTATTGGCAGTACCATGAAATATAGTAAAGTTATGATGTATAATTTATTTATCAGGTTATATTATGTTAGGTATTTTGTAGGAATTAAGCTTGGAAAGCTTTCAAGGATGTGATGCAAAGTCTTGACCATTTTCCTGAATATGAAGGAACAAGTGGAAAAAATGTGGGCAAGCATTTCCATCATGGTACCCTTCCTTTACACCTATGAATTTTCATGACCCAGCAATTTGCTCAAAATTTCTTTGCCAACATATTTTAGCTGAATTCATATAGATGTCACCAGTGCAGGACTCATTGATTGAACTCTTGTATCTTAGTTGTTTTAGATGCTCCATTAGCAGGTAATATGCTTTCAGTTAGATTAAGCAATTCTGATTTTATATCCTTGGTGTCAGATTTTGTTTTTGTTCTGTGAAAGGTTGTTTGCTGATTGCTAAATTATGTTTCTAGACTTTTTACCTGCTCATTGTGTGATAATGACAATGATAAAGACAGTGATGATGCTGCTGCTATTGCTAATTTGTGCTAGGCTCTCGGGGACCAGAAATAACAAAAAATGAAGCAAATGCTGCCCTCAAAGTGTTTAGGGTCTGTTGGGAGAGGAAGGACAACATGTAAACACATTATTTATATGCAATTGCACAATATATTCATAATACAGATATGCAAGTTTTATTCAAAGTAAACACAATATCAATTTGAGAGTTGCATTTTGTCAAACTTTAAAAGAAATAGGGATTCTTAAGATTAATGAGGACAGATAGAATCCTAAGCATGGGAGACAACCTGTATAAAAGAATGAATATAAGAGGTGGAATATCACATAAGAGGAAGAGAAAGAAGACAAGTTAGTTTGAATGTAGCTTGACTGGACTTTAGAATGCATGAAAGGGAGTTATTTATAAGTCTGGAAAGTTAGAAATAAATGTTTGGAACCAGATTGTGAAAGGTTTTGTTTGCCAAACATAAGCCTTTATAACAAGATTTTAGGGGTAACACATACGAAGCCACTAGAGCTTATTGAGCAAGACAGTGATTTGGTTACAATCCCAAAATTGTTTCTGAGGCACTGCTGACTACATGCTACAATAATTATTAAAGGGTCATGAATTCTTAAGTGAGAGAAGTATCCAGACTCATCTGCATGTCAGTTGTTCTACTGTCTTCTACCTCCCTGCACTATCTGAGGAAGTTTCTGTGTCCCATACATCCCAAAGGGAAAAAAAAAAACAGTCAGTTCACCTAGCTGCCCATAGACACATTTGTCTTTTGCCATTTGAAGGCTTACCTAGACTTACCCCACTTTTTTTTTGTTTTTGTTTTAGTGTGTATGTGTTTAGCAAAGAACTAATTCAATACATTTTATTCATGCTTTTGAAGACTATAGTTTTTTTTTTCAAAATACATACACCCTCTTATTGGAACTTGTCAACCCTGTGATTCAATTGTACCTTGTAAAAGGTCTAATACATAAGTATCATTGTCGTCTTTTTTTTAAATGAGGAAACTGGGGCTCAGAGAGTTATTTCTGTTTAGATTGATGTAACTATATTTATTTTGCTTTGATCTGACTCTGTTCTTAGTGAATATAATTTTCCTTTTTCTACTTATTTAACTTTACATCAGTTCATATATCTTTCCACGATCTTCTTTATTCATTATGTTTACTGTTTGTTATAGATCAGTAAAACATCATTAGAATCATCTACCACAATTTGTTCAGTCATTTGCTAATTGATGAACATCTATTTTGATTCTAAACAAAAGATGTTTCCAAACATCAACTTCATTTCTTACTACAAAAAATGCTGTTAGGATTATTTTGGTGTATATGTAGCCTTTCCTTTTGTCAATTAGGATGCAAGCTTAGCAGTGAAATCTCTAATTTCAAAGGGAATAGGTATTTTTGCTACTTTTCATAATTCTAATTTGCATTTCAAAATGGCTGAACTAATTTACAGATGCGCCAACAATATTTAGTGTGCCTATCTTTTCATGATTTCTCTAATATTGACTCTTCTTATCTTTTGTAATCTGTAAATTTGCTTAATGTGAGGTGAAATGTTGGGGTTGTTTGTGATTTTCATTTCTCTTACTATTAGTGATTTAGAACATTCCTAAGGTTGTTAATGGAAAGCAATTCTCATTTTAAAATTCTTCATATCCTTTGACCAATTATTTATTCATCAAGGGCATTTGATCTTGGATATTTATATTAACTGTCAATATACATTGGATACTAAACCCTTGTGAGGTATTTGGATGCATTTTTCCCAGTAGATCATTTTCCTTCATATTGTAGATGCATTAATTTTGTTTATTCAAAAGTTTTTCAATTTCATTTAATCACATTTTTCTGTTTCATCTTTTGTGATTGTTTCCATTCTTTCTTTGGTTAAGAATGTATCTCCTTTTCATATCTGGACAAAAATCAACATGTGATTTTATTCTCTTCTCTTAAAAAAATAACCAATATTGAATTCACATATCTGTTTTGAAATTACTATGGGACATGGTGTAAAATACTGATTTAATCCTATTTTTGCCACACTAAATTCCAGTTTGCTCAGAAATTCTTGCCAAATAGTGAGTATTTTACAAGGCAATTTTTGTTTCATGTAACACTAGATGATTGATTTCCATTATCTCTAAATTCTCAAGGGAGACTTATTTTAAGGGACAGGAAAAACATAAAATATTTGAAGTCATCAGGGAAGAAACCTTTAGATAGGGGCAGATTAAGATTTGAGAGAAAGTAGGAATGGTAGTGGGGGGAGGAATCTGGTGGAAAAGACAGAAGGGGAATAGGATTAGTACATACACCTGGTTATCCTTGGCAAAGAAAAAGTCCACCTGCTCTTCAGAGGCCAGAGTAAAGGAAGAGTTAGCAGATTAACTGAGACAAAGAAAAAACTTGAAGATCTTGGTGAATGGTTTGGTGAAGTTTAGGGTTCATAATAGATTTCAACATGACCAATAGTAATTCATTAAATCAGCTGAAGGAAATCTACTAGAAATCTTAAAACAAATACAAAACGCATTTTGTAAAGTTTAGTTCATAGTTAGAACCCAAAGAGACCTTAGAGATCTTTTTGTATAATGCTTCACTTTATGGATAATGAAATGAGAACAAATGTTTTGCTCAAGATTCATGTGTGCAGAAACAGCCAGAACTCTATCCTAGACATTCCAAATTCAGTGCTTTTTTTTTTTACCATACTACCTGTTAATTTAGGGTGCTATGTACATTTGAAAGGATTATAATTGAAATTATTTTAAAATACACATCTTTTATGGCTCTTATTCATTTTGACTAGTCTCTCTTTCCCCCTTCTTGTCCTCTTAAAATTATTGTCAGGTCATGAGGTTTTTAAATGTTGTTCTAAATGTTGATTGAATAGAGCCACTAATCACAGTTACGATAGACCCGTAATTTCTGTCTCAAAAGGCATAGAATGCTCCTGAAATTATGCTAGTTAAGCTAATTTACAAGCAACCATTAGTATGGTATTACCTTATCAAATCTAAATACATTGAAATAAAATCATTGAATCATTGAACAGGAAGGGAAAGTTAGTTCTGCATCTCTTCTGTTAATGTTTTGGAAATGTGTCATTGGCATACAGGGATAAAACAATGCAGCACGTTAGTTTGTCAGCCTATAAGACAAAATGTGACCCAGGTATCAGAAATAGAGTTAAAAGATTTTAAATACACAATAACGAAGACCTTTTTTCCCCCGCTGTCCTCAAGGACTTCTGTCATTGCTTGGTGCCAGTGACAATTAGAGAATGAGGTGATCTTAACTAATCCACCAAATCAGGTTTTAAACTCAGTAGGGAAGGAGTTTCATATCTGATAGTATATACATGTGTTTGAGAGATTTTTTTTTAATTTAGCAAAGGTGAAAGTGAGAGAAAGACTCTAAATACATGGATAAATATTAGCTTTAAAAATAGCTGCAATTGTTATCTGTGTAGCAATGATCACTGACACATACGTAATACTTTGTTTTATAGAATGATTTCTAAATTGTATCCTTTGATTTTTTTTACAACAATCATATATGTAGAAAAAATATTACATAGACACTTGTATTTTAATGGTTCTGCCACTTTCTTTCTCATGTTACCTTGGCCAAGTTACGTAGTCTCTCTTAACCTCAGTTTTCCTATCTGTAAAAGGAAGTTTATGTGTGATAGGTAGTTTCTAAGATACCTTCTAGCTCTAATTCTTTGATACTCTTTTGTATAGTTCTCATGCAAAATGAATTGTGTTGAAATTATATATTTTTATGTATATAACATATATGCATATAATATATAATATGTATATATGTATTTTCTATATTTTAAAGAAGTGTTATGGAAAATACCCTCCAGATCTAAAGATTCAAAATCTTTGGTTGCTATTGTTGACTTTGCAGAGCAACAGTGCCATCATAAATGTAGCTCATGTCCTGTCTGTTCCCTGAGGCCCCCTCAGTCCCTTCCTCCTATCCCAACTTGAGATTACTGCTATTCTTTCTGTTGCTCCTGCAGTGTGACACAGTGGTTAGAGTACTGGTTTGATAGTCAGGAGACCTGGCCTCAAATGCTCCCTCAGATATTTTACTAGCTGTGTAAGTTGTTTAGCTTCTCAGATTCATTCTTTTCTCATCTAGAAAAATGGTGATAATAAGGATTGTGAAGAGAGAATTTTGCAAACCTTAAAGTGCTATATAAATGTAAGTCATTATCAATATAGAATGCCTGAACTGATCACTGCTTTCCTAGTGAGATTTGAAGTCTTCCTTGGCTATAGGTAATCAGAAACTACAAGTAAGTAAAGAAAATTACTAAAGATGGGTTAGCACCTAATGAAGGCTCTCTCTAGAATGGGGAAATAGAGGAAGCAAAAGATTTAGAGCTTTCTTAAGCAATTGTGGTCTATCTTTTGTACAGAAAACAAATCACCCTCCCCTTGCATATAAATCTTTACTATCTGTGCAATGAAATATTGATGGAGAACTTTAATTCTGTGGATCACCAGAATGTATCCCCTGTGAATAGGGAAAGACTTTAAATGGCAACATTATATATAAATATTAAATTTAAGGGAAAAATAGCTGTAATAATTTATATGATATCTCCCTTTTCCCCACCTACCCAAAGACTAATTCATGAACATTAAAAAATTTTTTTAAAAATTTTGATAGATCTGTAATGTTATGAGTGAAGAATATATCCTCAGATATAGGAAACAGACCACCTCTTTCTGAATGAATATATCCACATAAATAAGCATTAAATAATTCATCAATTAATATAAATTATTTCTCTAATAGTTCATATGAACTTCCTCTACACTGTTACTCCATACATTGTCATGTGATTTCCATCAAATGATATTACCTCTTTGTTATTTATATTTTTTCTTGGTGAGGCAATTGGGGTTAAGTGACTTGCCCAGAGTCACACAACTAGTGAGTGTTATGTGTCTGAGGCCAAATTTGAACTCAGGTCCTCCTGACTCCAGGGCCAGTGCTCTATCCACTGCACCACTTGGCTGCCTCTGCTATTTAAATTTAAATTAGAAAGCTATTGAGAAAACAAGTTTTTAACTGTGATTTGAAAGACATACTAGTTCTATTAACACTTTATTAGTTGAAGATCCTATACAATGGATAATCATGTTAAACAGAATTCTTCACGATTGCAATATTTTGTTCCTTCTTTTAAGTTGTAGAACAAAAATATCTCACAGTATTCAAAATACATCCCCTATTTCATGAAATAAGAGTTGGAAGGAACCTCAGAGTTTAAATAATTGAACATCTACTTTGACAGAATTTTCCACAACATCTCACTAATAAATCATGATCCAGCCCCTACTTGTAGAACTCTAGTGAATGGAAACTCATTCATTCTAAAGTGAGACGTTAAATTTTTTAATTGTTTGGATGTATTTTTTTCACTTGTATTAAGCCCAAATGTTGCTTTTTACAGCTTACACCCATAGTTCCTGGTTCTGACCTCTTAAATCAAAGGAAAAAAAACTAAAACTGAACCTAATCTTTCTTCACTATGATAACATTCAAATACTAATGGCAGATAGCATGGTTTGCAGTTGGGTTCTTAACCACCTACCCTACTTCTCATCTCACTTTTGCCCACTCTCCTAGGTTTTCTAGTTCTAGAATAATTATAGAGTCAATAATACTATTTTTATTGGAAAAGACATGTCAAATGATTATTTTATTGCTCAACTCACCATTCCTGAGACCCCTCAAATCTTTCTGGATAGAACAACCATATTTGTCATTTCCCATATTAAAATATGGGTCAAGCTTCTACATTAAGGGACTGGAGGGTATGGAATATAATATTCCAGAGGGCAAAGGAGATAGGATTACAACCAAGAATCACCTACCCAGAAAAACTGAGTGTAATCCTTCAGGGAAAAAAAATGGTCATTCAGTGAAATAGGGGACTTTCAAGCATTCTTGATGAAAAGACCAGAGCTGAATAGAAAATTTGACTTTCAAATACAAGACTCAAGTTAAACATGAAGAGGTAAACAGGAAAGAGAAATCATAAGAGACTTATTAAGGTTGAACTATTTACATTCCTGCATAGAAAGATGATATTTGTAACTTATGAGACCTTTGTCAGTATTAGGGTAGTTGGAGGGGAAAAATTATATGTATGTATGGATGTATGTATAGATAGATAGAGAGATAGATAGATAGAGGGCACAGGGTGAGTTGAAGATGAAGGGGTGATATCTGGAGAATAAAATTAAGAGGTGAGAGAGGATTATAATGGGAGAAGGATAAAGGGAGAGGTAGAATGGGGTAAATTATCTCACATAAAACAGACAAAAAATGTCTTTTACAATGGAGGGGAAACAGGGGAAGGTGAGAGGGAATGTGTGAATCTTACTCTCATCAGATTTGGCTTAAGGAGGAAATAACATACACACTCAATTGGGTATGGAAATCTATCTTACCCTACAGGAAAATAAGGGGGAAGGGGATAAAAGAGAAGGGAGATGATAGAAGGGAGGGCACATTGGGGGAGTGGTTAATCAGAAGCAAACACTTCTGAGCAGGTACAGGTTGAAAAAAAAGAGAATAGAGTAAGTGCGAGGCAGGATAGGATGAAGGGAAATATACTTAGTTTTTCACAACATGACTACTATGGAAGTGTTTTACATGACTACACATGTATAACCTGTATTGAGTTACTTGCCTTTTCAATGAGGGTAGGTGGGGAGGGAGGAAGGGAGAAAATTTGAAACCCAAAGTTTCAAAAACACATGTTAAAAAATGTTTTCAAAAGCAACTGGGAGGGGAAAGCAGTGACTTGCTAGAGCTCTCCCCCAAACCCCTCCAAATACTTACAAAAAATGGCTCTAAACAAATTCCAAAGCAGCAGAACCCACAAAAAAACAAAGTAAAACAAATTTCCAGCCCAAGACAACCTGGATGACTGATCAGAAAGGTGTATCTCACCAGGCTGGGAGAGAAGCACAGTTTGGCATGGGCGCACAGGCCCCAGCAATCCTGGAGCAGGCCTCAGAGGACTGAATTGCGGGCAGTTGTGGTGGTTTCCAGACCTTTCAACCCATGAACACCAAAGACAACTTAGAAGGTCAGTGAGAAAAGTCTGCTACTGTGGTGAGACAAGAAGGTAGATCTCAGCCGCCCCGAGGCCAGCGACTGGTTTCTGAGCTTCCGGGCCCATAGATTGAGGGGTAATCGAGTGGCTGATCAGAGGGGGATTGCAAGGATCTCTTTTCCAGGGCTGAGGCAGGAATCTCTTGATTTACTGGTGCTTGGATCTGGGTCACAGTTCTGACGGGCAGTCCTGGGGCAAGGAGGAGCACTGGCGTGGTGGAGTTTGTTGTGGTGGGGGAGAGGAAACACCTTGCCCCTTATCATATCATCTTGGAAGAATTAACACTTTTCAGGTCCCTAGAAGTATCTCTGAAAACAGCTGTACAAACCCCCAAAGCTTGGGACAGTACATTCTCCACATTGGAAACAGACTCTTACCTTAACAAAGAGTTTAAAACTCAAGTAATTGGTTGGGATCATGAGCAAGCAGCGCAAATAAAGTCAGACTATATTATCTTACTTTGGTAACAAAGAAGATCAAAGCATACAACCAGAAGAAGAGAACAAAGTCAAAGCTCCTACATCCAAAACTTCCAAGAAAAATATGAATCAGTCCCAGGCCTTGGAAGAACTCAAAAGGGATTTTGAGAAGCAAGTAAGAGAAGTAGAGGAAAAACTGGGAAGAGAAATGAGAGTGATGCAAGAAAACCATGAAAAGCAATTTAACAACTTGCTAAAGGAGACCCAAAAAAATACTTAAGAAAATAACACCTTAAAAAATAGCTTAACCCAAATGGCAAAAGAGGTCCAAAAAGCCAATGAGGAGAAGAATGCCCTAAAAAGCAAAACTGGCCAAATGGAAAAGGAAGTCCAAAAGATTACTGAAGAAAATACTTCCCTAAAAATTAGAATAGAGCAATTGGAAGCTAGTGACTTTATGAGACATCAAGACGCTGTAAAACAAATCCAAAGGAATGAAAAATTAGAAAACAATGTGAAATATTTCATTGGAAAAACAACTGACCTGGAAAATAGATCCAGGAGAGAGGATTTAAAACCTATTAGACTATCTGAAAGCCATGATCAAAAAAAGAGCCTAGATATCATCTTTCAAGAAATTATCCAGGAAAACTGCCCTGATATTTTAGAACCAGAGGGCAAAATAGAAATTGAAAGAATCCACTGATCTTCTCCTGAAAGAGATCCCCAAAGGAAAACTCCTAGGAATATTGTAGCCAAATTCCAGAGTTCCTAGGTCAAGGAGAAAATACTATAATCAGGATAACACAAGATTTAGCTGCTTCTACCTTAAGGGACCACAGGACATGGAATATAAGATGAAAGGGTGAGAAAGAATTATACTAGGAGAAGGAGAAAGGGAAAGGTATCGGGTGACAATTTGGAACTCAAACTCTTGTGGAAGTAAATGTTGAAAACTAAAAATAAAAAATAAATTAAAACTAAAAAAATGCAATTGGGAAATAAGATATATAGGAAATGGGGTATAGAAATTTATCCTGCCCTTCAGGAAAATTGAAGGGGAAGGGGATAGTAGAAAGAGAGAAGAGATAGAAGTGAGGGCAGATTAGGGGAAGGGATATTCAGAACGCATGCCATCTTGGGGTGGGGGGGGAAGGATGAGATGGGGAGAAAATTTGGAACTCAAAATCTTGTGGAAATGAATGTTGAAAACTCTAAATAAATAAATAAATAAATAAATTATAGGTCAGATAGGTGGTGCAGTGGATAGAGTGTCAGTCCTGAAGTCAGGAAGACTCATCTTCCTGAGTTCAAATCTGACCTCAGACACTTACTAGCTGTGTGACCCTGAGAAAGTCTCTTACCTATTTGTTTCAGTTTTTCAGTTATAAAATGAGCTGGAGAAAGAAATAGCAAAGCACTCCAGTATCTTTGCCAAGAAAATCCAAATGGGGTCATGAAAAGGTGTAGATAACTGAAACAACTGAACAATAACAAATATTAGAATGTAAGTTTCTTGAATACCAGGGATATCTTACTTTTGTTCTTATAACCCCAACACTTAGATCAATGTTTGGCACATAGTAAACACTTTTCATTTATCCATTTATTCAATTATTCATTCATTTGTCCAACCATGCATTTGTTAATCAGAGAAAGCAGCATCAGACAAGATAAGATATGAGACATCATCATGGAAAAATACAGTGATCAATGATGTCAAAATAAGTTGTCAAAAAAAGAAGATTGTGAAAAGATCATTGGATTTAAATTTTCAAAGAATAATGTAAAAAAAAATTGACAGAAGAATTTCAGTGAAGTGGCCAGGTGGGAAGTGAGATCTCAAGGATTATGGAAAGTGAATTAATGATAAGAAAGTGCAGTCAAAAAGTATACATGATTGTTTCTGAGAGTTTGGCATTGAAAGCTGTATAACACTTAGATGGACATAGCAATCCAATTCTTCTTTGATTTCACTACCTCCATGTGATATTTTATGATTTCCTAAGCCACAATTTATCTCCTGTAAAATGTCAAAGCACTTTTAATCTTTTAATCTCTAAATTTTATTACATTTATTTATGTACATGCCTAATTTCTCTTCTAATAAATTTTAAAATCCTTGAGAGCAAAAACCAAATTTTATTCATAAGATTTAGAGATTTAGAGTGGCAGAACAGTGTGATCATCTAATCTATGGCCATTTATAAGGTGAAGTATATCTTAGTCAAAGTTTAAGTGATTTTCCCAAGGTCAAACATATAAATACATCATTTTATCTGTTTATCTCACTCCCTGCTTAGGAAGAAAAGAGCACACATAGTTGGTGTTAAATAAATGTTCATGTAATAAAATTGAATATATGTGTATGTGTGTATTCATTAAAGTTCTATGCCCAGTCCTTGATAAAATTCTGAAATATGTCGAAACCATTCCTAAGAAAAATGATGAGTGCCACTTAAAACATTTAGTCATTGTACATTTAACATGTAAGCATGCAGTTAGTGTACATATAACGGAATCCTAAACTGATACTCTAGGAATATACCCATTTTATGGTTAAAAAAATTCACATCAATACTCCTCACCCAAACCTACTGAACTTCTACTCATAGCCGGACCAACCAGAATATATCATGAGGTAATATCAAAGTGAGAGTGAAAATAATTTACTTTAAAAAGCATTATGATAACAAAAACTGTTCACATTAAGTAAACAGTATAAAATGCATCACATGAAATCATCCTTGTAATCCACTTTCTGATATATCACTAATTCCCAGACCACAAGTACATGGTAAGGGCACAAGTTCTGAGTATCTGGTCAAGTGTGAAAACTAGAGCTACTCTGAATTCATAGGTGTAGTGGTAGGTATGACAGATCTTGAAATAAATGACTATTAAAAGTGTGACATGAACTTACTAGCTGTGTGACCTTGGGTAAGTCATTTAACCCCAATTGCCTAAAAAATTTAATTTTTTTTTTAAAAAGTGTGGCATGCCAATGTCTAGTCTCATGGTATCTCTCCTGGATATATGCATCTCCTAGCATCTTGTACCTGTAAATGAAGAATAATTTGCAAGTAAAATAAAACCACATTGTCTTTCCATATTAGAGGGGCCATACAGTAGATCTAGAATGGTACTGCTGCATCAATAATAGTCTATTATTGTCAAGAATGGTAAAATATCAAGAACTACAATATCTAATAGCATAGGACACAATTCACATGGTGCTCCTCCCATAGTGACCCTTCCTCTTATGCTCACATCTTATTCTTCAACTCCTAGTAACAACCTTGGTGCTTCTTGATACAGGCTCCTCATTACTCCACACCAACTGATGACTGGGGAAAGAGGTTAATCCCAGGATTTTTGGGCACTGGGTCAGTGCTAGAAGTACATACTATTAACACTGATAGAAAGTTTGTTTTCAAAAATCTTGAATGATATCTTTATTTGGACACATTTTCATAATGTTAAGGATGAATTCTAAAGCAATTTATTTAAGATAAAAATGGATTTCATTAAAACTTCCCTGAGCAGAATTCAAGGTAGTTGAGTTAAAGCAGCCCTCAGAGTCATTCAACCAAATTCTCAACATTGGGACAATACCAGAAGAGAGGGAGAGGAAGAGGAAGAGAGAGAGGGAGAAGAAGTGAAAAAAGAAGAGAGAGAGAGAGAGAGAGAGAGAGAGAGAGAGAGAGAGAGAGAGAGAGAGAGAGAGAGAGAGAGAGAGAGAATATAAGGGAAAATTTAGAATTGGTGGCTCCTTTCTACTTTTCATATTTCTACATTAATCTTTTTCTTCATATATATCACACTCTCATTCAGTAATTTTGCTTAGGCATTAAGATAAGTTTAAGCTAACAATCTGGTTTGGAATTTATTATTTCCTTTTCCCATAATTGGAAACTTTGAGTTTGGCTAACAAAAATGTGTGTTGAAGAGACTTTACTAAATCACAGAAAACCCTAGCTTTATTAATTTTACATGGCATTAAAACCAGTTCAAATTACAAATATATACTGATGCATAGTAAGTTCTCTTCTCTTTTTTCAATTTTCATCCATTACCTATATGATAATGCATAGACACTGCTCAATGAAAATTAAGGGATTAATAAGTTAACAAACACATTTTCAAATAAAATAAATTATGCATCGCTTACATAAAAAGCCAAATATTCCAAATTACAATCTGTCCTCCTGTATGTATATTTTATAATATTTAATCCTTACTTTGTAAAAGAACAGATGGTAGATTTTGTACAAGAGGCACCAATACATCCAAGTAAGTTAAGTAAGACTATGATAAGTAAATCTACTTACATATTTAGGTGTGAATTAGAAATCTGTTTTGCAGGGTGTAAAGTATGTTAATGCATATTACACAATCAATAAACATACATTAAGAATGATAGTACAATACATAGAAAGGAACACCTGGCTTCTAGTTCTACCTGTAACATATCCTGGTTCTTTGTCTCTGGGCAAGTCATTTAAAATCTCAGTACCACAGCCAACCGTAATGCCATCAATATGCTATTCTGAATCAGTACTATAAGTTTCTCCATAAGGAGTTCTCTATGTTAATGAAACCACTGCTTCATATTATTATATTATATCAAAAGGATTTTGCCTTATACTCAATAACTTGGTAATATGTGTATATATGTGTTTGTATTATAATATGAATTTTTTTTGGTCTGAAATACTAGGATTAAGAGGATTCTGCAGATAATTTTGGATTTGATATTAAAAGCTTTGTCTATTCAAGTGCATTCTGTTTTAGATCAAGTAATCTCCCTCTTAGCACTCATGGAAACTGACATCCACTTTCTGAAAAAAAAAGTTTGTTAAATTTGCTTAATAAACAATGGTTGTATGATTTATAAGTACTGGGGGAAAATGAAGGCATAAGTCATATAACCCTTAAAGAAAAAGGTAGATATTAGTTCCACAGACAATGTCACTTAGATAACCAATCAAAATAATATTGGTTAAATTTTAAACATCTGATGACTCATTGACAATATTGAATGACCCAGGTGATGTATACTTATTTCAGAAACTCCAATTGGTTTTGGAGGATGCATCTCAGAGACTTTCCCATAATTAACAAGACTCTCAGTCAGTTACTCTATTGAAGGAATTAAATTATCATCATCAAAGTTTTTGAATGTGTACACCATTGCACTAACATTGTGAAATGAAGTAAAGGTAACAGAATTGACAATCTAATATCTGGCTTATATAAATTAGATTTTTTTTCCAAAAAGTAAACCTCACCACAGTAAAAAATAGTACATAACTACAAACACATATGTGTGTATGTGTGCATATATATATATGTGTATATGTATATGTATATGTATACATGTAGGTTTGGATAGTATATATGGAGAATACACATGAGTAATGTACATATAGATGGTATTTAGTATAACTTGCCCATCTGACTAGTGGACTGAGAGCCAATTTGGCCAGAAGACTAGAAACAAAAAGAAAAATTCATTTTCCTGAGGGATAGGTAATATACTTTATAAGTCAACTGAAATCAAAGAGAAATATTTCTCACATTTTGTTAAAATCATTTTCTCCCTGTTGGGACATTACAGGGTAAATCTCTTCAATGTGCCAGGCAGGGGTGCATGACCTAGCTTCTATTAACAGTAATGGGGAGTCTCGCAGCTCTATCTCCATACATAGTGCTGAGAAATACCTCTGTAAGTAAAGATTCAACCCAGGGGTTAGATTTTACTGCAACTTATAAACTTCAGGAAACTGGGTATGTAATAGAAATGCTGACATAATCTTAACTGTTGTGGTATGAACAGAATAGCTATAATGTTCAAAGTCCTTTATTTCAGAATGTGCAAGTGTTTATGTTACCATTGGAGGAATAATTGATGTGGAGATCACTCATACTTGGTCAATTGTACAGGAATTAAAAAAAAAGTACCTTTGCTAAATTAAGGTCTGGATAGAATAGCATAAGGATGCAATTTGCATTACCAAGTCTTTTTCTGAGTTTTATATTTTATTATTTATTTTTGAGAGAAATGTTTCTCTGTTATTTACTAAGCCTTCATTTCATTTTTATTGAGCATACATGCATATGTTAAATCAATTATTAATCTAATTATGTAAACACAATAGAATTAAAATATTAATTAAATAATTATTGCTTAACTAACAGTAATTAATATAATTAATTTATTAGTTGGTATATGTGTACATGTACACACACATCATTTACACAATTATTGAGGCAATATAGTTTTTCTCTTAGCTCTTACTTCCTATGATACTAAACAAAGCAAAACAAAAGGTGGATGATCACCAGTGAATCCATCAATTTATCATTTATTAAAGGCTTACTATGAGTCAACCACTGGGGATATAAAGAAAGACAAAGATATTCTCTGCCATCAAAGAGATAAACATTCTAATCCCTAAAAGCTATTTTAAAATTAAACACTGTGTTCCATAAAGATCACATCCAAAATTTGTTCTAACCACATGAACAATTCTATTTTATAAGAATGGTACTTTAAGAACAATCCACCTTCATATGCCATTGCCTTTTGACTTTTTTCTTGCCACTGGCCTTCAATGACTGGAAAAGAGAGTGAGGCTGATGACTCTGTGTAACTCTGCTTCACTTAAATCCAATTCACACAAAAGTAAAGACATCCCTCATGATGACATTGGTCCTCTTTGTAAAAACAAAGGATGAACAAAAATGACCTTCATATTCACCAAGATTCATAATATTTGTTTATGTGTGTAATAGATTATGAAGATAGTACTGTAGATGCAAAATACAATCCTTGAAAAAAACTTTTAATTTTTTTTTTGACTCTTTAGCTTGGATCAAATATGACAATTTAACCCTCAAAAGTGTAAAAGGCTATTTTAACAATTGTATTCTCCATCTTCTGAAGTTCTATTTTTACAATGAGGGAAATTATGAAGAATACAGGCTTATAATTCATCTGAAAGTATGGGGTTAGATATTCCAATTGACTCACAGACAGTGAGGGGCAATAAATACTGGAATGGCTACAAGATTAACTCTGCTTTATTTCACTTGGAGTCCCAAGTGAAAGAAAATTGGACTAGATTTATCAAATTCCCCTCTAGCTCCAAGGTTCTAAGTAATCCTGCTTTCATTTACTTCAAGCCTCTTTTAAATTTTTTTCCTAGTGTTTCATATCAAGGTCATCTTTGCTTAGTTTTGTTTTGTTTTGAAGCATAATTATTTCTTGCTATTATTTAGCGAGATGGTCTGATTTGACCGTCGGAACAATTTCTTGTTGAAATTCCTCTTCTGGGAGTTGTATTGAGATCTAACAGATGGAAAATCAGTAGCAGTTGCAGAGAATTGTTGGCAAATGGGACACATACAAAGAAAAGAAGAGTAATAGAGTTCCTCACTGCAGAATACAGAGAACTAGTGCCATCGACAAATGATTGAAGAAAGGGCATAGGGACTTGGCTGTCCATATCAATATTGTCTGACAATGACAACTTTTATTAAAGGGGCCAAAAAAAGAGAAACAACTTTCAGGATAGAGACAACATGGTGAGCCAGAAATAAACTCTTTTGTTGTTTTTTTTTTAAAGTATTGGAAGCCTACCTTGGATAAATAACTGCTATGTCACGTCTTACTCTAGTTAATTCTCAGTTTCCTTTGCATTAAAATGGGCTTATGCTCCTTTTTCTCCCTCCTTCTTCAGGAAGTTGTGAGAAAAGTGCTTGGTAAACCATTTAACATGCTATGTAATTGTCAGTTTTTTTTATTTTCTTCTTTTTATACAAGTTACAAGAAGAAAGAATTCACAAATGAACAGAGAAGAAATATGAAGCATTTCTAGATTGTCAACAAGTATTTAATTAAGTGGCTACTATGTGCCAGGCACTGTACTAAACTCTAGGGATACAAAGAAAGCCAACAGTGCCTACACTCAAGGAGCACATAATCTAATGGGAGAGACAATGTAAATTCAACTGTATACAAACAAAATACATACAGGATAAATTGGAAGTAATATCAGAGAGAAGGCAATAATTTTAAGGAAGACTAAGAAAGATTTCTTGAAGAAGGTGGGATTTTGACTGAGACTTGAAAGAAGTCCATAATAATAATGCATCTTAACATAGCACTTAAAAGTAAGCACTTACAAGTATGTAGAGTGCTATCTATAAATTATGCCATTTGATCTACACAAGAAATTGGGGAGGGATATGGTACCAGTGGTATTCTTCTTCTTATTTTTTTATCTGAGGAAATATTCAGATAGATTTGTAACTTGCCCATCATTCCATAGCTTGAAAGTTCCATATACAATATTTGAATCTTGTTGTTGTTCAGTGGTTTTCAGTCATGTCCAAATTTTCATGACCCCATTTGGGGTTTTCTTGGCAGAGATACTGGAATGGTTTGCCGTTTCCTTCCCCAGGTCATTTTACAGATGAGGAAACTGAAGCAATCAGACTTGGCCAGGGTGACACAACTAGTGAGCATGTAGGGCCGGATATGAATTCATGAAGATGGGTCTTCCTGACTACAGGTCTGGTATCTTATCCACTGTGTCACTTTGGTGCCCCTCATCTGAATCTAGGTCCTGCTATTTTTAAGTCCTGAACTTTGCCCATTAAATAATGGTGATAAGTCTTTGGAAGAGAGTTAAACAGGATATTTTAAATGAAAAGAGTCAAACATTTTTCTCAATGGATTCAATAAAGATTTGTTGGCTGATTAACTGATTGCCTGGTTTGGCTTCCTAGAAACCAGGGAGTGGACTGAATCACATATAACTCCCAATTCTAGATTTCTGTGATTAAAATCCACTTACTTCGTGGGTTTCTTTCTATTGCAATGGATAACGATTTAAAGGACAAAACAAGTATATTTATGTTTCAAAAGGAATTTTGGTTTGGGGTAATGATAGCATGGTTAAACAAAAGGTCCAGAATATCAAGAGAACTAATGAAAAGAAAAGCAGAGGAAGGTGACCTAGCCATTCCAGATCTTAAATTGTATTACAAAGCAGCAACCATCCAAACTACTTGGTATTGGCTAAGAAATAGAGTGGAGGATCAGTGGAATAGGTTAAATATGCAAGACACAGTAGTCAATGACTATAGTAATTTATTGTTTGATAAACCAAAAGACCCCAGCTTCTGGGATAAGAAGCCACTCTGAAAAAAAAAACTGCTAGGAAAACTGGAAAAGAGTGTGGCAGAAACTAGGCATAGACCAAAATCTCACATCATATACCAAAATAAAGTCAAAATGGGTTCAAGATTTAGATATAAAGGCTGATACTATAAGCAAACTGGGAGAGCAAGGAATAGTTTACCTGTCAGATCTATGGAGAACAGAAAAATTCATGACCAAACAGGAGATAGAGAACATTATGAAAAGCAAAATAGATAATTTTGATTACATTAAATTGAAAAGTTTTTGCACAAACAAAGCCAATGCAAATAAGATTAGAAGGAAGGGAGACAATTGGGAAATAATTTTTACAACCAGTCTCTCTGATAAGGGCCTCATTTCTAAAATATATAGAGAATTAAGTCAAATGTATAAGAAAACAAATCATTCCCCAATTGATAAATGATCAAAGGATATGAACAGACAGTTCTCAGATGAAGAAATTAAAACCATCTATAGTCATATGAAAAAATGCTCTAAATCACTATTGATTAGAGAAATGCAAATCAAAACAACTCTGAGGTATCACATCACACCTATTGGATTGGCCAACATGACAAAACAGGCAAATGATAAATGTTGGAGAAGACATGGGAAAATTGGAACACTAATGCATTGTTGGTAGAGTTGTGAAATGATCCAACCATTTTGGAGAGCAATTTGGAACTAGGCCCAAAGGGATATAAAAATGTGCATACCCTTTGACTCTGCAATAGCACTTCTAGGGCTATATCCCAAAGAGATCACACAATGGTAAAAGGACCTACATGTCCAAAAATATTCATAGCAACTCTTTTTGTGGTGACAAAGAATTGGAAATTGAGAGGATGCCCATCAATTGGGGAATGGCTGAGCAAGTTGTGGTATATGTATATGATGGAATCCTACTGTGCTATAAGAAATGATGAACAGGCTGACCTCAGAAAAACCTGGAAAGACTTGTATGATCTGATGCTGAGTGAAATGAGCAGAACCAAGAGGACATTGTACACAATAACAGCCACATTGTGTGATGACGAATATTGATAAACTTAACCCTTCCTGGCAATACAAGGATCTAAGACATTTCCAGAGGCTCTGTGATGGAAAATGCTATCCACATCCAAAGAAAGAAGTATGGAAGTTGAATTGCTATTTTTCCTCTTCTGTTGAGTTTTTGTTTCCTTTTTCTGATGGTTCCTCTTATTGTTTTTAATTTTACTTACAACATCACTAATGTGAAAATATGTTTAATATGAATGTAAATGTATAGCTTATATCAGATTGTGCACCATCTTGGGGAGGGTGGTGGGGAGGAAGGGGAAGAAAAATTTTAAACTCAAAAGTGTATGGAAGTGATTATTGATAAATCAAAATAAATTAATAAAAAAAGAAATGAAAAAGAATAATAGCATGGTTAAGAGGTATTCAATTTGACCCAAATCCTTTCATAGGATTTTGAAAATGATAAAAAAAATTCTGTTTATAAAATTGCAGTTGATATTAGACTAAAGAAATACAGATAATTAAAGAAAAATTGCCTGGGTTTTATCGATCATTGAATGGGTATCTATCTTCCTTTAAAAATATTTGGGGAACACATTAATTCCTTTAATTTCTATGGCTTCATGAGTTACTACTAATATTGCCACATTATATATCAAACTTACAAAGTGCACAAATCATAGCATTTTAGAGAATGGAGATACTTCAGGTTAAAGGAAAACTACTTCTCATCTTAAAGATGAAGCAACTAAGGCCCACAAAAGCTATGTGCCTGGCCCCAAAGTCATTCTGCTATTTAACTGCTAGAACTACAATATGAACTTTATTTTCTGATACCTGCTCTCATGAAATTTCCATTAAACCAAATTATGTGACAATTCTTAACTTCATAATAAGATTTATCTCTGAATTATTGAAAAAAATAAGCTTTCTTTATGTATTAAAATATGTTTTGCTTTGGGAAGTTATATTTTCTTGTAATTTTACAGAATATTTATCAATTGCATGAAGTATGGTACAGCACAATAGAAATTTTCTTTGGAAAACCAAATTATATTACATTCTTGTTTGTAGTGGGGCTGGAATAAATAATTGGTATTAAAATTTCACCTTGTCTTTGCAAAATATGTACACAATAAAAATTAATTTCATATAAATATGTGTTGCATTCTTATTCTGTTGTCAGATTTTTCTCTGAGGTGAATGAATTTGATTTTCTTAAAGTATCTGCCAAGGTGCCTTGAAAATTTCAGAGACATCTTAAGAATTTTATTTGCAAAGCTGTGTATTTTTCATGTCTTTATTTGGCTTCAACATGCCTGGTTTAGCATCAGAATTTAAAATATAGAGGGTTAACAGCATTTATATACTTCTTATGAGGTTCTGTAAAATGGGATTTTATAATGCCAATATGCTATATCACTATTCCATCTCTACAGCATATAAAAATAGTTCACTGCACCAGTTGTAAGCAATCTACCTGCAAAATGAACATTCAGTATTCTGCTCTGTAAAGTTATCAATATTTAACTAAAATTGACAAGAAACCAGGAAACCAAGTGAACCAAGACTTATTACTCTGAAGCTAAAGGTCTTCTATACATAACACACAAACTGCAATGACCACTGATCTATATTACTCTAATATGCTTTGGTCATTTCAGCAAATGGGGATAAATGACCATCTTCCACTGTTAGAACTATTGCATTTTACTCAGGTACCTTGAACCAGAGCAAAAGCTAATTATATTAAACTAGAATTTGAGGATAGTATCCTCCTGTGACCTTGTAGACTGACACCATGAGACATCATTCCATAATGATCCAACCAGAAAAAATATCCATAAAGACTATTTGTGGGTTAGGAAAGGGGGTTATTCAAAAGTGAAGTTGTTTCATATAAAGACTCCTCTTAGAATCCTTAAAAAATATATCCTATATGTTTTGAAAAAAGATCCTTATTTAAATAAAAATAAGGTCTAGGAAATCTGAAACATAATAATGCCTTTCAATGTCATTGTCTTCAAAGGTTCTCACTCTTGTTTGTTACTAATATTCACCTTTTTTAGGTGACAATAAGACAACAGAAAAAAAATCTGCTATAAAAATTCTAAAATAAATAATGTCTCTAACCCCACAAAATGTATCAAGAAACATTCATCTAGTACTGACTGTATGTAAGGGATTATATTAAAATAATTACAATAATTGCCATATGAATATATTTACATATATACATACATATGTATATGTACATACATATATGTTTTGCAAAATGCTTCATATGTCATCTGTTTTTCACAACCTTTTGTTGAGAAGATGGGGAGGTTACTGTGTAGCAGGCACTCTGCTAAAGTACTTTACAAATTTTAACTCATTTGATCCTCACAACATCCCTGGGAGGTAGGTGTTATTATTATCCCTCCCCCCCTTTTTTTGATGAAGTCATTGAGGGAGACAGCATTTACTTGACTTGTTGCGGATCTCAGAGATAGCATATGTATGAGGCAAAATTTGATCACAGGTCTTCCTTATTCTAAATTCAGCTTTATCCACTATACAACCTAGCTGCCTTTAATACATATGATATTGTGGTAGGGGTTGTGTTCCATTTTATTTTTATTGTTATTATTATTATTAGTTATTTATTTTTAACTTTCAACATTCAACATTCACTTCCACAAGATTTTGAGTTCAAATTTTTCCCCCACCCCAAGATGGCAGGCATTCTAAATACCCCTTCTCTTAATCTGCCCTCCCTTCTATCTCCCCCCTTCTCTTATCCCCTTTCCCTTTTATATATTGTAGGGCAGGTTAGATTTCTATATCCCATTGCCTGTATATCTTATTTCCCAGTTGCATATGAAAATGATTTTTAACATTTGTTTTTAAAACTTTGGGTTCCAAATTTTCTCCCTTCCTCCCTCCCCATTCACCCTCATTGAGATGGCAAACAACTCAAAACAGGTTATACTTGAATAGTCCCCCGAGTCTGCCCCTAGACTGGGGCTGGGACTGAGCTTCTCTCTCGCCATGATTATAGACCTTTCCTACTGACCTTCTAAGTTGTCTTTGGCATTTGTGTGTTGAGAAGTCTGGAGACTGCCACAGTTGCCCATGATTCAGTCCCCTGAGGCCTGCTCACTGAGGCCTGGCCTTTGCCTGCACGCCCATGCTGAACAGGGTTCTTGTCCCATCCCTACTCCTAACCAACCATTTAGGTTGTCTTGTGCTGGAAATTTGTTTCACTCTGTCTTTTTGTGGGTTCTGCTGCTCTAGAATTTGTTTAGAGTCATTTTTTTTAGGTATTTGGAGGGATTTGGGGGAAAGCTCAAACAAGTCACTGCTTTTATTCTGCCATCTTAGCTCTGCCTCTATATGTGATTTTGTTGCCCCCAATTGTTAGAGATGAAAACTGATACTGAGAGAAGTTAAGTGACTCATTTAGAGTCATAAGGCAAATTGTTATTTAAGACAGGATTAAAATCTCCTTATTCCAAGATCCACATTTATTTTTCTACTCACTATAATAGGCAGTGAGGAAAACAAACAATGACAATATTAAATGAGATTTTTTAAAAGATGCTCATAATTATTGAAACAAGAAACTACAACATAATTTCCTTTTAAGATCATTTTTGTTTATATTGTTAAATATTTTCAAATTATACACACACATACACACACATATATACAATCTTTTTTTTTTAATTATTATTCTGAGTTCCAAATTCTCTCTATTCCTCCTATCCTTACTCCTCCCTGAGCAGGAAAGAAATTTGATATTGATTATACAGGTGAAGTCAGACAAAACATATTTAATATATTTTCATATTAGTCATGTTGAAAAAGCAAGTACAAACCAAAAGAAAACACACTAAAAATTTTAAAAAGTTATGTTTCAATCTGCATTCAGAGTTCATCAGCATTTTTTTTATCATGTCCTTTGGAATTGTCTTGGATCATTGTCTTGATCAGAGTAGTTATCTTTCACAGCTGATCACCCTTATGATATTGTTATTACTGTGTATAGTGTTTTCCTGGTTCTGCTCATTTCATTTCAAATGAATTTATATAAGCCTTCCTAGGTTTTCCTGAAAGCATCCTGCTTTCATTTCTTAGAGCACAACAGTATTCCAACACAGTCATATAGCACAACTGATTTAGCCTTTCCCCAAGTGATGGGCACTCCATTGATTTCCAATTCTTTGCCACCACACACACAGAAAAAAGAGCTGCTATAAATGTTTTGTACAAATAGGTCCTTTTCTTTTTCTTTGATCTCTTTGGGATACAGCACTGGGAGTAGCATTGCTGGGTCAAAGAGTATGAAAATTTTTATATCCCTTTGGATGTTATTCCTAATTGTTTTAAAGAATGGTTAGACTACTTCACAACTCAACCAACAGTGGATTAATGTCTCAATTTTCCAAATTTTCTCCAACATTTGCCTTTTTTTTCTGTCATAAAGGATAATCTGAGAGGTGTGAACTGGTATGTAAGAGTTGTTTCAATTTGCATTTCTCTAACCAGCAGTTATTTAGAGCATTTTTTATGTGACTATTGATAGCCTTAATTTCTTCCTCTAAAAACATTCTGTGTACATCCTTTCACTATTTCTCAAACTGGAAATAACTCTTATTTTTATAAATTTGGTACAGTTTCCTATACATTTGATTAATGAGGCCTTTATTAATTTTCTTTCCAAGTCTTCTGTTCTCATAATTTTGGTTGCATTAGGCTTGTGCAAAAGTTTTTTTTTTAATTTCATGAATTTGAAATTATCTATTTTACTTTCTATAATCCTCTCTGTCTCTTATTTGGTCATAAACTCTTCCCTTATCCATAGATATCACAGGCATATTTTTCTATGCTTTTGTAATTTACTTATGATATCACCCTTTATGTCAAAAGCAGTTCTAGACAACTGTTCATTTTAGGTTCAGTTCTATCATGTTATTTTGTGCTTTGCTGTTAGACATCCTCCTTTGTCTATATTTTCCAACCTGATTTCACTCTGAAGATGCCTATATCCATATATACAAGTAAGAAAAGAAATAACTATTTGCCAAATCTGTCAGAGATGGCTCTATGTTAAGTCCTGTTCACCAGAGTAGTATAAAAAGTTGGTTCACCCCATTTGCTGATATCTTTAAGATGAATGCTTTATTGAAAAGTCAATTTCTTTTTGTTTCTTATCTCCCTCCCCCCATTTATCTGTGCTGAAATAAATGGAGTTTTTAAATTTGAAAATAAAATTAAAAATTCAGTTATTTTAATGGAAGGTGATCTCAATGTGAGTTAAATGTGATTAGATAGCCCAATGAGTTAATGTATTTTAAGGATCCATTAATGGAAGCATAATTTCCAAATCCAGGAAGTTAACAATCTTGTAATCTGTTCAGGTCAGATGTCAAAAAGCACTGCTTGCCCACTTTTTGAAGTACATTTTTGAAGAAGCACTGGCAAATAAGAGTGTATCAAGAGGAGGATGACTAGGGTGGTGAAAAAACTGAAAATCATACCTTGTATTGATCATTTGATAGGAATGTGGATGTTTATCTTGTAGAAGAGAATATTTTTAAAGTGTGAGTTGGGGGGATAGTGATGTTATTTTCAAATGTTTTAAGGTTGTCAGGTAGAAAGATTATGTTTGTATTGCTTAGACTAATAGAGTAATCCTCTCAATTATAAATACAATGACACAGAGGCAGGTTTCAACTCATCAGAAGGAAAATTTTCTGAAAAATTATGATTAGTATATCCAGCACTATAGGCCATGAAAGATTAGCTGTGTATTGTGGGCTCATTTTCATCTTGTGTTTGTAACCACAGTGCTGATCACAGTACATAGAGCACAAGAAGCAATTGATAAATTCTTATGGCATTGTCTTCCATAGAATGCTATTCTGAGATTCCTTTTAGTTTCAAGATTCTATAGTCTTATAATAATAGAATCAGTCAACAAACTTCTATTAAATGCTTACTATGTGTCAGGAATTATGATAAGTGCTGTTAATACAAATAAAAGTAGAAAGAAAAACAAGTCTTACCATGAAGAAGCATGCATTCTAGTGAGGGAAAAGAGCATATAAAAAGAAGCTGAAAGTGGAGAGGGCAGAGTGGATGAAGTGTCCCCAAAATGTCATTATAGAGAAATTCCAGAGAACCAGAGAAGAATGAAGACAAGATCGGCCTGGGTGTTTTCCTTAAAATGGAGGTTCGGGATTGTCTGGATCCAATCAGAGGAAAGGATCTCAAAGGCAGAGTATAATTGAAATGTGAGAAGTCAAAAGTTGAAGTAAATTTCTAGTATGAAAAAGATTCTGTAGCATGAATGTCCATTACCACCACTATTACTCATTACTGTACTAGAAATTCTAGATATAACAATAAGATAAGAAAATGAAATTGAAGAAATAAAAATAAGCAATGAGAAAAGAAAACTGTCTTTGCAAAGGAGAACTCAAGGAAATAAACTTAAAAACTAGTATAAATGATTAGCAATTAATAACTTCAGCAAAGTTGCAGGATATAAAATAAACCCATATAAATAATTGGCATACACACATATTCACAAATAACCAAATATCTTCTGACTATACTTTCCAAATCCATAACAAAAAGTTTTACCTGGATTGATGAAGACCCAAAAAGTTCCTTTACAAAGGTATCTTTTGGGTGCCTTTTGGTGAGGGGTATGATACAATGCTGAGACATAGAACAAAATCTTCTCCCTCAAAGAAGAAAGGGAAGGGAACATTTCACAGTATCTATAGATTTTTTTTCCATTGTAGTATATATGGAAGGGCAGGGTGATTTAATGCATAAATATTAGTATTAGTTGAAGATGGTTAATATATTATCACAAATGAAAATATGGAGATAAATTTCCATGAGTATCTCTCTAAGGTGCAAGGTTATCTAAGGCTTAACTAATCTTATGTTTATTCCAGTGAAAGGAAATTGCAAGATGGAAAATGGCATTTGGATTGTTCTTCAGTGCTTACAGAAAATTCATTTGACTACTGAGGGAGAGTATGCACACACACACACAGACACACACAGACACACACAGACACACACACACCCTAAATATTGCTACTATTATTCTGGCAAGATAATTTTTCATCTAATATATATTTTTGCAGAGCATTAAAAAAGTTTTCTTAAGTGGTTTTCTTTTACAATGTTTAACCAGGAATGTCAAACCGATGCTTCAAACATTAAATACCTTCACAAATTGGGCACAGAAACTGAATTTCCCCCAGGTTTAAGCATATTTCTCAGCATGTAATGAAACTCATCTTGTTAGCTAGAATTCTAACATGTTAAATGTGGTATGGTAAACAAAGCTTATAAGAGCACACAGCTGCATTTTCATTTTCTTACCACTATAGGACAATAGTATTTCAAAGCTGCAAATAACTTTTCTTTGTGACTGATGTCACCACTATTTAGCCCTCTGAGGTTAGCATTTATTGATTCTGCTTTTACTTTGATTGGATCTTACCTACCTCGGTGCTTCAGTAAATTGAAACCTTCTGCAGTTCATGGAAAAAAGCTAAGAGCAAGGCTGTGAGAAAATGTACGCTGACCTCAATTTGTTTCAGACTATATTGGTAAAATCATTGTTATCAGGTTGCAGAAGTGACCTTAACTGCATTTGGGTAAATTCAGACCTCAACATCATTGTAATTATAAGATGATAGCTTTAACTATAAAATGTAAAATTATTTCTCACAATAAAAATGTAAATATTACTTTTGTAGTGATATGTTGTCATAAATAATAAAATCAAGCAAAAGAAATGGGGTAGAAGAAAGAAGAAATGATTTGGAGTTGGAATGAACCCCAGAAATTATCTAGTCAAAAGATTTCATTTTACAGATGAGAAGAAGTGAGTCCGATGTTAAGTGACTTGTCCAATGTAACATTTTGGGGAAAATCAGGATCAAGTTTTCTGACTTCAAATTTAGTGTACTTTGATTATGGTGCTAGTCATTCCTACACAGATACCTTGATTTCTTCTGATCTCTCTTCTAGAGGTGTTTAGTATTCCTTTCTCTCTTCTTGTTTTTTTTTTTCTTATCATCTTCCATCATCACCACCACTTTCATCATCATCATTGTCATTATCATCATTATTACCATTCATTCATTCATTGAAGGGTGATATAGGGGAAAGAAGATTGGACATAGACCAGAAAGACATGTGTTTTAAACCAAGCTTTAATGAATAATGGTTGTGGACAAATCACAGAATCATAGAAGCTCTGGAATAAGAGGGACCTCAGAACTCATACCTGACCATAATTGCTTTCTACAATGCATATAACGAATGATTCTACTTCTGCTTGTAGACTTCTAGTGATAAAGAACATATTATGTGAGTCACTCTCTCTCAAGCAATGCAATTTCTGTTAAGTTCTAGGGATAGTAAAGCAACTCTGTCCTGGAACAATCACATCCCGGCCCTGCTGCTGTCTTTTTCTGGGCTTCAAAACCATATACCCTCTATTTTTATAACATTCTGGAACTTTCATCAGGACTTCCTTACCTCAGAGTAGCCTGCCAGTCATACTGCCAGCTCAAGCCTGGTATTTCCTTCATCAAAACCTGCCCCTCTCCTCTTTCATTGATGAACTCCTTCTAGAGTTTACATTTCTGTGGAGGGACTCAAGTTCAAAGGAGTTAATTCCCTTCTTGGCCTTAATACTGATTTTCTTTGGATTTCAAAACCATGCCACAGTGGTCGATATCTTAATTCCCCAACCCCTTGCCCAGCTCAAACCAAAATTTTCAGCTCTTTGTATTTTCTTCCCTTTTACAATGTAAACACCTTGAGGAAAGGTACTGTTTTTCTTTTTGTTCATTTTTGTATACCTAGTACTTATAGTAAGTACTTAAGCCATGTTTATTTATTTGCTTGAGGAAAATATGAAATAATGCATGAATTAATTAATTAATTAAAGGATATGGTGAAAAAATAATCCTTTCAATACTTTTGTTTTGCCCACAATCTTAAAATGCCTGTTCTTGTGACTAGATTCTCCATATCTTCTCTTTGACCATAATTGAGAAGTAATTACCATTTGATTGAAAAAAAGAAAATGGTCTTTCAATTGTGTAGATTTTCACAAGCAGAGATCTAATTTACTCTCCATCTCACCTCACAACAAATAAGAATAACCTGTGCAATTATGCATGGAAGGATAGAAAAAAAAACTGGGGAAACTTAAAAAAAATGAAGCATTATAACTCATTTCTCCTTTCTGTTTATATATCACGCTGTGATATGTACCTGTAGTAAGCTTTAATTTTTCCCATTTAAGTGAAGCTGCATCTCCCCACACCTGCAAAAAAAAAAAAGTAAGGGCTTATACAAAGAAAGGAAGGAGGGAAAAAGGGAAGAAAGAAAAGAAGGAAGGAAGGGAAAGAGTGGGGGAGGGAGGAAGGAGATAAAAAGGGGGAAAAAGTGGAGCACAAACTAGTTATGCCCTGGCTACTGAGCTCACTAGTATATAAAAATGAAAAGTAGTAACATAGAGAGAGTCTTAGATTGGCTTCTCTGAGGACTATGGCTCTTACCTGAGGACGTGATCTGATAATTGTCAAAGTTTGCTTTAATTAGTTTGAAAAAAAGCTATTTTAAACAAAAAAAGTTGTTATATTACTAGAATTTTTTTTAAATTTTGTTTTAGTTAGAACAGTGTGTATACCTTAATCAATCATAGCACTATATCAGTGATTCATTGATTGAGTTATCCTTTTAGAAATTGTAGGCACATTTGGACATACACAAAACTGAGCAATAAAGCCTTCAGGAGAATAAAAGAAATCAGCATTTACTGGGTTAATTTCAAAAATTCCCCAGGACAAAGGTGTTTTTCACATTAAGACCCTTAAAAATAGAAAGTCAGCATCATTTTTATTTTATTTTACCTTCCGTATTGTTTGGAGCTATGGTATCTCAATTCACATTACGTCAATCAACTGAAATCAGATTGTATCTCATGTTAAGAAATATGATTGATGCAATATGACAGGATGCAGCCAAATATAACACATTAGCTTCAAAACATGAAAAAGGTTTGACTTGGAAGGTGGATCATAACTATTGCAAGCTTTCATTATTATGGGTAAAAGAGGTTTAAACTTTTTTTCTCAAATCAAAGTCAAAATTAGGCTTTGCCCAGAGAGGGTAACAGTAATTTAAAAAAAAAAAAAGGCTAGAACTAGTTTCCTGATTCTTCAGGTAATATAAAAATCTTATCATGAAGGTCATTCCAATTTATATTTACTTGATATTTAATTTTAATTAAAAAAATAATACCTTTAAAATCACATGTAGCAAATTGATTTTCTGGTTTTTTTTTGTTTTTTTGCAAAGGGAGATCTTAGTCCAAGAAACGTAGGAGTAAAAATTAACCATGTTTCATACATATAAATTTTTTAATTAAATTTAGAATGAAATGAATAAACTTTTATGTGGATGTTATATAATTGCATTTACTTTTTTGAAAACAGAACCCTCTATAAATATCTATTTAATCATTCATGTTTGGGAACTTATAGGAAATATAAAAAGACATATGCGAGGTTGTGGTCTTTTTCAATTGTGTGATGATCACTCCAAGTGCTTTGAAAAAAGTTCTTAAATCACACATCATAGAAAATGTGAAAGTGAATAAACTCTTGAGAATATTTAGTGCAAAACCATCAACCAGATGAAGATACTGAGGCACAATGAAGTGGGACTTGTCCAAAGTCTTATTTATTCCCTAAAATCACTGTTCAAAAATTACATCCATGTTGGTTTTTAACTGGAATATTGATTTTAACTGAAATATTGCTTAATTACCATTAATATTTTAATTGAAACATTGCTTTTTAATTGATATATAGAACCTAACTAGCAATTCTTGTATGCTAACATTAGAGTTAAATATATAGCAGTTTATTTATGCTTTATTTATTTTATTGAGAGCATTGTTGAAAATACATTTTTTATACTATTCAAGCTTAAACAATTAAATTTCACTGATTTTATTATCATTTGAAAAATAATTCAGCCATTATTGAATTATGTAATTCTACAGAGGCAGCTAGGTAGTACAATGGATAGAACACTGGATCAAGAGTTAAGAAGACCTGAATTCAAATCCAACCTCTAATACTTACTACCTCTAAGATCCTGGGCAAGCCACTTATCCTTGGTTCATCTAAGTTTCCTCAACTGTAAAATGGGGATAATAACAGCATCTACTTTCCAGGTTTGCCTTGAGGCTCAAATGAAATAATATTTGTAAAACAAACAAAATAATAGTGCTTAGCACAGTGCCTGCCAAGTAGTAAGCAATATATAAATATTTATTCTCTTCTTCCCTTTTCTCCAAGAGTCAAGATGTAATTTAATTCATCTGTTGCCTCTAATTCCTCAAAATTATTTCATAATTTAGAGAAGGGGAAGGAGAGACTAGAGAGAGATTCAGTTGCAATAGTAAAAATAGATAAGTTCTGGTTATAAAAACCTATGATGTTAATGGAATGAGAAACAATATAAATTTGTAATGAACTAGACAAAGAGATATTATATTCTAATATCGACCTGAACAAAATGGAAGTCAAGCTATTAAATCTGTATTGGAATGGTATGCTTATTCTCCCTCCCGTAGCTGATTACTGTCATACTTTCAGCAAGCTGACTTTCTAGGAAGTCTCTATGAACTATAGCAATAATAATAATGGTGATATCTTGGTTTTCTGTATTCCAAGGAGTGCTGAGTATTCATGCACAATGCTTCATTTATTCTAACAATGTTCCTATGAGAAAAGTAAGATCAGGTATTATCTTTCCCACTTACAAGAGACTTAAGGAAGCAAAGTAAAAATAAATGACTAATTCATGGTGATGACACTATCTAAGGTTAGGTTTTGGGTCTCCTGATTCCCAGTATCATATAATTTACAATGGACTGCATAATCTTGTACTTTTTTTTGCTACTAGAAGATTCAAGTAATGACTAGATGACCACTCACCCGATATGTTGTAGAGAAAATTCCTGCCCAGGCACAGGTTGGACTAAGATTCTTATGTTCCTTCCAATGCTGAGTAATTATGATTTTTAACATAAAAAGAGCTAAGTGACCAATAAGATTATAATATTATTTTAGGCCCCAAAACTTATATTTAAAGCTGTTTAGATTTAATGTAAAGTGTCCTTTCACTTTTCTTTTTTTTAAGATTTTGAAATCCTTTTGTAATTGATAGTTGGATCAAAAAGTCTAATTTTCTACTTTTATCTCAGATCAAAAACCTATTTCCATGAAGAAGGGACAGAATTAAAAGTCTTGCCTTAATGTAAACTAGAAGAAGACTGCTCGACATAAGGCAGGATCAGAAATTTGGACTATAAGAGTTCTAGCATTTGATAAATTATTTTGCATAAACACCATTAAAGATTTTATCTAAAGAATTAAAGAAAATAGAAAATCTATGCAAGAATGATAATATGCATTATTAATAATGTAAAAGCTCACAGATATGAAAATTATTTGGATGCTGTATTTCTATAGTATCGATATCTAAATTCTTAACTAAAATTTTGTATTAGTTACTTGGGAAATTGATATCTGAATTGATTAATCTACAATTGTATAATCAAAGCACCAGTTCATAGATGGACTTTTATTGATTGTTTGGCATGAGATCATGATTCATTAAAACAGTGCCAGATATATCAAGAATATCTCAGGTTACATATGTCTGTCCAGCCATTTGTGATTAAAAAAAACTGCAATGAAGTTCTATTCATTACTGAATAGAATTTAATATGTTATATGCATCTTGAAATTGAAGTATTGAAATATCAAAAAAATTAGAGAGAGAGAGAGAGAGAGAGAGAGAGAGAGAGAGAGACATTTTAGTAAGGGTTACTATATGCCAGACACTGTATTAAGTACTAGGGATACAAATATAAGTAAGTGAGATAGTCCCTACCTCAACAGAGCAGACATTCTAATTGAAAAAGACAACAAAATGCTGCTCTAAAGTGGAGGACCAGGGGGAAACAGAAGGCAGAAATTTATCTGTGATGAGAGGTGTGTGTGTGAAAAAAGTGACCTGGGGTGCTGGGACATAGTAAAATTAGGTGTAAAGTTCTCTTATTAGAATAGAAGCAGGGGTGGTGTCCAAAATTCCAGGAAGATAGAGATGGTGGAAGGATTAAAAGAAGGAAATAAGCATTTATAGCACCTACTACGTGCCAGGTAGTGTACTAAGTACTTTACAATTGTTTTCACATTTGATCCTGACAACAAGTTGGAGAGGTAGGTCCTGTTATTACACTCATTTTACAACTGAGGAAACTGAGGCAAAAAGGTTAAGTGACTTGCCCCAGGTGACATAACTAATAAATGTCTGAAATTGGATTTAGATCCTTCTGACTTCAGGCCCAGTGCTCTATCCACTCTCTCCTAACTCCTCTATTTCAGATGATCAGATAGTAGCTTAAATAACAAGACTGTCCTTGACCTGGGTTTCCAAAAAATTCCTCATATTATCCTCCAGAAATACAACTTTTAACAATGTATTATTGTCTCTCTTAGTATCAATAACTTATTGTGGAGTTTTGGTTTCATGTCTGGGGTTTTTCACTGGTATAAAATTTCTTTTGTGACAATAGTCTCCCTCAATCCAAATTTACTTGTTTTGACACTGCAAGACTTAGGAAACAACTTGGGGACATTGAGAGGTTAAGTGACTTGTATTTCTAAAGGGCAGACCTTGAACCCAAGTGAAAATACCACATTTTTTCAATGTATTTATCAATTTTGCCAAATTTATTTTTACTTCTTACTCTTTAAAAGTGTTATAAGGAATGGCTCAAAAATGGAGAGAAAGAGTGGGGATACATAGGGAAATGGTATTGTAGAAACAAAATATTTCCATAATATCTATTAAAAATAAACATGTTCTCTAAGTTCCTATACTATGGATGCTATTCTATGATTTTCTAAATATTCAAAGCATATGAAGTTCTAATGTGATACAGGAGGATAATAGTAATGTGAATAATTTTCAATTCTCTGTTTATAAATTATTTGCTTTGGGAACTCTGAATGCAATATCAAATCATCTGTGTACATTTAATTCATATGTTTTTCAGTGTGTGACAATTGACTTCTCAAAGGTATGGTCTTTTAGGCATGGTGTAGAGACAGTGCCAATTACCTAACATTAGTCAAGGATAAAGAATGTTCTTCAACTTGGCATGTAGAGAACACAAATAGATAATTAGAAGATGATAAAAAGTTAAATGAGAAGCTAATACAATAACTTTCAGCTATCTTCAATATGGTCCAGCCACCAGGCTCAAGTGACCTTCATAACCAATCTGTCAACAGATATAGATAATGTGATTGCTAAACCTCCTTTGGGTGATATTCAAAAAATTATGGAGAGTTGGAGAGGAATGAAAAATAAAAAATGTTGCCATTATTTTTCTAAAGGGAAGAGAGTGACATCTATAAATAATAAGTCCATGGGCTTTGTACCAGACAAGTTTAATGCTCTTTAAAATTAAAAATAAGTCTGTAGAGTTTCTGTGGTTGTTCTCCCAAAGCTCTCTACAACCCTCCTTAATCCAACTAAAGTGATAAAGCAAAGAGAAATTTCCCTGATGCATTGCTATTACTTTCAGAGAACTTATACCTTAAGTTGTAGATACCTTTGTCCCTTACAAATTCTCTTTTCCCTTATGGATTGTATAGGGATCTCAAATAGTCACATAATTAATTAATATAAGTGATATAATACCAAATCTGATTAATAATTTCATTGCTTTCCTGTGTTGAAGTACATTGTAATCCTATCCATAAGACATACATGTTTTCACCCCTAACACACATAGAATCTTTCAACATTAGCACACATTGACACAAAGATTTCTAGAATTTCAACCTCCTGACACACCCAGACAAAAGCCGAATATAATTATTCACCTATCCACTCTATTGTCACTACTATCTCTCTCTCTTATTTGTACTGTCATTCTCTTCACCAACTCATCATTCTGGCTGCAGTGTCACATGTCTCCTCCCACACACTCAGAGGCTAATTAGATTCCACCAATAACTCTAGCGAGCATCAGTGTTGGAGATAGGTCTGAAAGTAGCTTGAAGTAGTCTAAAGCAGAATTATCAGTTGTAGGCAGATGTCTGCTCCTGTACCCTGTGCTTGTTACCCTGAGTGATATTTACATGCTCTGGACCTCAGTTTCCTCATTTGCATAATGGTGATCATCTTGCCACTATAAAGTTGTTTTGAACAAGTACTTGTGAAGTAAAGTACTTGAAGAATTTTATATGTATCAAAACAATAAGCATCATAACTGCACTATTTTTAAAGGATCATAGAATTTAAACCCGGAAGTGACCTTAGAAATCATCTACTTCAATCTCCTCATTATACAAATAAGAAAACCAATACCCATCGTAGATTAGGAAAAAAAAAAGTTTGCTCACTCAAAACCCACTATTGTCTCTTCAAAATATGGTGTGTTGCTTCTCTTTATTTGGGGCAACAGTCACTTTTGTTAAAAGACCCTTACTAGGGTGGTAGGAAAAAATGACAGCATGGTAGGAAAATGTCCATAATTACCAATAATGAAGTCTTTTAGAAATTACATCTTTCTTCTGGGTAATGAAATGGATCTTTTAGATGGAAACTGCATATAGATATGTATATTTATGTATTATATTTTTGACAAAGAAATATGGCTAGAATTTAATTTAGGATAATAAAATGATTTTTAAAAATTAGGTTAGGAATGATGAAAACAATGATGATGATGATGATGAAGATGATAGGTGAAACATATAGCTGTTTAAATTTTTGAAGGTACTATATATATATATATATATATATACACCTACATATATATATCAATTCATTTGAACCCATTGACAAAACCAATAGGTAGTTATTTCAGCTATAATCTCCCTCAAATTATAGATTAAATTATCTCAGAGAAGTTGTGACTTGGAGTAAATATGTAAGATGAGATTTTAATCAGATTTGTTTCCTTAAAATGATATTTGTTTAAGGGATGTTCAATGGAACTTGAAGAATATATTTTAGTTAACTAAATAAAACCTAAATTCAAATATTATCTATATTAAAATACACCTACTACATATTACTATGTACTAGAGGTGTATTGATAAATTAGAAATCCTAACACACTTAATTTAATGAAAAATATATTGGTTTATATTTGTCACTTTGTTCAACATGTCATACTTTATCTTTTCATCAGAAAGAATTCAGTACATTTAACTAAGAAAATTAAGAACTACATCTTAATAAGTTGAACTTTTTTATACCTGTATGTACATAGGATAATACAAGATAAATGAAATAAATATAATTATCCCTATAGGATAATAATAATTACTCATAGTGACGTGGCTAAGATCTTGGCACAGTGAAACAAAGATCATTTCACCAAATTTTATGGGCTTCAAGATGGAGGAACTATATTGAGATTATATGCCAGATTTAAGGCATAGGTATATACTTGTCATTAATTCAATGAGTCATGACTATCTGAAAAAATAATTTAGTCCAATAATTCTATAGACTCTCAAGGAAACAAGAAATACCAGAAATCTCTTCAGGGGAAAAAAAAAACATTTTTCTACTCACAAGAACCTTTCAAGAAGCAATTTTCTTTTTTACACTAAGCTTCAAGGTTAAACTTCAAAAGTATCAGGGCATGATCTGAAACCAATATGCCCTCCAGATCACCTTAAGACACATTGACTGGATCTTCAGAAACTACTTTAGGCATTAATATAGAAATCTTCCTATAGGTATTTAACAAAGAAGGTTCCAATAAACCTCAAGTTGACATATATTTTTGAATTCTAATTTGTCATACAAGGGGTGTGTGTGTGTGTGTGTGTGTGTGTGTGTGTGTGTAAGAGTCATAAAATTCTTGAAGTCAGAAATTAACACAGGAAATATATTTTTGATTGTTGGAATAGAATGTAGTTGCTATTACATTAAAATGACCCCTAAAAGATCTCTATCTTTTTCAGATGGGAGAGATATGGATTTATTTGTAGCAGTAGGGCAGCAGCAACTAGAGAGAGATAAATTAAAAATTAATTAGAGAGTAGGGATGATAGAAGGAGCAATATGCTATAGAAAAATGGAATGGAATGAGATCACATGTGCATGTATAAGTGTTAGGTCAGCAAAGAGAAGGGGTGCATCTTGATGTGAGACAGAGTTACAGGAAGAATTTATAGTGGAAAGCATCTGAATGATGTTAAATGAGTATGAGTAGATAAGAGGTAACTCTCAGTAAATTGCTTCATTTTTTTCAATCAAATATCCAACTGGGTTCTCAGCTGAGAAACTGAGGGAAGGAGGAAGCCATAAGAGATTTTAGGAGAAATTACTAGTTTTGTAAAATCCACTGTGGTGAGTGGGAGAGTGACTCAATTAATGAGATGAAAATGAATTGTCTTGCCAAAGTGAAGGTCCAGTTAAGATTATATTAGAAAAAATTTGTAGCACTTTCAGTCAGCACTGGTCTACAATGTTCTCCAGCTCCATTTAATTTCATGTGAATAGGATTGGCCAAAATGTAGTGGAAATAATCTTAAGCAGAGGCATGGCAGAGCAAGATGAGAAACAGAATAAAGGGGTAACAGACTTGAAAGAAGAATATAAATCTAAACTGTTTCACCAAGGGAGAAGCCAAAATAGAGAAGGGAGACTACAGGAGTTTTCTTCTTTTCATGGTTTACATATTTTTCTCAATCGTCCACTTTCCCTCTTCCCATTGCATACTACTCAGTATACAAAATAGTCCCCAAAATACATCAATCCATATGTAAGGAGGTTATGTAATTTATTTCATGGTGTTCTAGGCTTACTCTTGCCCTTTCTTCCTTTATCCTTAACTTTTAATTTCACTATTGAGTATAGTGGGAGGGTTGGAATCCCTTCTTACTTCTATTGCCACTCCCATACTCTCCCTCTATCATCATTCAACAACTCTTCCTCTTTTAGAGTTCACTTACTCCATATCTGTCATTTAATCAAGACACTGGTACCTATAATCTACCTAACCTTCAGAATACTCTCCTTTCTTAATGAGTTTACTGACTGGTTTATAGTCTTTTTATCTTCCATAATCCCTGCCCCTACATTGCCAAGATATATATTGATACTACATCAAACACTTTAACTTCCCAGTTCCTCAGCTTACTCAATTCCCATGAGCTATTTTAAGACTGCCCCCAACAGCACACAGAAAATGTTAAAACTTTGATCTTGCTACAACTCACAAGTGTTCTATTTCAGTTTCCATGAATTATAAATTGTTTTCTCTGATCATAATCTGTTATTCTATCTTTTATTCTTTCTTACATCCCCTAACCTTATTCTTTAGCCTCACTATGGCCTCTAACCTTTCCACTCCTTGATTCTTTCCCAGATCATCATCCCTGAACTGGCTACACTTTTTCCTCTTCTTTAACTTGGTGAAGATAGAGATTTATTTCCTCTGGAGAGTTTTGTGTCTCCATGGATAACACTGAAGGAGAAGGGAAAATAGTGTTTGTAGAGGAAACAGGCACCAGAATGATGGGAGCTCATGAATGCAGGGAGAGGATTCCACGGAAAATGAGAAAAAAAGAATAATCATGGGGAAGGAGTGGTTTAAACTGAACTTTCTACTTAGTGCATGGAAGAACAATTTCCATGAGGAACACAAAATGATTAAAGAAGAAGTAAATAAAGTTTTAAACCATAAATCAAATAGTAAAATTTTTAAAATCCTTTTAAAGAAAGATAATTAAGAGAAAAAATAAGACATTCTTCAAAAAAAATGACACAAAAAAGTTACAAATTTGGTTGGAAGGAAGGAGAAAACTAGACATTTCAAACTATTTTAACTAGGAGGGGAAAAGAAGAATAAAATGTCAAGGTTTGAAGAACTATAGGAGGTTTTAGGAAGCAGAAAAACATTTTGGGAGAGTTGCTGTGGTGAATGGGATAGTGAACAAATTAGGGAAGTATAAAAGGATTGCCTAGTTTCAGTAATGGCACAGTTAATACATGTAAAATAAATATGTAATGGATTCAGTCAACACAGTTGCATGAATTTTTCCCATTTCATTCAGCAGAACATGCATAAGATAAAAAGAAGCAAATGGTAGGAGTGATCCAAGGGTAAGTCTTGGCAAGGCATAAATGGTAATATGATAAAAAGACCATACACATAAGAGAAGAACACAATGTATAGTTGAACTAGCTCACCAAGGATTCAAAATAGGGAGAGAAGAAGCACATAGCTATTGCAGGGGTAATGATCTAGGACAGAATTAAGATTGTGAGGTATTAGAGGTGTCAGTGTAGATGAAAAGCAAGATTTAGTATTGGAAGGCAAAAGAAGAGGTGGAATGCCAATAGACTGTGATTAGATAAAGGAATTTCAGAGTTCACAAACTCTGGTACATTCATGAGAGATGGCAGAAACAAGGTTATGGCCACTATTTTGAGGGCAGTGGCTAGGAGATAAAAGAGTATGACATAAAAAATGAGAAGTTGAGGAACTAGAAGTTTAGAGTCTTTGAGGGAGTGTCACTATGCATGTTGAAGTGCACAAGTATGAGGGCAAGAATTGATAAAGAAATAAAGAATGTGATCCAGACACAGAATTCATTAAAGAAGGGAGGGAAAGTATTAGAAGTCTGTAGGCAAAAGTTATTAGGATTTTGACTGGGTTATAGACTTAGATTGGGAAAATCTCAGAGGAGGAGAGGTTACTGAGTGAAGGTGGTAGATGGAGAAATTGAAAGTGAAAGTGGAGTGAGGGCAGAGCCAAGATGGCAGAGTAAAAGCAGTGATTTGCTTGAGTTCTCTCCCAAATCCTCCAAATACTTGTAAAAAATGACTCTACCAAAGGGCTATAAAATGTGCATACCCTTTGACCCAGAAATAATAGCACTTCTAGGGTTGTACCCCAAAGAGATCATACAAATGGGAAAAGGACCCGCATGTACAAAAATAATTATAGCAGCTCTTTTCAGGGTGGCAAAGAATTGGAAATTGAGGGAATGCCCATCAATTGGGGAATGACTGAACAAGTTGGGGTACATGAATGTAATGGAATACTACTGTGCTATGAGAAATGATGAACAGGTTGACTTCAGAAAAACCTGGAAATACTTGTATGAACTGAAGCTGAGTGAAGTGAGCAGAACCAGGAGAACATCGTACACAGTAACAGTCACGTTGTGCAATGACTAACATTGATAGACTTAGCCCTACTCAGTGATGCAAGGATCTAAGACATCTCCAAAGGTCTCATGATGGAAAATGCTATCCACATCCAATGAAGAACTATGGAGTTTGAAGACAGATCATAGCATATTATTTGCTATTTTTTCTTCTGTTTTGTTTTGTTTCCACTTTCTAACGGTTCCTCCTATTGATTCTAATTCTTCATTACAACATTACTAATGTGAAAATATGTTTAATAAGAATGTATATGTATAGCCTATATCAAATTGTGAGTTGAATTGGGGAGGGAGGGAGAGAAAAATTTAAAACTCAAAAGCTTATGGAAGTAATTGTTGATAAATCAAAATAAATTTAAAAAAAAAGACTCCAAACAAATTCTTGAGCAGCAGAACCCACAAAAAGAGTGAAACAAATTTCCAGCCCAAGACAACCTGGATGGTTGATAATAAAATTCTGTTGCAGCAGACTGGGAGAGGAATGCAGTTCAGCATGGGCTGCAAAGACAAAGAACAGTTCTCAGTGAACCTGGAGCACACCTTAGGGAATGGAATCACTAGCAATTGTAGCAGGTTCCAGCCTTCTCAACCCACAAAAGTCAAAGAAAACTTAGAAGATAAGTAGAAAAGGTCTCTCAGACCTTGGTGAGAGATGAGCATGGTTGGGCCCAAGTCCTGATGCAGTCTCAGGTTGGCTGCTGCTTCCAGAGTTCTTAGCATACAGATAGTAGGGGGATTGAGTGACTGATCAGAGGGAGATTGCAGGTGCTGAGACAAGATTCTCTTGTTTTTCCCATGCTTGGATCTGGGTCACAGTCCTGGATGGTGGTCGTACGACTAGGAGGAGGGCTGGCATGCTGGAGCTTGTGGTGGTGGTGGAGAGGGAATCCTCCTCACAGTTTAAAGGCAGAAAAGAGTGCTTGTGGTCACTCATAGAGCAGAGTACAGGCCAGGAAAGGAGTAAACAACTTGCCTTGGATGATACCACTTTGGAAGAACTGAAAATTTACAAGTCCTTAGAAGTATCTCTGAAAAGAGCTGCACAAAACCCCTGAAGCTTGGGGCAGTACACCCTACAACCTGGAAGCAGAAGCCTCCCTTAACAAAGAGTTTAAAAGTCTGGTAATTGACTGAGAACATGAACAAACAGTGCAAAAAACTCAGACCATAGAATCTTGCTTTGGTGACAAAGAGGATGAAAACATACAAAGAGAAGAAGACAATGAAGTCAAAGTTCCTAAGCCTCCAAGAAAATCTAAATTGGTCCCAGGCCATGGAAGAGCTCAAAAAGGATTTTGAGAAGCAAGTAAGAGAAATAGAGGAAAAATTGGAAAGAGAAATGAGAGTGATGCAAGAAAATAATGAAAAACAAATCAATAGCTTGCTAAAGCAGACCCCCCAAAATACTGAAGTAAATAACACCTTAAAGAAATAAACACCTTAAACACCTTAAATCCAAAGGGCAAAAGAGTCCAAAAAGCCAATGAGAAGAAGAATGCCTTCAAAAGAGAATTGGCCAAATATGAAAAAGATGTCCAAAAACTCACTGAAGAAAATAATTCCTTAAAAATTAGAATGGAGCAAGTGGGAGCTAATGACTATGAGAAATCATGAAATTATAAAACAAAACCAAAAGAATGAAAAAATAGAAGACAATGTCAAATATCTCACTGGAGAAACAACTGACCTGGAAAAGAGATCCAGGATAGATAATTTAAAAATTATTGGAACTACCTTAAAGCCATGATCGAAAAAAAGAGCCTAGATATCATCTTTGAAGAAATTATCAAGGAAAACTGTCCTGATATTCTAGAACCAGAGGGTGAAATAGAAATTCAAAGAATCCACCAATAACCTCCTTAAAGAGATCCCCAAAGGAAAATTCCTAGGAATATTGTAGCCAAATTCCAGAGTTCCCAGGTCAAGGAGAAAATATTGTAAGGAGCGAGAAGGAAACAATTCAAGCACTGTGAAAACTCAATCAGGATAACACAAGATTTAACAGCTTCCACATTAAGGGACAGGTGGCCTTGGAATATGATATTCCAGAGGGCAAAGGAGATAAGATTACAACTAAGAATCACCTACCCAGTAAAACTGAGTATAATCCTTCAGGGGGAAAAAGAACATTCAGTGAAATAGAGGACTTTCAAGCATTCTTGATGAAAAGACCAGGGCTGAATAGAAAATTTGATTTTCAAATAAAAGACTCAAGAGAAGCATGAAAAGGTAAATAAGAAAGAGAAATCATAACAGAGTTAGAATGGGGTAAATTATCTCACATAAAACAGAGAAGAAAAAATTTTTACAGTGGAAGGGAAGTTGGGGGAGGTGAGAGGGAATCAGTGAATCTTACTCTCATCAGATTTGGCTTAAGGAAAAAATAACATACACATTCACTTGGTTATGGAAATCTATCTTACCTTGCAGGAAAATAGAGGGGAAGGGGATAAGATAGAGGGGAATAATAGAAGGGAGGGCACATTGGGGGAGGAGGTAATCAGAAGCACACCCATTTGAGGAGGGATAGCATCAAAAGAGAGAATAGAATAAATGGGGGGGGTGAGATAGGATGTAGGGAAATATTTTTTCCCAACTTGACTTTGATGGAAGTGTTTTGTATGACAGTACATGTATAACCTGTATAGAGTTGCTTGCCTTCTCAATGAGGGTGAGTGAGGAGGGAGGAAGGGAGATAATTTGTAACCTAAAGTTTTAAAAACAAATGTTAAAAATCATTTTTACATGAAACTGGGAAATAAGATATGCAGGCAATGGGGTATAGAAAGGCATCCTGCCCTATAGAAAAATAGAAGGGGAAGGGAATAAGAGAAGGTGGGGGAGGTCATAGAAGGAGGGCAGACTGGGGAAATGGGTATTCAGAATGCACACTGTCTTAGAGTATAAGGAAAGGAGATATGTGGAGACAATCTGGAACTCAAAATTTTGTGGAAGAGAATGTTGAAAACTAAAAATAAATAAATTTAAAAAGTGGTAGTGGAGAGCAAGGTGTAATCTAACAACTCCATCTCAAGCATAGAATTGGGGAAAAGGGGTGAATTTGAAATCAGTGTTTGAAAGAGAGGCCATGGTGGCTCTATCAATGGAAGAGAACCAGGACTTATTAAGAACCAAGAGTTGGAAGCCATGGAAAAGTAAATATTTTTTAATGTTAAACATTTATTAATTTATCTATTTTTACTTTTTAACATTTGTTTTTAAAACTTTGGGTTCCATATTTTCTCCCTTCCTCCCTTCCCACCCACCCTCTTTGATGAGGCAAGCAGCTTGAAACATGTTATACCTAAACATACAAAACACTTCCATAGTAGTCATGTTGTGAAAAACTACCTATATTTCCCTTCATCATATACCACCCCCCACTTATTCTATTCTCTATTTTAACCTTGTCCCTCCTCAGAAGTGTTTGCTTCTGATTACCCCCTCCCCCAATCTGCCCTCCCTTCTGTCATCTCCCCACTCTCTTATTCTCTTCTCCTGTATTTTCCTGTAGGGTAAGATAGATTTCCATACCCAATTGAGTGTGTATGTTATTCCCTCCTTAAGCCAATTCCAATGAGAATAAGATTAATTCATTCCTTCTCACCTTCCCCCACTTCCCCTCCACTGTACATTCTTTTTCTTGTCTTTTTTATGTGAGATAATTTACCCCACTTTACTGCTACCTTTCTCCTTTTACCAGTATAATTCTCTCTCACCCCTTAGTTTTATTTTTAGCTATCACCCCTTCATCTTCAACTCACCATGCGCTCTCTACCTATCGATATATACACATAATATATTTCCCTCCCACTACCCTAATACTGAGAAAGGTCTTATGAGCTACAAACATCAGCTTTCCTGTAGGAATGTAAACAGTTCAACTTTAATATGTTCCTTATGATTTCTCTTTCTTGTTTACCTTGTTTATAATCTTGTCTATTTTGCAATTTTGGGTTAGTCTATTTTTTAAGTTGTTATTTTCTTCTGTATTTTTTGGGTCTCCTTTAGCAAGCTGTTGACTAGATTTTCATGATATTCTTGCATCACTATAATTTCTCTTCCAAGTTTTCCCTCTACTTCTCTTACTTGCTTCTCAAAATCCTTTTGGAGCTCTTCCATGGTCTGGGATTGATTTATATTTTTCTTGGAGGCTTTGGATGTAGGAACTTTGACTTTGTTGTCTTCTTCTGGTTTTATGTTTTGATCTTCTTTGTCACCAAAATAAGATTCTACAGTCTGACTTTTTTTTTTGTGCTGTTTGCTCATGATCCCAGCCAATTAGTTGACTTTTAAACTCTTTGTTAAGGTAAGTATCTGTTTCCAGTATGGCGAATGTACTGTCCCAACCTTTGGAGGTTTTTTGCAGCTCTTTTCAGAAATACTTCTAGGAACCTGTAAATTTTCAGTCCTTCCAGGGTGGTATGATCATGGGCAAGGTGTTTACTCCTTTCCTGGCCAGTACTCTGCCCTATGAGTGACCACAGGCATTCTTTTCTGCTATAACTGTGAGGAGGAATCCCTCTCCACCACCACCATAAACTCCTCCAGTGCTCCTTCTCACTCCTGGACTACCACCCAGAGCCATGACCCAGATCCATGCAAGGGCAAAGCAAGAGAATCCTGTTTCAGCACCAGCAAAGAGAAACCTACAATCCTCCTCTGATCAGCCACTCAATCCCCCCTATGTGTGTGGGCTGGGAGCTCTGGAAACAGCTGCACTGGGACTAGGGCCAGATGGAACTCCTCAAAGGGTCAGACAGACCTTTTCTACTGACATTCTAAGTTGTCTTTTGTGTTTGTGTCTGTAAACCACCATAGCTTCCCTTGATTAGATCTCCTGAAGACAACTCCAGGTTTGCTGAGGCCTGGTCTTTGCCTATGCAGCCTGTGTGGCCTATGCTGAACTGTGCTCCTCTCTTAGCCTAGTGTAATAGACATTTCCAATCAACCATTCAGGTTATCTTTAGCTGGAAATTTATTTCATTCTTTTTGTGGGTTCTGCTGCTCTAGAATTTGTTTAGAGCCATTTTTACAGGTTTTCAGAGGGGTGTGGGAGAGCTCAAGCAAGTAACTGCTTTTACTCCACCATCTTGGCTCCACCCCAAGAAAAGACTTAAGATGAAAATAAGTTAACTGTCTATGGAGCAAGCATCTCAGAAAGAACAGTGAAAGGGGTGAGTATATTTAAGGATGATGTTATGGAATAAGCACAGTATCTTAGAGAATATTAGAGAATTGACTAAAAACTACTTGAAATAATTAAAATCTTTAGCAAAGTCACAGGATACAAAATAAACTCAAGTAAATCATCAGAATTAGTATATATTGTCAACAAAGTACAGCAACAAGAGATAGAAAGAGAAATTCCATTTAAAATAATGGTAGACAATATAAATTTGGCAGAGTCTACCTACAAGACAAACCAGGAACAATATGAATACAATTACAAAACACTTTTCACCCAAATAAAGTCATTTTTAAACAATTGGAAAAATATCAATTGCTCATAGGACAGCTGAACTAATATAATAAAAATGACAATTCTACCTAAATTAATGTATTTGTTCAGTTCCATATCAATCAAAATACCCCAGAAAATATTTGATATCACTAGAAAAAAATACTAACCAAATTCATCTGGAAGAAAAAAGGTCAAGAATATCAAGGCAATTAATAAAAAATAAAAAAAGCAAAAGAAGGTAGCTTAGCATTACTAGATATAATATTATAAAGTGACAATCATATAAAACTATTTGGTACTGGCTAAGAAAAGAGTGATAGATCAGTGCAATAGATTAAGTACACATTACACAATAGAAAATAACTATAGTATTCTACTGTTTGATAAACCTAAAGACTCCAGCTTCTGGGATAAGAACTTGTTATTTGACAAAAACTGCTGGGAAAACTGAAAAATAGTATTGCAGAAACTAAACATAGATGAACATCTAACACCCTATGCAAAGATAAGGTCAAAACAGGTACATGATTTATACATAAAAGGTGATACCATAAGCAAATTAAGAAAGCAAGGAATAGTTTACCTGTCAGAACTATGGAGAAGGGAAAAATTTGTGACCAACAAGAGATAGAAAACAATATGAAATACAAAATGGATGATTTTATTAAATTATATTAAAAAGTTTTGCAGAAAGCCAATGCAGCCAAGATTAAAAGGAATGCAGAAAGCTGAGAAACAAATCTAACAGCAAATGGTTCTCATAAAGGTCTCATTTCTCACATATATAGAAAATTGAGTAAAATATAAATAAAATATATAGAAAATTGAGTAAAAATAAGAATGCAAGTCATTCTCCAATTTATGGTCAAACAATAAGAACAGTTTTCAGATGAAGAAATTAAAGCTATCTGTAGTCACAATAAAAAAAGTTCTAAACCACTATTGATTAGAGAAATGCAAATTAAATTAATTCTGATTTTCTATCTCATACCTATCAGATTGGCTAATATCACTAAAAAAGAAAGTGATAAATGCTGGAGAAGATACATGAAAATTGGAGTGCTAAGCAATTGTTGGTGAAGTTGTGAACTGACCCAATCATTCTGGAGAGCCATTTAGAATTACACCCAAAGGGAAATCAAACTGTGCATATCCTTTCCTTCAACAATACCACTACTAAGTCTCTATCACAAAGAGATCTTAAAAAGGGGTAAAAGATTTATGTGTTCAAAAATATTTATAGGAGCTTTTTTTGTAGTGGTAATGAATTGGAAATTGAGGGAATGCTCACTGATTGGGGAATGACTGACCAAGTTGTGGTATATGAATATAATTGAACACTATTGTGGTATAAGAAATGATGAGCAAGTGGATTTCAGAAAAACCTGGAGAGATTTACATAAACTGATACTGAGTGAAGTGAGCAGAACTAGGAGAACATTGTATACAGTAAGAGCAACACTGTGTGATGACAACTATGATGGACTTAGCTCTTTTCAGCAATACAATGATCAAAGACAATTCCAAAGGACTCATGATGGAAAATGCTATCCACATCTGTAGAAAGAACTGATGGAGGCTGATTTCAGCTGAAAACATGTTATTTTCACTTTCTTTGAGGGTTTTTGCATGTTTTTGTTTCCTCTGTTTCCGATTCTTCTTTCACAAAGTGACTAATTTAGAAATATGTTACCATGATTGCACATGTATAACCTATACCAGATTGCTTGCTGTCTTAGGAGATGAGAGGAGAGGGAGGGAGAAATATTTGGAAGTCAAAATCTTATAAAAAATAAACATTGAAAACTATCTATACATGTAATTAGAAAATACTATTCACATAAAATTAGTTATTAAGTAGCTTTTAGAAAAAATAAGGGAGTGAGTAACTTAGTGTATCATTCAGTACAGATATCAAAGGGAATGGGAATAGTGAATTGGACAGTGTGATCTGGGAAATGTGGTTTGTATTTTTATCTATAGATTTACAGAATTATTGAGATAAGGAAACTATAACCAAGGGGAGTTTGCTAGTCACTGAAAGATTTCCAACCTGACTAGGTTTATGATCTCATGATGGAATCCTGGACCAAAGAGAGGGGCAATCCTTGTGGAAGAATTTACAAAAAGAATTATTTGAAGCTTAAAATAATCAATACTAACATTACACAAATTATTCTCCAAAATTGAAAAATAATAACATTCTTCTAAACTGTTTTTATGAAATAAATATGATCTTAATTCATTATGTAGTGAAAGATAAAGTAAAAGAACTATAAACCAATATCATTAATTACAACAAATTACTTCAGCGATTTATCCAATGAATTATTTATTATTTCCAAACTGAACTTATACAAGGCATATAATTAGAAAAAAAGAGGAACAACCCAGGCACACCTTCAGCAGAGGACACAATGTCAAGAAAATCAGTATACCAATTAAAGTCAAACCTGGAGGAAACTAGCTACCCTGGGTACTGGGCACTACTTTCATTTTCTATTGCATATAGTGTTTAAGTAGATTGGACACTGAGTATAGCTAAAGATATTTCTACTCTTTGTATTATTTTCACATTTTCCATTACCTCTTTTTTATTTAATAGTCAGAAAAGTCTGTAGAAATTTAAATCTAACTTATTTACATTATGACTTATGATGTATGCTTCGAAATTACCTTTGTTTTTTGTAGAACAAAATACCATGACACCTGGAAAAGAATGTGAAGCTGACAACTTTGTGCAACTTTGCTTCTCTTAAATATAATTCAACCATCAGTCAAGACATCACTCTGTGATGTCATTGGTCCTCTTTTAAAAGAAAATACAAACAATAACAACAACAATTCCACGACACAACTTAATGTAAAAACTCCAGAAAATAATCAACATAGTTAGCCACATTAAAAATAAAAGCATCCCCAAAATGTTTAACTCAATTGATTCAGAAAAAGCTTTTTACTAAGTACAATGATTTATTAGAAAAAAAATTCCTAGAAGTCTATGCTTAGGATGATCTTTGAAACAATATCTAGTATTATATGTAACAAGGATACACTAGAAACTTTCCAAAAACATAGAGGAGTAAAGCTAGAGAGCTCACTTCCCTATGTACCACTTCAAAGAATTCTAGAAATCTTGACACATACAGGAAATAAATAGAAAGAACAGCTACCAAAAATAATTCAAAACCAAATCTTGCAAAAAAGAAACAAATTGGTCTCAAAGGAGAGATATGAAAAAAGTATGCTTTCCTGCTATTATACAAAGTTCAGGGTCTAATGGCATGAATATTTCATATCTTTTTTTTTTGATGTGTTGATTGCTTTGGTCATTTATTTTTCTTTTTTGAAACAAAAGATATACTTTGTTATAAGAGATACAGATGGAAATCTACGTTACATAAAAGAAAATATATCAATACATTACCTGATGTTACCCTAAGCTACTCAACCCTTTCTTTTTTTAACAGCTACCTATTTCCTAATATTATGTAAATAGCATTTTTCCAATTACATATAAAGATACTTTTCAACATTTACAGAATACCATTTTTAGAATATGAAATGAAGGGGTTAAACATTTTAATAGGCTTTTATAACAGAAAAATCTCTAAAAATTTAATTAGTGAGGTAAAATTTCATTGGAAAGTATATTCCAAAGTTATGTAAGGTGATCTTTACAAGTTGAGTAATTTAAAAAGTTCTACATCAAGTGTCACCCTCTTCAAATACTTATAATTCTAAAATTATTCCACTCCATTTGTTTCTCACATTTAAAATTCAGTTAAACCAGCATATAATGTTCTCTCATGTTGTATTTTTTAATTAATATGTCATTTAGATAAATGTTTAACCTTCAAAGGGCATTTCAAATTGCCAATCCTACAAAATTAGACATTTTTCTTTCTCTTTCACATCTCTCTTTTCAGATTTATTCTTTTCCCTAAGACTTGCCCCTTTTTATCTGATATTTATAAGTATATGTGCATATGTGCATGTGTCTGTGCATGTATTTTGTTCTCACATGTTTTGGGGAGCAATTATAATGAAAATTTAAGATCAACTTTATTCAAAGATATTTCACTAAATAAATTCAGGAGACCTGCTTATTCTAACATTACACTCTTTAATCATATGGTCTACACAAGCAAATAAACTAGAAATTTGTAGCATTTTGACATCTCAATACTTCCACAGTCCTTGATATCTATCTATCTTTCTATCCATCCATCTCTCTATCAATCAATTTAACTATGAAATAAGATGTGCTTTAAAAATGCTATACTCTGTGACCCACTTAACTCCTCGGGTTTCAGGTTCTTCTTATGTCAAGTGTCTGTGTGTGTATGTGTGTATGTGTGTTTGTGTGTATGTGTGTGTTAGGTGATTCATGGAAAGTACTGTATGGGATGGCCTTTAAGGTCTCTTCCATCTCTAAATAGCTGAACCCATGACATCTTGAACTTATATATGTAAAATAAGCTGAATAAGAGAATTTCAGTGTAGAAAATTATATCTTTGGAGGATTAGCTGAATAAATGTGATCACAAATTCATTTTAACTTTCTGGGACTAAAGGACAGACTTTTATCTGTATTTTACTAAGGTATTAGCCTCTATGATTTATACAAGGCAAAGTTTATCTCAATTGATGCACAGAATATGTAAAAGTAGTTATATAGCCAACTTATAAATAACAAACATCTGCTGAAAGGTAGTCATAAAATCATCAACTGTCAGAACAAAAAGGGTCAATCAAAATGATCTAGTTTGAGTTTTCCTTTTAATCAACTACTGCTGTTGTGTGGATTCTTTACTTCTCTTTTGCATTTTCTGGTTTTCTCAAAGAATCAATTATTTATCAGAAATTCAGTGGAAGAAAAACTATTTTGATTGGTATTTTTGTGTATTCTATTTATGAGGAATGGAAAGTTGTATTCTGTTTTTAGCAGTTTATTCTTGTTGCATGTATTCATATACTTAACAGTATATAAATAGAGGCAATGGTATATTTAATAAGGAAGGCAGCATGACATGTTGGATAGAGAACTACTCTTGTTAACATGAAGAGTTGGGTCCAAGTTTGGCCTTTGTCATATATTACTTGTATGATTCTGAACAAGGTCCTTAACCTTTCAATTCTCTGAGAAACTTACTAAGACTAATTTACAGAGAAGATGTCATCCTGAATTGGTAATTCTTCATCAAGAGATTCCCTTATTCAAATGAATCAGTGGCCTAGTATTTACCTCTAACTTGTATATCTTATTATGTTCTTAGAACATAGTACACATTTAATAAATGCTGTTTGTTGTTGTTGTTATATTTAAGAAGATCAGAGATTGACTCAGGCTTTAAAGAATGACTAAAGAATTAGTATATTATATCAGTTATAAATTAGTCAATTCATGAAAAAATATCATCCTAAACAATTATATATCTTCTGCATGTACACACAAACATACATGTAGAGGCACCAAGAGCCCTGGTTATTTGCTTAAATTTTCTACTTTTAACAATTTCCTCCCCACACCAGGTAGAAATAGCTTTGGTAGACTTTTTTTTAAACACTTCTTTACAGCTTGTAATCATTAAACCTATCCTAGGAAATCTTTTCAACAGTGTTTGTTCAGAGGCAGAAAATAAAGAATACCATACAAAAAGCTCTCCCTTAATCCATAGGTCTCATGTTAACAGCTGATCATAAATATACTGTGAACTGGTATACGGTGATACACAGGGAAGGCTTCCAACATGGTTATCAAACAGATAAGGCTTACTGAAACTAGAAACAGAGTAAACACTGTGTTAGGATAATAGGCCACTGACAGGATGGATGCCCTCCAGCTGAATCTCTCCTCCATTCCTGGAAGATTTTGAAATGGAGAATTAAACATTGTCTACCTCAGGCCTCCTCAGCCAGAATATATTTCTGCAGATGAACCTGCTGATACAATACGTAAAGGCACAGTGATAAGTCTTGGAGAGCCTCATTGCTTGCAGGCATGAGGCCTGCACATTGAGCAGACTGGGTCAAAGCTGCATCCTCCAAACAACAACAAATAGAAAACACTGTGGAGCCATTCAACAACATATGATGGGAAAATAAGCCAAGCATTGCAATATAGCATCTGATGACAAAGTTGAGAAATGAATCCCTTAAGGGTCCACAAAGAAATACATAAATATGCAAAAAAAGGTTAAGTCTTTGGAAAGTATATTACTTTGTGGGATTAGATTTAGAAATGGGGCAGGCTATAGTTTCCCTCCTATAAAAAAGAGCTTTGTGACTGAAAATAGGACTTCTGATAAATAGCACATCCTTTGTAGCAAATGGCAAATCGGGGTAAATCATCTATCAATTGATATTTAGAAACATTTCTTTTCTTAGACTTTGTTATACACTGTTCATCAAGGTCAGTCAAACAAGTACTGTGTTTTCTTCTATTAGACTATAGAATTCAAAATACTTCACTTATTCATGTCTGGATTTTCATTTGTGGGAATTATTTAATAGTGAATTTTAAATCTGAATGTTGTTTCCCTCAGCCACCCACTACAATGGTGCTTCCCTTGTCCCATCTCACAGTTCTTTTGTGAGAAAAAAATGGAAAATCATTTTAACATTAATTGAAGGGAAAAATAATTAGCACAATTCTTATGATGCTAACATATATATGTGTGTGTGTGTGTATATATAGGAATATATATGTATGTATATATGTATGTATGCATGCAATAATACAAAGGCAAATTCAAATACTTTTGTTTTACTATCTCTTCTTTTCGGATGGCCCATACAGTTATTCTTCTCCATTAGAAACAGACAAAAGAGAGTTAACTTCATTTGTCAACATAATTCTATTTTCTTTCTTTATTTTTTAAAATCTAATTCAATTTTCAAAATGAAATTCAGGAAGCAAACCCCAATCAAGTTGTAAAAAAAAGGAAATAAATACATATGCAAATCTTCTTGTCTATCAGTAATTAAAGCATCTGCAATGAGCCTTGAAGAAATTACCTTAAAAGAATTATCTATATTTGATTAAAATAATTAGCATGGTGTGGGTGTCATTAGTCATGTAGACATCAGATAACAAACATTAAGTTCCCTTGTAATTACAAAAAAAAGAATGTCTTTCACCAATTCCTTTACATTTGAAAAGAAATAAATCATAGTTTTATCAGTGCATTATTTAAATAACACCTTTAAAACCGGAAAGGGAAGTTTCTTAAAGAGAGCAAGTGAATCATTTGCCCATGAAGTTAGTGACAGAACTAGCAGTAACTATTATAGAATCAGGTCTTCTGAATCCCAGTTCAGAATTCTGTTTATCAAACAGGTCTTCAATTTAGTGGTATTTATTGATTAACTATTTTGAGTGTGTTACAGTTCTTTGAGAAGTAGAAATCAGAGTATTTGCCATTGAAAAAAACTGTGATATTAGTATCAAAATAGCAACTTCCAATAAATTGGAACATTAAAATATGAGGACAGGTACTATTCATATTTTCTTTATATTCCCAGGAAGAAAGGAAACAAATCAGTATTTACTAACTACCTACTATGTGTCAGGCACTGTGTTAAGTATTTTGCAAATACTTTTTTTTTCATTTGATATCAAAACAACTCTTAGAGGTAAGTGTTATTATTATCCTCATTTTACAATTATGGAAATTGAGACAAACAGAAGTTAAGTGACTTTGTCAGTCACATAGCTAGTAAATTGAACTCATGTATTCTTAACTTCTGGTCCAGAATTTTGTACAGTATGCCACCTAGCAGCCTCTAGCGTACTTGGCACATAATAGGCACTTACTAAGTGATTGAATGATTTAAAAAAATAGTTATTGACTGGTACTGGGGTCAAAATGACAAAAATTAACATTTATTCACCTCAAATAGCTTGTTTGTTGTTGTTGTTCATCCTTTGTTCTTGAAGAGAACCAATGACATCAGGAGGGTGATATCTTAACTTGCAAGTGAAATGGATTTAAGTGAGGCAAAGCTGTGTAAAGTCATCAGCCCAACTCTTTCTTCTAGTCATCAGAGTCCAGTAGCAAGACATAGGATCAGGACAAGAGGCAAAATATAAGTGATTAAAATTTATATTCCTTTGGACAGAGGGTCCACATGTAAGTGTGTGACTCCCCATGAGAACAGAAGAAGGAGAGTGAAAAGTAAGGAGAGCAGAAGGAGGAAGGGGAGCAAGAAGAAGAGGAAAAAATAGTAGCATGGCCCAACAGAAACTGGCCAGTTGGGTACCCCAGGAGGCCAACTACCACTATTCACAGATTATTATTTGTCCTTTGTTCTTAAAGAAAGCCAATGCCATCAGGAGGGTGATGTCTTGCCTTGCCAATAAATTGAATGTAAGTGAGGCAGAGCTGTGCAAAGTCATCAGCCTCTTTCTCTCCTCCAGAGTCATCAGAGTCCAGTGGCAAAACATAGGTCAGGATGACTGACGATGGCCCAGCATTCAGTGGTATACTTGGGCCTTTCTCAGGTCTCAGATTGTCTGAAGCAACACCCATTCAGTAGTTAATAGCTAAGTGCTTCAGCTGAGTATTAAAGAAGACAGAGATTGTAACAAGTAGGAGTTAGAACACTGAGTATTCAGGAATGGGAGGCAGTCAGTGCAAAGGCATAGAGATGGGGAATCCTGTCTGAGCAAATAAGACTGTATGACTCCCTTTTTCACTCAGTTCAAGTCACTAAGCATTTATTAAGTATCTACTATGTTTTTGGCATTGTACTAAGCACTGAGGATACAAAAAGAGAGAAAAGGCAGTCCTCGCCCTCAAGAAGCTAACAATCTAATGGGGAGGACAACATGCAAACAAATATATACTTACAAAAGGGACAAAGATTATAGGATATATTTAACAGAGGGAAAGCGCTAGAATTAAGAGGACTTCCTGTAGGAAGTGAGATTTTATTTGGGAGAAGAGCATATCAAGAAGAAGAGAGTGATCAACGGTGTTATCAAATACAAAATAGCCTCTTTGGCAATGAAAGCTCTTCACAACCTGACAGCATGCACAGAGATAATTAATATTATCATTGGAATTTATTGAATAGGGAAATATACCTACAATATACATTCCTCTGGCATTTAAGCCATTCACAATCTGATCCCACCCATCTTGACAGACTTGTCACAACACCCTTCTATGATACCCCTAAGCTGACTACCTCAGTTTCCTCCATCCACACCCTTCCATCTGCCACCCCTGTGGTCAGGCTGACCCCTAAGACCTGGAATGCTCTTTCCTCTCCTGATCTCTTGGAAAATTTTCACAAATGAGGAGGTTCAGTGTTTGTACTGCCCTCCTAGTGCCTATGTTAGTACCCATACTCTTCCACAGAAATGACTATTTTCTGCATATTTAATATCTAACTATAAAATAGTTGTTTATGACTGACATTTGTAGAGCACTTTAAGGTCTGATCTCTGCCAGGGGAGGAGGATGGGAGTTCAAATAGCTTATATTCTATGGGATGGAGTGTTGTGTACAACATACAACAGACAAATATATTACTAGGTGGTAAGTGTCAGAGGCAAAGAAGAGGTCCTTCCTAAGTTTTCCAGGAATAATTAAGGAGGGAAAGATTTTTCATCTGGGGTTGGGGAATGACTACAAGAGGAAGAAGAAAGTGAGCCTTGAGAACAGATAAGGATTATCAGAATCAGAGATAAAAAGAGATTATATTCTGCCCAAGGAAGGTATAGAAGTAGTACAAATATGTTTCTTTCAGGGAAAGGCTAGTAATCTATTTTGTTGGAAACATAAGGTTCATGAAGGGAATGAGATAAAATAATTCTGGTGAAGAAGATTGGAGCCAGATTGAGTTTTAATCATCAACCTTATCTAATACTTTCTCTTTAATTCCCTAGGAAATCATTGAAAGTCTGTGAGTATTGGAATGACATGGTCATATACTTGCTTTGGACAAAAAAAATAATTTTGGAAGCCCTCTATAAGATGGATTAAAAAGTGGAGAGGCCGTGTGTAAGAATAATAATTTAAAGAGGTTAATATCATAGTCAAAGCAGGTGATGATGTCAGTGTTGGTGGTATGAAGAGAACAAGTTTGAGAGACCAACAGAGGTTGAATTAACAAAAATTTGAAAATGACTGCATATGGTAGGTAAGGAAAAGAAAAAAAAAATAACCATGATTTTGAAGTCACAATTCAAAGTGACTGAAAGGAGTGTGGGTCTATCTAGAATATAGATGTTATCTAGAAACAAGCTAGAAAGTTTGGAGAAGAGCCAGGTTTAGGATTCAAGATGATAGCTTTAGTATTAAACATGTTGAATTTGAGCTGATGGTGGATCATCTCAGTGGAGAAGGGATTCTGGGTGCATATACACATATACAAATGCATCTCATATGCAGACATATATACATATAGATAGATATATATGTATGTGTGTCTATATATACTCATATAAAGATATACATATATAGTTATATAGCTTATTGTAATGTGTATATATGTATGTATGCATTTGGAATTTTTTCATCTATATATAGAAAGACATGGAAGTAGTACAAATATGTTTATTTCAGGGAAATGCTCTCTCTTTATACACACACACACATATATATACACACACAAATATGTATATGTGTATATATACATACATATGTGTATATATACATACACATACATATGAAATTTGAATTCATGAAAGTTAAGTTACAAAGAAAATTAACATGTGAAAGGAAAAGACTTTTGAATACTGTATATTAAGGTAAACAAACAAACGAGAGACAGTGTGATAAAATGGGGAGCATATTGGTTAAAATCAGGATACATGGGTCAAAATCTTGTCTGTGATACTGTGTGGCTAAAGGCAAAGTGTTGTACTTCTCTGAGCCTCAGTTTTGTTTTGTAAAATGAAAATAAAAATATTTGTATTTTCCACATATAGGAGTTGTTTAAAAAAACCCAATGATTTAAAAAAGTGAAATAAATAACTAAATACCTAGGGAATAAAAATGATAATTTTTTTTCATAATCCATTTTATTTGTGGCAGAATTACATATGAGTGTGTTTCTGGATTTTAATTTTTAGCACTTTCAAAGACTTGATAAAATGTATTGCAAAAGAAAGGTCAATCAAATAATATAAGAAACTATAATTATGAAACATTCATGCTAAATGTATACTGGAATAGATGATTTATAATGTTTTATATTTCCTCCTTCTGCCAAGCATTTGCATGGACACAACTTGTTAAAGCATTGGAAATAAATAGGATTTCCTTTTGACCCCAAGAGATAGGCAAAACGTCAGATAAGAATTTGTAGACATTCCCTAAAATCCCTAGAGCCTCAAATATGTTCCCTAAAACCTTTCTGAATATAAGATGTTCCACTGTTACATGGTGTCTTAACACACAGGGATTAATGAAGGAGGCTTTGCTTATGTTTAAGGATACTCTCACAGGTACAATGACATGTACAAAGGGTCTAAAGTATCTGGCCAACAAGCCTCTGACCCCAGAAAGTCTGCCTTCATGGAGGGTACCTCAGACTTGGGGAACAAATATTTCTTCTATTAATATCTACATAGTTTTCAAGTGTACATTTATGATATTCTTGGTTAGATCAGTCTCATGTTTTTGAAAACTGATTTTTCTCTAAAGATTTCTCTATTGTTTTTCTTCTGATTTCTATAGATTACCAAACTAAATGTTAATGCAATTTTCAGTTAAATATATTAGGAATAATTATTAATGTTAATGAAGTCACAAGAATAGCAGAATAAACATGAAATAAAACAATAAAGATACAACAGCAGAATTGAGAGAGGAAAATAATCATAATAAAATGATAAGGAACAAATGGGGAATTTACTAAAAGCCAGTTACTATGTTAAGAAGTGAAGATACAAAAAAAAATTTTAAAAAATTTACCCTCAAGAGATGATATTCTAATAGAGGGAAAAGCACATATGGGGAAGAAGTGATTAATGATAGGAGTTTTGTTTTGTTTTGTTTTGTTTTCTCTTCTGGAAAGACAAAGAGACAATGTCTGGAGACATAGGACAATTGATTCATATGTCTTTTTTTGAGAATAGTAGTGTAGATTTAATTTAACGTAGTTGAATGTTGGGAGGCAATGCAGTTGCATATCAGAAATGTCCTAGTGAGTCTGAGGGTGTCTAGTTATGGGTAACTCTTTACTAATGAGGAACATAACCCTAGGGTTAGAATTAGAAGGAGGAGCCAAATACCAAGGATTGGAGATAGCTGGAGAGTCAAATTAATAGCAATAATTAGTTGACTTTTTATTTTATAAAGTGTTTTTAAATATACTGTATTATTTAGTCTTCACAGCATGCTTATAAACAGATAGGACTGATAAAGTCTTCTGTGGTGTAATAAAAAGATACCTGGATCTGGAATCAATGAAGTTGGATTCAAATCTCCTTTTAAGGACTTACTATTATTTGTGGGATGACAAGCAAGTCATTTAATCTCCGTTACTTGGCTTCCTCATCTATAAAAATGTAAGCACTGGAAAAGATGGCTGCTAAGGTCCTGTCCAGAGCTATGATTTCTATTTTATAAATGAAGATTTAAAATACTTGAACCAAGAGCTCTAACATAGTACTTTTATCATAAAGTATGATTTTGGATTATTTCTAAAAATTGCTCTCCTATTTCAAGTATAACTCAGTACATTAAATATCCAGATATGATTTAAGTTTCAGAAGGGGAAAACATTAAAAATAATTTTCTAATGATTGTATTCCTTATTTGCTCTTTTAATGAAATTAACACCAACCAACCAAAACAAGTATACAATAAAGTATCTGGAGTTTTGAAACAGTTCTTAAAAAACAAAAACAAAACAAAACAAAACAAAAAAAAACCTCTCAGACAAAACCGCAGAGCAACAAGATGAATAAATAATATCAGTATGAAGGATTTATGCAGAGAGAGGGAAATTATGAACAACATGAAACAGACATGGAGGTCATTTCTTCATGTACATGTTCAATGATTGATGGGCTACTTTTGAAGACTTTCCTGCAAATCAAGAAAAAGTATTATAAAGAAATCACAAGAGTGTAATGAATTATAGTTAGGATGTAGGGGGGAAAATGCCTAGTCTGGCACTTGACAGAATTCATTGAAACAAGAACCTGAAAATGTAGAGATGAAAATGCCCATGGTGCTAATCTAAATATTATCAGTGTCCTTGAAGACATAAGTAGAAAGCAGTATGTGTGTGTGTATCTCTCTCTCTCTCTCTCTCTCTCTCTCTCTCTCTCTCTCTCTCTCT
>NW_020954720.1:20025770-20048708 GCF_900497805.2 Vombatus ursinus
TCTCTCTCTCTCTCTCTCTCTCTCTCTCTCTCTCTCTCTCTCTCTCTATATATATATATATATATATATATATATATATATATACACATACATATGAATGTGTAGCATTTTTCAGATAGTCAATCATTATTATAAACTTTCTGGAAATTCAGCAATGTACAAAATTATTTTTAGGGTTGTCCCTGATTGGAAAATAGAAAACCTGGACCTATTCCAGTCTTGACCAAAACATCCTTGGAACTCAAATTTAGGTTGCAAGAGAATTTCCTCTCAGGACAACTGGAAAAAAAAATTTAGAGTTGCTGTTTTGTGATTAATCACCATCCTTTTATTATTAAGTTTATGACGTCATTTAACAGATACAGATGATGCAGATGCATATGTAGATGAAGATGACTTATATACGTGTGAAACAAAAAGAAGCATCAAATCATACCGATGATTAGGAAAAGTAATAAAAATAATCTAAAAATTTCAATCACTGGCTCAGAGGACTTTTAATATAATGCATGTAACAGAGAACAGGACAATGAGGATGTAATATTGGGAATATGTGAGTGTTATGTCTATACCTATCGCAAATGCTGGGGATAGTGATGGTGATCCTGCTTCTAGAATTCTATGATGATGTGTGAGAGCTTCATAGCACACTTAGGTATTCTGTAATTTAATGGTTTTTGAGGAAGAACTTATACATACAAAGGGTATAAACTGAGCAAATCAAATTCTCTTTTTCTCTCAAAAATCCTTCAGGCTATCATGAATTCCATCATTGTATGAATGTATGTAGTGTCTCAGTATTTTACTTTGGTGAACTACTAAGACCAACTCTTGGAAGAGGAAGAAAAATATACAGAAACATTTATATCAACATTCTTATCTATAGTCAACTCTGGGCTATCTATGTTGTGGATTATTCATTCACAAAGGGCACCCAAAAGTCCTTGCTACTCATAGAAAAAGTTAAGACCAACACAGCAAAAGTTCAAAATATTCTTTGTTTCTATTTTTCTAGCCAAGGGTGTCTTTTGCCAGTAACTTATCAAATAATTTTGTATAGTGTGTTCTTTTGAATTTTCCAAATGTCAGTATGGCTCCATTTTTGTAAGTAATGAAAAATTCTCTAGAGAATGAAAAATGTCATTTAGAACTAGACATGTACATGTATATGCATCATTTTCCAAGGTCATAATTGCAAGATTAGAAAGCTACAAACTTAGGTGAATGATTACAAATTAGAACATTGTAAAGGGAAAAAAAGATAGTTATTATTGAGCTTTCGAGAGTAAAAGATGTAATGAAAGTGAAAGTGTGAGACTGAAAAAAAAGTTATTTCCTTAGTTTTATTGTTCATGTCTCCTATTTTTATTATTTCATGATCCTTTGAGAGGAATTTTACTTGGAATTTCCCTATTCTATATTGTTTATAATGTTCATTTGTATACACACCCAATTTCTCCTTGCCCACTCTCATTCCACCAAAGCCTTAGTGTGATGTTTTTGCTTCACTTTTATCAACAGAGGCTTTCTGTTCACGCTGTCAATTGTTACTCAACATTCTATCTCCACTGTTGCTGCATGTCTCCCTTCACTCCATTCAATCATCCATTTAACTGCCAAACTGATCTTCCCAAAGCACAAGTAGGTCCATTTAACTGCTTTAACAAAAACAACAACAACAACCAAATAAAAACAAACGAACAAAAAAAAAAAAAAACTAACACTCTCATGGTAGCGTATTCTGGGAAGATGGCTGAGTTGGCCAGAAAACTTTTGGTTCTCCAAATTTCCTCCACGAAAAAAGTGGCAGGATTCTCATGCTTTGCCCATGCTTGGATCTGGGTCACAGCTCTGAATAACAGTCCTGGGGTGAGGAGGAGTTCTGGCTGGCATGGTAGAGCTTGTAGTGGCAGTTGAGAGGGAATCCACCTCAAAGTTCCAAGGCAGAAAAGAATGCTTGTGGTCACTCATAGACCAGAGTACAGGCCAAGAAAGGAGTAAACACCTAGCCCTTCATCATATCTACTTGGAAGAACTGAAAATGTACAGGTCCCTAGAAGTATCTCTGAAAAGAGCTGCATAAAACCCCCAAAGTTTGGGACAGTACATTCTCCACTGGAAGCAGACCTCTGCCTTAACAAAGACTTTAAAACTCAAGTAATTGAGTGGGAACATGAGCAAACTGCACAAAAAAAGTCAGACCATACAATCTTTCTGTGGTGACAAAGAAGATCAAAACAGACAACCAGAAGAAGACAACAAAGTCAAAGCTTTTACATCCAAAGCCTCCAAGAAAAATATGAATCAGTCCCAGGCCATGGAAGAACTCAAAAAGGATTTTGAGAAGTAAAGAATAGAATTAGAGGAAAAACTTAGAGGAGAAATGAGAGTGATGCAAGAAAATCATGAAAAACAAGTCAACAGCTTGCTAAAGGAAACCCCTCAAAAAATACTGAAGAAAATAACTACTTAAAATATAAACTAACCGAAATGGCAAAAGAGGTTCAAAAAGCCAATGAAGAGAAGAATGTCTTCAAAAGCAGAATTGGGCAGATGGAAAAGAAAGTCCAAAAGCTCACTGAAGAAAATACTTCCTTAAAAATTAGAATGGAACAAATGGAAGTTAGTGACTTTATGAGAAATGAAGACACTGTAAAACAAAACCAAAAGAATGAAAAAAAAATAAAGGACAAATGTGAAATATCACATTGGAAAAACAACTGACCTGGAAAACAGATCCAGGAGAGATAATTTGAAAATTATTGCACTACCTAAAATCCAGGATCAAAAAAAAGAGCCTAGACATCATCTCTCAAGAAAAATTATCAAGGAAAAGTGCACTGATATTCCAGAACCAGAAGGTACAATAGAAATGGAAAGAATCCACTGATCACCTCCTGAAAGAGATTCCCAAAGGAAAACTCCTAGGAATATTGTAGCCAAATTCCAGAGTTCCCAGGTCAAAGAGAAAATATTGCAAGTAGACAGAAAGAAACAACTCAAGTATTGTGGAAACACAATCAGGATAACACAAGATACATTAAGGGACCAGAAGGCTTGGGATATACTATGCTGGAGGGCAAAGGAGATAGGATTACAGTCAAGAATCACTTACTGAGTATAATCCTTAAGGATAAAAATGACATTTAGTGAAATAGAGCACTTTAAAGCTTTCTTGATGAAAAGACCAGAGCTGAATAGAAAATTTGACTTTCAAATACAAGACTCAAGAGAAGCATGAAAAGGTAAACATGAATTATTAAAGTTAAACTGTTTACATTCCTGAATGGAAAGATCATATTTATAACTCATGAGGCCTTTGTCAGTATTATGGTAGTTGGAGAGAAAAAAATATATGTATATATAGATAGGCAGATAGATAGGTAGGTAGGTAAGTAGAGGGCACAGGGTGAGTTGAAGATGAAGGGGTGATATCTGGAGAATAAAATTAAGGGGTAAGAGAGGATTATATTGGGAGAAGGAGAAAGGGGGAGGTAGAATGGGGTAAATTATCTCACATAAAACAAATAAGAAAAGACTTTTACAGTGGAGGGGAAGTGGGGGAAGGTGAGAGAGAATGAGTGAATCTTTCTCTCATTAGATTTGGTTTAAGGAGGGAATACAATACACACTCAATTGGATATGGAAATCTATCTTACCCTATAGGAAAATAGGGGGAAAGGGATAATGGAGAGGATGATAAAGGGGAGGGCAGATTGTGGGATGAGGTAATCAAAAGCAAACACTTCTGAGGAAGGACAGGGTCAAAAGAGTAAATAGAATAAATGGGGGGCAAGATAGGATGAAGGGAAATATACTTAGTTTTCCACAATATGACTACTATGGAAGTGTTTCGCATGACGACACATGCATATTCTGTATCAAATTGCTTGCCTTCTCAATGAGAGTGGGCAGGGAGGAAGGGAGGGAGGGAGGGAGAAAATTTGGAACCCAAAGATTTTAAAACAAATGTTAAAGATTGTTTTCACATGCAACTGGGAAATAAGATATACAGGCAATGGCATATAGAAATCTATCTTGCCCTACAGGAAAATAGAGGGGGAAGGGGATAAGAGAAGGAGGGTGGGGGATAGAAGGGAGGGCAGATTATGGGAAGAGATATTCAGAATGTATACCATCTTGGGGTGGGGTCAAGGATGAGATGAGGAGTAAATTTGGAACTCAAAATCTTATGGAAGTGAATGTTAAAAACTAAAAATAAATAAATCAAAGAAAAAATCATAATAAATAAACAAATAAAATAAAAAAATAATAAACAAATAAATAATGTTTTAAAAATAAACTTGGTTAGCTCTAAAAAATAATTTAAAAGGTAAAAAAATTGGGAAAAGAAATGAGAGTGATGCAACAAAATTATGAAAAAAGAGTCAATGGCTTAGGGAAAAAAATTCTTAAAATGTAGAATTGGCCAAAATGAAAAGGAGATACAAAAATCCACTGAAGAAAAGAGAAAAAAAAAACTCCTTAAGAAACACAATTTTCCAAATAGAAAAGAAAGTAGAAAAGCTAATTGAGGAAAACAATTACTTAAAAGTTAGAATCGGGAAAATGGAAGTTAATGACTCCTTGAGAAATCAAGAAACAATCAAATAACTTCAAAAGATTTTTTTTAAAAAAAAGGAGAAAATGTATAATACTTCATGGGAAAAACAACTGCCCTGGAAAATAGATCCAAGAGAGACAAAGTCAGAATCATTGGACTACCTGAAAGCCATAATCAAAAGCTAGACATGGACAGCATCTTTCCAGAAATTATCATGAAAGGCCAGCTAGTTTGCGCAGTAGATAGAGCACTGGCCCTGGATTCAGGAGGACCTGAGTTCAGATCTTGCCTTTAGACACATAACACTTCCAACTGTATGACCCTGGGCAAGTCACTTTACCCCATTGCCTACCCAAAAAGAAAGAAAGAAAGAAAGAACTTATCTTGGAAAACTGCCTGATATCCTGGAACCAAAGAGAAAAACAAGCATTGAAAAAGTCCACCAATCATCTCAGGAAAGAGCTCTCAAGATAAAAACTCCAAGGAACAATATAGCCAAATTTTATAACTATCAGATGAAGAAAAAAATACTGCAAGTGCGATGAAAGAAACAATTCAAATACTGGAGAGTGATAATCAGGATTACACAGATCAGAGGTCATGGAACATGATATTTTGGAAGGGAAAGGAGCTAATACTACAACCAAGAATCACTTACCCAGCATAAATAGGCATAATACATCAAGGGGAAAATGTTCATTCAACAAGATACAAGTATTTTAAGCTTTCATTAGGAAAAGACCAGAATTGAACAAAAAGTTGATTTCCAATATCAAGAACCAAGAGAAGCATAAACAGGTAGAAAGGGAAAAGAAAACATAAGGGATTTAATTGAGCTGAACTGTTTATATCTTTACATGGGAAGATGATACTTGTACCTTTTAAAATGTCACTAATGGTAAAGATAGAAGGAATATATATAGAGGTTATGGGTATAAGGTGAATTTGAAGGAATGACAAAAATAATTAAGGGATAAGAAAGAGGAATACACTGACTTCAGAAAAGAAGAGAAAGGTAAAATGGGGCAAATTATTTCACATGAAAAGACATGAAAAACCTCTTACAGTGGAAGAAAAGGTAGGAGGGTGGGTGATGGGCTTCATTTGAACATTACTCTCATCAGTATTTTTTCAAAGAGGAATTAATATACACAATCAGTCGAAGATAGAAATCTATCTTACCTGACAGGGAACTAGGAAGGGAAGAGATTAAGGAAAGGGTGGAGGGGGACTGCCCAAAGAGAGAGCAGATATTTGGAGGTGATAGACAGAAGTAAAACACTGATGAGGAGGGAAAGGTACATAAGAGAAAGATGACAAACAGAAGGAAAAATAAGATGGAGGGAAAAACACATTAATTATAACTGTGAAAGTGAATGAGATGAAGTCTCCCATAAAACAGAAGCAGATAATATAGTAGATCAAGAACAAGAATCCTACAATGTGTTATTTACAAGAAACACACTTGAAACAAAGACACACACACACACACAATAAACTTAAGGGCCCAGAGCAGGAACTATTGTGATTCAACTGCAGGGAAAAAAAAAAAAAAGCAAGGGTAGCAAATCCTGATCACAAACAAAGTAAAGCAAAAATATATCTATTTAAAGAGATAAGGAAGAACAAAGCCTTGAAACAATAATTTCTTTAAAGAGAATGACAACACTGAGACAACATGCCAACATTTATATGATGCAGCCAAAGCAGTCCTTCAGGGAAAATTTATTCCTCTAAATTCTTACATCAACAAAATGAAAAAAAAAGAATATATCAATGAATGGGGCATACAACTAAAAATAAAGAAAGAAAGAAAAAACTAGGAAAAAATAAAATCCCTAATTGAACACCAAATTGAAAATCCTGAAAATCAAAGATGAGATTGATAAGATTGAAAACATATTTTTTAAATGAGCTAATAAATGAATCTAGGAAATGGTTTTGTGAAAAAAAATAAGATAGATGTCATTGGTTAATTAGATTAAAAAAGAAAAAAGAAAATCAAATATCCAGTGTCAAAAATAAAAAGGGTGGAATCATAACAATGAAGAAGAAATTAAAGCAATCATTAGGAAACATTTTGCCCAATGATGTGCTAATACATCTGACAAGCTGAGTGAAATGGTTGAATATTTACAAAAATATAAATGACCTAGATTAATAGCTCAGGAAATAGCATGTTCAAGTAATACCATCTTAGAAAGAGAAATTGAACAGGTCATTGATGAGCTCCTTAGGAAAAAATCCCCAGAGCCAGATGGTTTCACAAGTGAATTCTACCAAGCATTTAAAGAACAATTCCAAAACTATATAAACTATTTGGAAAAATAGGCAAAAAAGGAGTCCTACTAAATTCCTTTTATGACACAAATATGGTGCTTAGACCTAAACCAGGATGAACTAAAACAGAGAAATAAAGTTACAAACCAATTTACCTAATAAATATCAATGCATAAATTTCAAACAAAATACTAGCAAGGCTATTAAAACAACATATGTCAAGGATTATACCTTTTGATTAGGTGGGATTTATACCAAATATGTAGGGTTGGTTCAATATTAGGAAAACCATCAATATAATTGACCACATTAATAGCAAAACCAAGAGAAATCATCTTATTATCTCAGTTGGTGGAGAAAAACCTTTTGACAAAAAAAAATACAGCATCCATTCCTATTAAAAGCTTTAGAGAACATAGTAATAAATGAAGTTTTCCTTAAAATGATAGGTAGTACCTATCTAAAACCATCACCAAGCATTACTTGAAATGGGGATAAGCTAGAAACTTTACAAGAAGATCAGGGGTGAAACAAAGATTCCCATTTTCACCATTGTTATTTAATACAGTACTAGAAATTTTAGGTATAGGAATAAGTGAAGAAAAAGAAATTGAAGGATTTAGAATAAGCAATAAGTAAACAAAATTATCACTCTTTGCAGATGATATGATAGTATACTTAGAGAACTCTAGAGCATTAACTAAAATAAATTTGAAATAATTAACAAGTTTAACAAAGTTGCAAGATATAAGATAAATCCACATAAATCATTAGCATTTCTTTATATGAATAATAAAGCCCAGCAGCAACAGATAGAAAGAGAAATTCCATTTAAAATTACTATAAACAACATAAAATACTTAGGAATCCACCTGCCAAGACAAATCCATGAACTATATGAACAAAATTACAGAATACTTTTCACACAAATAAAATCAGATCTAAACAACTGGAATAATATCAATTGGTTATGGTTAGGCCAAGCCAATATAATAAAAATGACAATACTGCCTAAACTAATTTACCTATTCCATGTCATATGAATCAAACTTCTAACAAATTATTTGATAAAGCTAGAAAAAATAACAACAAAATTCATCTGGAAGTACAAAGGTGAGGAATATCAAGGGATTAAAGAAAACAAAATACAAAGGAATATGACCTAGCAATACCAGATCTCAAACTATATCATAAAGCAGTAATCATCAAAACTATCTGATACTGGCTAAGAAATAGAATGGAAGATCAGTATAGTAGATTAGGTACACAAGACAGAAGAGGCATAGTAACCTAATGTTTGATAAATCCAGAGACTCCAGCTTTTGGAATAAGAAATCACTATTTGACAAAAACTGCTGGGAAAACTGGAAAACAGTAGATACAAACTAGGTATAGACCAGCATCTCATAACCATATATTAAGATAAGGTCAACATGGGTTCTTGATTGAGACATAAAGTGTGACACTATAAGCAAATTAGAATAGCAAGGAAAAGTCTACTTGTCAGTCAATGAGGAGGGGAAGAATTCATGAACATTACAAAATAAAAAATATATAATTTGATTACATTAAATTATAAAAACTTTCATACAAATAAAATCAATGCAATCTAGATTAGAAGGGCAGCAGGAAGTTGGGAAACAATTTTTATAGCAAGTCTCTCTGATAAAGGTCCTGTTTCTCAACTATATGGGGAATTGAGTAAAATGTATAAGAATACAAGTCATTCCCCAATTTATAAATGGTCAAAGGAAATGAGCAAGCAGTTTTCAGATGAAGAAATCAAAGCTATCTAGAGGCATATGAAGAAGTACTCTAAATCAATTTTGATTATAGAAATGCAAATTAAAAACAATCTGTGATACCACCTCACACCCATCAGATTGGCTAATATGATAAAAAAGGAAAATGATAAATGTTGGTGAGGAGGTGGCAAAATTGGGAGACTGATGCATTGTTGGTGGAGTTGTGAACTGATTCAATGATTCTGGAGAACAATTTGGAACTATGATCAAAGGACAACCAAATTGTGCATATCCTTTGATTCATCAATACTAAGCTTGTATCCCAAAGAGATCATTAAAAAGGGAAAAGCACCTACATGTGCAAAAATATTTATAACAATCTTTTTTGTGGTTGCAAAATATTGTAAATTGAGAGGATGCTCATCAATTTGGGAATGGTTGAACAAGCTATAGTATATGATTGTAATGGAATACTATTGTGCAATAAGAAATGATGAACAAGCAGATTTCAGAAAAACCTGGAAAAAAAACTTTTATGAACTGATGCAAACTGAAATGAGCAGAACCAGGAAATCTTTGTACACAGTATTAGCAGCACTGCATTGATCAACTATGAATGACTCAGGTCTTCTCAGCAAAACATGATTCAAGACAAGTACCAAGGACTCACAAAAAAAAAATGCTATCCATATCCAGATAAAGAACTGATGAATTCTGAATACAGATTGAAGCATATTTTTCCACTTACTTTATTATTTTTGTGTATTTTTTTCTTTTGATCTATTTCTTCTTTCACAACTGTAATTAATATGGAATGGTTTTACATGATCTCACATGTATAATCTAATACTGAATTGCCTGCCATTTGTGGAAGAGGGGAAGGGAGGTAGGGAGAAAAATTTCGAACTCAAAATCTTGTAAAAATGAGTGTTTAAAATTGTCTTGACACGTAATTGGGAAAATAAAATAGTATTAAAATCTTAGGGAAGACATATATATATATATATACATATATATACATATGTATAAAATCTTCTAAATTAAAAAAATTAAAGGGTAAAGGTATAGGGTGGGAATGAAAGATAGAGGAAAGACTTTTATAGAGGTGGGTAGGTTAAGGAATAGGAAGGCAAGGTAATTGGCACAATTAAAGCAGAGGAATGAGGAGAGGTAGAGTAAATAGGGTGAAGATAGTGAGAAAAATAGGAAGGAGAAAAATACACAAAAATATTGAAGCTTAGAATGTGAATAGAATGAATTTAACTATGGAACAGAAATGGGTTTCAGATTAAAATTCTGAATTTAACTGTATGTTTTCAGGAAACATTGTAAAAATAAGAGATACACACAAAGATAAAATGAATGGCAAGAGTAGAATTTATCATATAAAAAAAGTAGGGACAGTAGTCATGATCTCAGACAAAGTTAAAGTTAAAATAGATTTAGTCCAAAGTGAAAAATAAAGAAACTACCCTATGTGTCAGTAATATTATTCAATGTTGTTTTAGACCATTTAAAATACCTAGACAGTATAAAATACCTGAGTGTATACCTGCCAAAAGAAACTATCTAAATATAAATGTAAAATACTTTTTGTATAAATAAACTCAGATCTAAATAACTGAAGTAATGCTTATTGTTCATGGCTAGGTAAAGACAATATAATTTAAAAACTGATAATTTTACCTAACTAATCTATTTATTCAATTTCATCCCAATTAAATTAATAAAAATATATTTTACTGGATTAGAAAAAATAGTTACAAAGTTCATTTGGAAAAGCAAAAGGTCAGGAATGTCAAAGAAACCAGGGAAAAGTGTAAATGAAGTAGATTCAGCAGTATCAGATCTTAAATTATAAGTTGAGAGAATTGTCTAAGTGTAAAAAGGATAATTTTTATTATTTTGATTTTTAATAAACAAAACCTATGTTGCCAGGAATAGCAGGAATGCAGAAAATTGGGGGAAACATTTCATAGACAATCTCTCAGAAAGGATGTAATTGGTTTGGAATATTGCTATAGTATAGGAAATGATGAGCTGGTTGATTTAGAAAAACATGAAAAGATTTGGACCTAGGAAGAAAGATGTTATCCACCTTCAGAGAAACAGATAACAGGTGGAAATAAGCATAATGTAGTCTCAGCAGAGAACAAAAGAAAACCAGTAAGGAAGCAAAGAAAAGCTGTGCAGCTTTGAAAATCATGTGTAGTATTTATTTTATAAGTTTAATTAAAATGGAAATTTGTTATTTTATTTTGAATCTTCTATTATGATCTGTTGTGTACATGGTGAGTTTTTTTTTTCTTTTCTTATTTTTTATTTAAATTACAATTTTAAAAATTACAAAAAAAAGTCTCTAGTGTCTTTTATCATATCTGGAATCAAATATAAAATTTTCTATTTGGCATTCAAAGCTTTTCATAGCCTCTCTTCCCCTCTTTTCCAGTCTTTCTGTATTGATGCCTCATCACATGTGTATCCTGTAATCCAATGACACTTGCATCCTTGATGTTCCTCACACAAGAAACTTTTTTTTCAGTCTTTCTTTAGCTCTTCTACAAATTCTTGTTGAGCTTGTGTCCAATATACCTTTTTCTCTGAGACTATGTTTATAGATGTTTTCAAGTCATTGTTTTATTCTGAGTTTATATCTTGAGTTTCTTTGTCACAATATTACTTTTTATAAGCAGGTTCTTTTTTAGTTTGCTTATTTTTCTAGCCCATTTCTTGACTTTGGACTTTATGTCAGAGTTAGGCTTTATTCACCTCTGGGGAGATGGGAGAGGATGACTAGCCTGAACTTCTGCCTTTTGTGTCCTTCTGCTGCATTCACAGGTTGATCTAGAGATGTGTAATTTTTCATTACTTCCAACATATTGTGATCCAAGGACAGATATGTTAAGTGCCATACTAATCTATACTCTGATCCTTACACAAGTCATGCCTATTCTCCTTCATGGAGTTGTTGCTAGAAGATTCCTGTTCTTGATCTCCTAGTGCTGCTAATACTCAGGGGACCCCTGAGATCTCTTTCTACAGAGAGGTTGAGTCCTCTTACCATGTCTGGTCACTAGGCTGTTTTTCTCAGCAGTTGTCACTGTTACAGTTTACTGCAGCCATCAGTGCACAGTGCTGCTACATCTGGGCTACATTCTTGGACAGTCCCACACTCCAGTATCTTCATGCTTTTTTTTTCTGTATTCCTAAGCTACCCTATGCTGGAAAAACTCCCAATGTGCCTTTTTTTCTTTCCTTCCATCTTGACTAAACCATCTTCAACACAAGAAATTCTTTCCTCTGATTCAGGGAATTTTTACTGTCTATTACCTGTTATTGTAATGATCTCCCTTCTTATTTCTGCCTCCCTGACCACCTTGAAGTACCAATTAAAAATCTATTGTCCAGAGAAAGCCTTTCCCAGTCTATCTTAATTCTAGTGACTCCTTTCTAGTGATCAGTTCTCATTTAACTTTTATACATTTTTGTACATTATTGTTTGTGTGTTATCTCACCTATTAGACTGAGATTCTTGAAATCTGGGCTGTCATTTGCAATATTTTTTTCATCCTAGCATTTAGCAGAGTGACACATAATGGATACTTAATAAATGCTTATTGACTGACTCCCTCCTCTGTGTATTTTCATAAATCATCCTTTGGCCAAGAATATATGATCTCACTTCTCAGATTCTCATCTTTCTTTGAAGTTTATTATAATATTCATCTTCATTACTTCACTATTCCTTCCGATTTTTAATATGTTATCATTACAAACATCATTTTATATTTACTTATTTTGGTACTCATTATAGCTTCATTGTAGAATATAAACTCTTTGAGGGTAGATTTCAATTTTTGTCTTTGCAAGTCATGCATGTAGTACAGTATCTGGCACCTAGAAGTTACCTAATAAAGATTTGCTTAATTGAATTAGTCTGCTTCACTTATTCATTCCTTCAACTTATGTAGATTAGTTTGGATGCTTTTCAGATTGTTCAAAGAATTTCTCTATTTCTTCATCCTTAGCATCAGATGTTGTTCAGAATATTCTGAGATTCTTTTTTCCCCTTTATACACCTTATGATCACTCAAAGGTATATAGTCATGCATCTCAAGAAATATTTCTGATTGTTGAACCCCCAATGTAACTAGATTTCCCAGCTTTTTTATTTGCCTGTCCCAAGAGAAAACTGGTAGAAAAATGATCAGAGGGAACTAATATTCACAAGTCTAGAATTACTTAATTTATCAACCAATTAAGAAGCATTTATTAATCACATAGGCAGTGCCTTGCATATGTAGATGTTTAATAGATGCTTGTTGATAAGAGATGAGAGAAAGAAAAAACACATGCTTGATAATTGGAAAAAATGTTAAAATATTTTTTTTAATTAAGCTACAAAGGATAATTTATTTTTTGGCATTTAATTAGTGTGAATTTCTGTGAACTTTAACAGTTGACACACTCCTGAAAAATGAGGAATTGAACAAAATAAATTAGTATATTCTTGAAGAAATCACAATAAAATTAGAGAAATATCCATTTTATTAAGAGCTATAATGTTATTATAATATCACTTAAATTTTTTTCTTGATCCATTAAAACTGCATTATGACCACATATAAGGAATATCCTTCCTTGTAGAATCTTCCTTCATAACAATTTAAAACAACTAAGCAAAACTAACCAATATACCAATAACCAAACTAACCAATATAACACCTGAAAATGTATGTCACTATCTAAAACCATAGTTTCCATTTGTGAGGAAGGACACATTTCATCAGTACTCATCAGGGACAAAATCATTTTCTATGCTACATCATAAACTAATATATATATATATATATATATATATATATATATATATATATAAACTATACAGAGCATAGGTAGCTTTCTATTAGGTGTTTTGTATATTAATGCTACCACTGGTTATGTGCTGCCAGGAAAGTTGGCAAAAAATAAAGAACTCATACAATATTTGTCTCTGATATACAGTTCCACCCTGCCTCTCCTTTCAGTCCAATTTGCTTTAGAGAGGAAGAAAAGGAGGGATTATTGAATGAAATAGAGGTCTGTGACCTCTTTCCTTTTCTGTTTTTGATTTCTTCTCCCCAATCACCCAAAAAGCAGACATGCATTTGATATATGAAAAGATAGCTGAGGTTAGAAGCCATTCACTGACTACAATTTCATCTGATTGTATATTGATTATCTATAATGTTTGTGGTAATCACATGACTTGATTTACACAGGAAAACTCAACAGGCTGTTTTCTTTCTTTCTTTTTTTGAATCTGTTACTCTTGAGTACATAGAAGGAAATCTGACCTTTGGCCACTACGTCTATTCAGAATTTCAGATTATCCATCCATATACCTGACGGAGGAAAAATAAACCTATCTGTCTCCCAAATTCTCATTCTATATTTTCTTTCCCTTTCTTTTATTTTTTCCTTTTTGTTTTTTCTCCTTTTCATTTTCTCTTCTTCAAAAAATTTGCCTCTCAAGCTTTACCCAGTTTTTTGGGAGATAAAAAGGTATGGAGTAACTTCCCTAGTCAGAATAAAACCTTATAACCAGAAAACATGTCACTTACAATCAGTATAAATCTCACTAATAAGGGAGGCCCTCAGGCCTTACTCAGAGCCTTTTTACTGCTATTTTACATGCAATTCTAAGAAATTTAGTTTTCTAGATTCCCTTCCAAGAACACATTAGAAGCAAGAATTTAGAAGAGGAAACATTTTACAGAATGTGTACTGGCAAGGGTAAGAAATAATAGTTCTCAATGAAACATCAAAGAGGAAAGAAAGAAAATCAGTCAAAAAAAAGAATAATTTGGGGCCATACAGCCTTGCAAGAAACAATCCTATTTGCCTTGAGGATAATATTGGTTTTAAAAATAGTATAATCACTAATATTCCTAATGATTACCTTGAGATGTGTAAGATATATGTATGGTTGATGTCTAAATCTGTAAAAATGGCTTGACTCATGTATGGGATATACAGACATTTGATTTGTGCAACGTAGACTGCAATTGTTACCTTTGTAAATAACAGAAGGAGCACATGACTGGCCCTTGCTCTCACCTTTGTATCTTGGCCCTTGCTCTCACCTTTCTCCAATGAGGATATAAGGCTAGAATTGCATCTATTTACCACATTTTAAACATCTGTAAATCTAGAGCAAAATAATTTCAAAATATAATACACTATTTCAAATTATTCTCAAGAGTAAAGTAATAGCTTAATATTACCAATTTAACTTCCTCCCAGGAAATACTGGTGACTCCAAGAAACATCATGAATAATGAATTAAAAATTGTAACTCCATTTATATAAGCAACTGTCTACATGAACACAAGGTCTCTCAGAGGTCTCTCAAGCAAAATGGAGTCAGAACTGCTTACAGGTACCAACCAAAACCTGAGATGGGATGTTCCAGATATCAAGAAAAAAAAATCATTTTCAATATGCTCTAGTTAAGAAGACAGTGACTATTAAATATATATCAAAAACTGTTATAATGATATATTAAAGGTGTACTTAAAAAGACACACCCTTTTTCATGTATAAATCTCAGCTATTCAGAATGACAAATTCCTATAGTTTAATTTTTGGAATTTTATTATATGTATCTACCTGGGTGTTGATATGATTCCAAATATAATTTCTGGGCCACATATCAAGACATTTATTTAATTATTTATTGAAAAATAAAAGTAACTCATTAACCTGAGACCCTTTAAGGACCAAAGGAATAAAACGTTCCTGGAACAAGACATTCACATCACCTCCTAGCCACTTCCAAGCCACACTTCCTGTAGTTTGGTCATCACCTTCATAATCTTTCTCATCTATCTACACTGTTACATTTGAACTTTGCCTTCTGAGTTTTTGGGTTATGGAAGGTAAACTGTGATCTGAATTTGCCTGAACCAGGCCTCAATATCACTTCCTGGCCACTTCCAAATCATTTGGCTTCACATGTAATAGCTCCCCAATCTTCCTAGTTTTGCTTTATCTGCATTTTTTTCTATCAGAATTTGAATTCCTTGAAGTTAGACTTATGTTTTTTTTTGGTTTTTTTTTGCTGGTATTTGTGTCTTCAGAACTGAGCAAAATGCCTGGCACATAGTAAAGGTTCAGTTAATGTGTCATTATTATATCAAAGGTGAAAGAACTGCTTGAGTCCTAAAATATATGTTATCTCACAAGATGATTTTTAATGATTGTTGATTAAGGTAGGTGGTTCAGTAGAATACTACACATTGAGTCACAAACTTGAGTTTTAATTCTTAATCAAAATATGTACTAGCTATAACTCTGAGAAAGTTACAACTTCTCAATCTCCATTTCTTCATCTGGGAAAAAAATAATATTAGCACCTATTTCACAAAGTTGTTGTGAGAATCAAATGAAATATTGTATGTAAAATGTACAGCACTATGTAAATATTAGCTATGATAATTTTTATTAATAGTCTATGATTGATTTTAATTTGAGGTCAAAAATTATTTCATTAAATCATGTAAGGTGATTTATGTATAGTAGTTATTTATTAAATATTTATTGAATGACCTTTATATATAGACCCTCAGTCCTGGTCCTTGGTTCTGACTGGATGGGTCTGAATTTTAACCTCCAAATTGTCTCTGCTGTACGTCCTTCAAATTTGCTTTTAATTTGATAGCTTGTAAACCAAGTTCTCAAGAATTGCTTTGACTTGTATATTTTGCTCAGTCCATCAAGGTTATCTCTTTCTAACATTCTCTTTTTTTTGTCTCAAAGTTAATAGCCCATAATCCCTAAAACAAGGCTCTTATTTCAATTTCTCTTTTTTTCTACCTTTGTCCCACCACTAGATTCTTCTACTATTAGTTATCTTAATTAAGTAGTTGAATCCTGAGATTTTTTTGTGATAAATTTATGGAATAACTCAATTGATTAACAAGCATTTTTGAAGCTCTATGTTTCAAGTGTTATGATAGGTACTGGGTATATACAAAGAGAGGTGATACAAGTATTGGTTCCAAGGAATTGGCATTTCTTATTTTCTATTGTATGAGGCAATATGTACATATACAGATCTATACAAAAATATTTTTTTAAAAAACCCCCAAATATTTTTTCAGAGAGTAGAAAATATACTGTGATCCACACGTATGAATCCTGTGCACCACAAAAAGGTGACATTTCATCCTTTGCAATCTGTGAAGACAATGTGGCTATAATTAGTATTGGATTATATAGAGAAAGTTTAATAAAACATTTGAAATATGATTAAATTTTCTCATTGAAAATTTTCCTGAAATAATGAGTATTCCAGACTCTTCTATGACTCCTCATTGTCAGTTTTGGGAACCATAGTGACAAGTTTTGCGTCCTACTATGACTAGGAAAATCTAAAGAGAAAAGACTATCTAGCTCTAATGTTCATGCAAATTTGATCCATTAATGTGAATATTTAAGGAACACATATTTGAACTCCACACATGATGTGGATAGAAGGTCAGGAATACTTCATTTTAAGGTCTGAATTAACCATAATTAAGAATAAAGGAATTAGGCACATAATTATATGAGAAGATAACTCTTTTACATCCCTGATATGTTAAGATTCTTAACAATACTTGTACAAGTTTGCCCATTTTCTAGACCACTGGGTAGTTTTAACTTAAGGTATTTGAAATAACATTTTAAAATGTTTTAATATGTATTTTCATATTCAAAATAAAATTCAAGAGATTTATTTAAAAACAGTCTCTCAGAGTATGAATGAGGGGACAGGCACAGAAACATAATTCCAGAAATTCCTGACTTCCTAAATCTGCAAATAATTTAATCAATTTTCCACATAATTTAATTGTCATAAGCCACACATGCAAATTGTCACTTCCAGAATTCTTGACAATCAGTTGACTTTTTTTTTTACAATAAAAATCATACTTCAGAAATGCTTTCCTTTGGTTGTTTAGAAGAAAAATACAACACAACATTTTGAAAAGAAAATTCTCAGAATGCCTCATCCTCTTGGAAACCATGAAATACAATGGCAAGAAAGCACACAAAAGGTCAGTATTATTTCACCTTTGAGGCTTATATATCTGGTAGCATTGGTAGTTTTCTGTTTTGCTTTATCTGTTCAATTTTATTGGACTACCACTGTGCATAGATTCAAAAACTACATCTCTCTCTAAATTCTGTAAAGTATCAAAGCCACAGGTCAATATTGTTATCAGGGAAACTCAGCATCACTTGCCTGGTCATGTGAAGAAATAAAATGACATTACAGCAGAGTCACTGTCATACTCTGAATTGAATGTGGACTGACAGTAACAAAAAGTGGAAAGAAAACAAGTACTATAGGGATTTATGAAACTATCACTTGCAGCAAGGATTTCTGGGAAGTAACAAGAGTAGAATGACCATGCTGGCATTTAGCAATTAGAAATGAGATGACTTGAATTAAATACAATGTCATGCTGCCCATAAGGACTGCAACCAAAGGATATGCTTGTGTGGAAAAGGATATAGGTCATGGAAGTCATTTAAGCTGCACTTGTGTACACAGAAGCTCACAGTGCTAGTGATGGCAACAATTCTGTTTTTCTAAATTTTTTGAGAAATGGAAAGGTGGCACACATGCTAGATAGATCAGCTAATGCTCTAAAGGGCATGTTCTCTGGTAATATTCCAAGCAATTTTTGGAACAATCTAATTTTGAGATACTCATTTAGATAGATGGGCAGAGTTAAGTGGATAGTTAGATCATTACCTTGAGAATTTTGTGAATTTGGATATTTTAAAAGGGAATTATACATCACAAATAAACAACAATTTTCTCTCAAATTGCAATTCTTTTTCATTAAAATGAACCCATGCACTTGTATCTGTCCTTTTGATGCCTGCTTTCTAAATGATGCCTCTTCAATTATTAATTCATCAACCAATAGAAGAATACTGAGCTCTTATTACCTACAAGGTACTTCTAAATCCATGTGTCTTAGGGATGGGGATCATGAGAGGCAGTAAAAGTCAATCTCTGTCCTTAAGGAACTTGTAATTGAGTTGGGAGAAAATATCCCAGAAACAAAAATGAAAATGAATAATTTAGGAAACATACAAATTTTTAATTAACGGTGTTAACAATAACAAACATATGAATGGATGTATGGATAAAATATTTAGTAAGTGTTTACTACATGTGAATCACTGTGCTTGGGGCTACAGATAGAAATAGGGGAAAAAAGATAAGTCTTGTTCTCAGGGAGCAAGTATTCTAATGGGGAGACAACACATATGGAAAGTGGTAGGGACAAATCAGATGGAAAGGTCCCATGGTCCTTAGAGCACAGTGGTAAAGCAGATGGTAAAACATAATTGCCACTGATAAAAATCATATCAGTTTCTAATGTTCAACCACTTGACAATACTCAGGATTTTGACAACCAGAATTTTCTTCTGAGTCTTCAATAGCTGAGATTATAGCACCTGCAGGAGCACTTGCCAGGCTACATTGATATAGGGAATGCTTCATGGGATAATGGTTGAGGGAACTGGGCATGATATTCCAAAGTCAGGATCTTGGGTTGTCTCCATTGGGAATTGAGAAGAGATGGTGGTAAAGATAGTGGTGGTGATGTGACTAGTTTGGAAATTCTTCTTATTATTATTATTAATTTTTTTAATTTAAAGATAACTTTGCAAGTGATTTAAGTATGCATTATTATGTTCATTTGACAAATAAAAAAATGGAGGCATAGAAAACATAAATGTGACTTGTCCAAGGCCACCTATCTTACTGACAGAGTAATGTTTATAAATCTGAAAGTGTTCTACTTGACTGGAGACTTGAATTTTTACCAAATAATCATTCTTATCCTACTACCTACATACAAATGTGCTTTGGGGCTTTATCTGTCCTGGAGTCTCTTTTCTCTTTTTTTTTCTTCTTTTTGTCTTTCTTTGTATTTACCTCTGTTTCTACCTCACTTTCTTTCACTTTTTTCTCACTTTTGTCTCTGACTTTGTCTCTCTGTGTGACTCTCTCTCTCTCTCTCTCTCTCTCTCTCTCTTTCTGTTTCTCACCCCCTCTCTCTTTCTCAGTGATTTCATTAGCTCCTCAAAGCTTCTTTGACTCTAAGAATGAAGCCAAGAGAATGCTAACATATCAATTAGAGGAAGAACAATCATCTATATTGCTTAGATATAGAAGACTCAAGAAGCCTAAAACACAGGAGATTAAAATCATACCAACCATCTTTGGTCATGTTTTTAAGTATCTTTTAAGGAACAACCAATGTGATGAAAGTCAGGTTACAATTTCTTTTAAATATTTTGAAAGACATTACATCCTAAAAATACAAGTTGAATAAATAGATTTTTATATTTCCAGATGTGTCCTAAGTTGAAATAAATTTATGATGAAAGTTTGACCAATTTTAAAGAAATTCAGTGACTGAAGAACAAATGAGCCAATAAAGGCTATTAAAGATCTCTTTATCTCCTTTCTTATATGAATTTATGTTTAAATTATACAGGAAAAATGCATCTGTTTTATGTTTATTCATTTGAAGGAAATTAAATTCCATAGTGTCTGTGCATCTCTGTGTATGTGTGTACACCGACTCACACACACACATGCATACATGCACACACTGCATTTAGCAACTCTTACTGTTATGAAATTCTTTTAGTGATACATTCAGGTGATATTTAGAGCACTTGATGCCCAACATAGGCATTTGAATGACAAGTGGCAAAGTTCTGGGAAACTCTATTTTTGTTTTGGAGACTGAGAGGTACAATACATTCCTCCCACTCAATTTATTCCAAACAAATCAAGAATAGGCAAATGGACTCTATGGTAGAGTCTATGAAAAGTCTACTGTTTACAGACTCTGTGCTAGTCACTGAAGATTGAAATACATGAATGAAGCAATTTGTACTTTCAAGGAGCTAACAATTTTTGATGGGATAATGGAGATGCAACATGTATTCAAATAAGGAGAGAATTAGGAATATTGCAGATGGAGAAAGTACTGCCAATAGGCAGATGAGATAATGCATCCTGGTAACAACAGCATGAATGATTATCCTTGAAGGAAGACAAAAGATTTTGAAAAGAAAAGATATAACGTTCCAAGGATTGGGTGACGAAGGCTGAGTAACTCTGGCAAATATATGAAGGCAGGTATTGGGAGGGACATCAATATGGATATTGAAGACACCAAGGAAGATGAGAGGGGATAAGGCAGAGAAGAAGATACAAACCAGGTGCCAAAATCAGAGAATGGTAGGATTGAGAAGACAGACCCAAGATGGCCAAGTAAAAACAGTGGCTTGCTTGAGTTCTCCCCCAGACCTCTCCAAATACCTGTAAAAATGGCTCTAAACAAATTCTAGAGTAGCAGAACCCAAAAAAAGACAAATTTCCAGCACAAGACAACCTGTATGGTTAATTGGAAAGATCTATTGCCCCAGGCTAGGAGAGTGGAGCAGTTCAGCATAGGCAAAAAGAGGGCCTCAGTGAACCTGGAGCAGTCCTCAGGGGATTGAATCAAGGGGAGCTTTGGTGGTTTCCAGAATTCTCAACCCACAAACAACAAAGACAACTTAGAAGGTCAGTAGGAAAGGTCTGTTGTACTGCAGTGAGAGAAGCTCCATCAGGCCCCAGTCCTGGCCTAGCCCTGGGTGGTGGCTGCTTCCAGAGCTCCCGGCCCACCCACAGAGGGGGCATCAAGTGGAAGATCAGTGGGGGATTCCAGGGATCTCTTTGCTGGTGCTGAGGCAGGATTCTCTTGCTTAGCTTGTGCTTGGATCTGGGTCGCAGTTCTAGGTGGCAGTCCTGGGGCAAGGAGAACCACTGGAGAGGTGGAGCCCATAGTGGCAGTGGAAAGGGAATCCTTCTCATAGTTCTAAGGCAGAAAAGAGTGCTTGTGGTCACTCATAGACCAGAGTATAGGCCAGGAAATGAGTAAATACTTGCCCTTGATGGTACCACCTTGGATGAACTGAAAATTTACAACTCCCTAAAAGTATCACTGAAAACAGCTGCACAAAACCCCCAATGCTTGGGATAGTACATTCTCTACACTGGAAGAAGACCCCTACCTTAACAAAAAGTTTAAAACTCAAGAAATTGGCTGGGATCATAAACAAACAGTGCAAAAATAAAAGTCACACTATACAATCTTTCTATGGTGACAAAGAATATCAAAACATACAACCAGAAAACAACAAAGTCAAAACTCCTATATCCAAAGCCTCCAAGAAAAATATGAATTGGTCCCAGGACATGGCAGAGCTCAAAAAAGATTTTGAGAAGCAAGTAAGATAAGTAGAGGAAAAAGTGGGAGAAGAAATGAGAGTGATGCAAGAAAATCATGAAAAACAAGTCAACAGCTTGCTAAAGGAGACCCAAAAAATACTAAAGAAAATAAAACCTTAAAAAATACCCTAATCCAAATGGCAAAAGAGGTCCAAAAAGTCAATGAGATGAAGAATGCCTTCAAAAGCAGAATTGGCCAAATGGAAAAGGAAGTCCAAAAGCTCATTGAAGAAAATATTTCCTTAAAAATTAGAATGGAGCAAATGGAAGCTAGTGACTCCATGAAAAATCAAGAAATTGTAAAACAGAGAATGGTAACAAAGTGAAGGTGTCCATGATGGTGGTGATGACGATAGCAACAATAACTCAAAGAGAATTTGATCTCTCAGAATTTAGAGGAAATTCTCCAATGGACCTGATTCAAATCAAGTTTCAACAGAGTGGAGAGTATAGTACTTGTAGAATTTATGAAAGTTCTTTTCTCATAATAACTCTAGAGAGTGCCAGTATCATTATCACCATCTTATGGAAGAAAGAATAGATGGAATCAAGGCTCAGAGAGATTATATGATTTCAGAGAAGTCAGATAGATTTAGATGTTACAGCTAGAACTCACAGAACACTAGGGTTGCTTATACTTCACCAAACTGAATGTCTAGAGAAATTATTGGAATTACAAATAAAAGCATGTTAGACAGTTCCTGTCTTAAAGAACATTATATTATAATGGAGAGGGAGAGAACACATAAAAAGGAGCTGGGAAGAAGGGGGAAGAGGATAAAAGGGAGCAACATGACTGGTTATGGCCAGGAAATCCTGTGGAGACCTTGAACTAAGCAAGATAAAATTTAAAAAATATATATATTCCAAGGAGGCCATAGAAGTGGAGTCAAATTTTACAGTAAGGGAGGATTATATATTCTGTTTTTAATGATAGAAGAATATGAAAGAGAGAGAGAAAGAGAGAGAGAGAGAGAGAGAGAGAGAGAGAGAGAGAGAGAGAGAGA
>NW_020954720.1:20048718-20052525 GCF_900497805.2 Vombatus ursinus
AGAGAGAGAGAGAGAGAGAGAGAGAGAGAGAGAGAGAGAGAGAGAGAGAGAGAAGAGCAAATTTATGGAATAAGAAATATTTGTTTAAAGAAGGTGGGAAAGAGAGTAGGAAATAGAATAAAGAAAAGGAACAAAGGAGGAAATAAAAGAAAATACAGCAGTATAGGATAGTGTAAAAAGGGCTAGTATGGAGTCAGAGTAGGTGGAAACTCAACTCATCCAATACTATTTGTGTGAATTTGGATGAGTCTGGTCCTCAGTTTCTATATATAAATTGAGCACTTACAATATATGTATTTTATAGTACCTTCCAACTGTGAATAATATGAGTCTTTAAGAAATATTTCAAGATTTAGGATTAAAGGAGAATGGTCAATGAAAGAATAAAAAGACAAAAATAAAAGACAATAAAATAGTAACTGTAACTAATAACGGCATTAATAAAATGCATTTTGTTTTGAAAACTGTGATCCCATTTGAACCTCAGATTGTAAAAAACTGCTGTAGGTGTTAATCTATAAGATAAGAAAACTAAAACTGAGAGAAGGTAATTGACATATACAAGGTCACATATGTAAATGATTCCCAGTCTAGTGCTCTATTTAGCCCCAATTCTGCCACTAAGTAGCATAATAACCTGGAACAAACTATTTAATCTCAGGGTCTCATTTTCCTTATCTGCAAAATTAAGAAGTTGAATGACATGATGTCTACATATATTTTTAGGTCTAAAATTTCTATAGGGGAAGCCTACAGAATTAATAACCTTTAAAACATATACACACATTACATTTCAGAGATATTTTCTTAAGTTACTTAAAAATCTTGGAAGAAAAACTGTACTTATATGAAAAGCAAAGAAAATTGAAATCTTTAAAATAACTCTTAGGCACCTCCAGGGCATCAGGAGGTGAACCAAACAATGTTCCTTGTCAAAATGGGTGCAGAGAAAAAAAAGAAAAAAATCCCTTACATTAATCTAAGATGGCATCTGCTATTATTGCTGAAGCTCTGTTGCTTTCTGATACAGGGCTCTGTGACCTTGAGAGAAAAAGTACAGAACTTTCTGCAAAGGAAAAAAAAAAGTGTGAAATGCTTTCAAAATGGAGATAATAAACCCATGGATTGAGGTTTTACTTTGTAGGTAAACTATTGACTATTAGGTTGAAAAATTACCTCTGGGTGAATATAACACCCTTGGCATATGGCTTCTGGAGTTAAACTTGTTTATCCCCAGGATGTTTTTTTTTTTTTCCAGCTCAGCAATCATCTTTCCAAGTAACAAGTAAATCACTATGCATGAGCATGTATGTGCCTATATGTGTCATTTCTTATAAACTACATCATAAATACTAGTATGAACATATATGCATGTATTTATATAGCATTATATAGTATTTATTTAACACTTTAATATTTACAAAGCACTTTGACTCTGTTATCTCATTTGATCCTCACATTAACCCTTTTAGGTAAGTACTATTATTATCTCGATTACACAGAGGGATTGCCTAGATGGCAGGATTCTGGTTAATTGTTTTCCTGACTTTGCTTTGGGTTTATTTTTTCTGCTTCTCTTCATATCCTGACTTTTTCATATCTAGTCTTATGCCTAGTCTTATAGTAAGCCCTTATTTCACAAATGTTTTCTTTCCTTGGCACTTTGCCTCAGATTTTTGATCCTGGACTTTATTCTCTAATCAATTAATCCCATCATTGCTTATGGATGAGCATGATACTCTCCTCTGAGCTTGAGGACATTATAAATGGGGTGCATGGTTTTGTTCAACAACTCTCTGATTAGTCTTAAGATAACGAGCAACATATCACAATAACACAAAAATGCAAACATATTTGAAATGTGTTTGGGTATTTCTATATCAGCATTAACAAGATAGCTATAACAATAACAAGTTTTACTTTTTTTCCATAATCCCTTTCTAATTTAAAAAAAATCTGACCATTAAAAAGTATGTTATCATTATTTTATATGGACATTGCCATTGTACATACTGGTTTTTTTTTGTTCTGCATCATTGTCATTCTCTAAATTTTTTGTTCTACATCATTGTCATCCCTCTAAATTCTTTATTTTTGTCATTTTTATGCTGCGATAATATTCCATTATATTCCTTTATCACAATATTTTCAACCATCCTCCAATTGCTAGACATATAAGTTACATTTTTTTGCATTATAAAAATCCTTTGATAGATAATTTTGCACAAATGATTCTTTTTCTTTTCTTTCGATAATATCTTAGGAAATTAGCTTTGTTGGTAGTTCTTAACAAGCTTGCCAGTTTTTTTAAACATTGGCCTAATGGTGGATTATCGTTTGAAAACTAACTAAAGTTAAGAAGACCTATCCCCAGAAGTTTTACATTCTGGTCATTTTTTTTTCCCTTGCCAAAACAATTTATGAAGCTGTTTATATGAAGGAATTATAATTTGTATTGGCAGCAGCAATATGTAAAACATAAAGCATTCACAGATATTTTGAAGTATGGAAATGAATGAAATAAAGATTCTTAATGGATTTTGAGTAAAAACTTAATATATTTTAATATATTTTGTTAGACAATATGTAACACAACTTAATAGTACTATACATTTTTTTTTTTTGCAGAAACCCTTTTCCTTAAGACTTGGCATTATAGAGAGATACAGATGCTGAGTCTTCAAAATTTGAGTTGAGTAGTTGCCAAGAAATGAGCATAAATTAGCAATTTCCTAATTACGTTAACTAAGATTTCTCATGATCTCTGATGATGTCCCATCTGACTGCTACATTCAACTTTTTGTAGGAGTTATAGGAAAACAAAGTAAGGATTTAAACACTACAGAGGTGGGAAAAAAGGGTATAGCACCTATCGTGCAAACGTTAGCAAGATGTACGAAACTTAGACTGCTTCTGTGGATTTATTTAGATTAAGGATAAGTTGTTCTACCTACATCTCAAGTCTGATTTCCTCTCTGTCGTCCCATCCCTCTTTTAGTCCTACCTATCCTTTATACTCTACTACTTTTACTACACTCTCTCAGTCAATAAAACTAAGCCCCAGATTCATCCTGCAAAATTTTATTTCCAATGAAAACTTCTAAGATCACAATTAAGAACATCAGAGTCAGAAAAATCAGTTTAAGCTATTTGATAGAGGGATCCTTTACAAGGGGATAAAAATCCTGGCAGAAAATGCTTGTAATATATCATAAAAAGTAAAACTTATGCAATGAGGATATAAGGACTGACATCCTCAAAATTTATAAATCTTAAAAGAAGAGAAGGATGGAGATTTTAGTATTGAAAGTTTGAATGTCTTCAGGCCCTTCAATAGTGAAAAGCATCATTCTGAAACGTGCCAAAGTGGGGAAGCTAGGTGGCACAGTGAATAGAGCACTGGCCCTGAAATCAGGAGGACCTGAGTTCAAATGAAATCTTAGACCAAACACTTGACACTTACTAGCTATGTGACCCTGGGCAAGTCACTTAACCCCAATTGCCTAAAAAATAAAACATATAAAAAAAAAAGAAATGTGCCAAAGGCCTCCAAAAGGTATAATGTGTGCAAGTGCGTGCGTGTGTGTGCGTGTGTGTTTGTGTGTGTGTGTGTGTGTGTGTGTTGTCTAGAATGAAATCAATTGATATTGTAGAGTTGAACCAAGTATCTATGACTGAAACTTTATGCATTTTAGAAATCCTCAACTAATATAGCAGATAGCTGACAGAGAAAGAATGATGTACCCAGGAGAAAAGAGAGACAGAGAGAGAGAGAGAGAGAGAGAGAGAGAGAGAGAGAGAGAGAGA
>NW_020954720.1:20052625-20052701 GCF_900497805.2 Vombatus ursinus
AGAGAGAGAGAGAGAGAGAGAGAGAGATTGAGAGAGAGAGAGAGAGAGAGAGAGAGAGAGAGAGAGAGAGAGAGAG
>NW_020954720.1:20052711-20057185 GCF_900497805.2 Vombatus ursinus
AGAGAGAGAGAGAGAGAGAGAGAGAGAGAGAGAGAGAGAGAGAGAGAAGTCAAGTTTGGAAAGTTGATTTGGAAATAAAAGAATACTATTAAGTTTCTCATACTTCTTGTTTTTTTGAATATATATTTTGTTCTTCATTCATTTCAGTCATGTCTGAATATTCATGACAGCATTTGGATTTTCTTGGCAAAGATGCTGGAGTGGTTTGCCTTTCCTTTTCCAACTTATTTTATAGATGAGGAAACTGAAGTGAGCAGGTTTAAGTGACCTGATTAGGGTCACACAGCTAGTGAGGTTCTAAGGCCAGATTTAAACTCTTTGAACTCACAAGGATGAATCTTTCTGACTCATGACGTGTCATTCTATTCACAGTACCACCTAGCTGCCCATGTATCTGTGTGTTTGTAGGTATTTGTATATGTATATATTTGTGTGTATATATATATATATATATATACACTATATCATATTGTGTGTATATATAGACATACACACAGACTATATATATATATATATACCTACACATATATATAGATAGATAGATATACACACATATACATACACACATAAATACATGTGCACATGGATATGCCTGTGTGTATACATATATACATACATACATATGTGCATACATTTGTGTATACATAGACACATAAACATATATTCACATTCATCTACATATTCAGATTAATATTAAACATATTCATTAAATATACATGTATTCAAAAAACAAGAAATATACAGAAACATATACAATATATATAGAAATACAGAGAATATATGTATGTATATTTATATGAATTAAAAACAAGAAATATCAGAAACAATCATCCTATTCTATGTAAATACATGCAACATACATTGAATAAATATGGTCAAAGGGTATAGTGGAGATTAAAATGGACTTGGACTAGGGAAGACCTAATATAAGAACTGCTTCAGTCAAAAACTGCTATCAGTGTGATGATAGGTAAATCAGTCAAGCTCTCCATATCCCAAGCTGATCTCTAAGGCTGTAAGTTATAGATAGTTTTCTGAACTGCTTTGCTGGAGGAAGTTTGCACATTGGAAATTTTTAGACTAACTCAATCACAGACCTGAACTTTCTCTCTCTCTATCTATCTCTCTGTATCTATGTCTCTCTCTGTCTCTGACTCTCTCTCATTCTCTCTCTCTCTCCCCACCCATCTCTCTCCCTACACATGTGTGAGTGTGTGTGTGTGTATGTGTGTGTGCATATATGATTTCTTAGATAATTTTTGAATGGCACATTCATAAGAATTTATTAAATGTGAACTTGTGACCTTTTCCCAGTCTTTTTTAATGTTAGTCCCTTCTTGCAGAGATAATCTCCAATTTATCCTATACATATCTTGTTTGTGCATTGTTGGTGGCTTGTTGTCTTCCCTCATTAGATTTTGAGGTTCTTGAGGGAGAAAACAAAAACAAAAACTATTTTTTATATATAAAACATATAATGAATATATACTATTTATTATGTATATACGATCACATATTATCTAACAATTATATATCTATATTACATATATTGTACAACAAATATTAGATATGTAACTAATATGAGATACTATTAAAATACAATGAATAATTTTAGGAGTTGTCAGTTGTTGACATTGCCTTATTTATACTAATTCAGTCTTCCACTGCACCATTCCACAACTTTAAACATCATAAAGTATTGTGATTTTAAATGACACAAAATTTGTCAATGGCAAAATGTTGAGTGAGTGTTCAAAAATTGTTTAAATATGCAAGTGAAATATACAATTTATAATTCCTTTTTTTAGACTGAGTGAGAAAGAGATGAAGATCTCCAGGAGGTCAATTAGTATGCTTTCAGTAAAGCCAGTGGGATTAGAGTTTCTATTTGGCTTCCTAGTGTAAGGGGAAGCATGTTCTCACTCAAAAGTGGCACAGTAGACCTAGATAATAAATATACACAGGTAAAAAAATACCTTTTAAATTTCTGATTCAGAAAGTTAAATTATTGCTCCCCTCCATCCCTGCTGTGTTTCCTTGCAAATTGAAAATACTATTCTTTTGGAAAAAATTCTTTTTCAATGAAACAATTCAAATTTAATGGTCAAAACAGATCATAAAATCAGGTCAAAGTGAACAAACATAAAATAATCACTCTCATATATTTTCAGCTCCTCAGATAGTGTAACACAGTGCCTTTTGTTCAGAAAGCTGTGAACTCCTTAGGCCCAGAAGACTATTGCTTCTACTGGATATGGTCAGGGAAAGGAGATAATTTAGCAAAATTGATTTAGGTGTAGAAATGGTTCTGAGTTGCAAGAGCTATATAGCTTCTCTTATTCAAGCCTTCTTAACATTATTATTTTAAATTGCAAAATCATTCCATAAGTGCATTAGCAACAGCACATCAAGGAACATAAGCTAGGAAACATACACACAGTATGTTGCCATGGCAAAAAGTTGAAAAATTATATTCAAGCATTCATAGAAATTTAGCATGTCCTTGTCTAATAGAATAACAGGTAGACTGAACAGTGTAATACAACTGTGGAGCTGGAAGGTATCTAAGAGGTGCTTAGTTCAGCCCACTCTCTGACATAAGAAATCTTGCTACCATGTAACTAAAAATCGTTATACAGCCTGTGCTTGAACACTTGCAGTGATGGGTAACTCACTGCCTCCTGAGGCAGCCCATTCCATTGGAAAATTCTTCTTTATACTGAGCTGAAGTCTACCCTCTACAAATTGGTCCCAGTTTTGCCCTCTGGAGATACATAAAACAGATCAATTAACTATTCTACATAACAACACTTCAAATATTTTAAGACAGCTATATTATACCCCAGAAGTTTTTTTTCAAGTTTAGTTGAATTATTTTATTCAAATATATATTATATCAAATGCAATAAACCTTTAAATTTCAACTCATGTAACTGAATAAGTATCAAATAAATAAAATGTATAAATATCAAATAAGATAAGAGTAAATCATGTTGCAAACGTTATAATCTATATAATTTTTATCTGGTGATACAAATATTGAAAATAATAATGACTGAAACTCAACAATTAATATTTAATGGTTACTGACCTTGTTATGTGAAACATATTTATAGTTTTTAAACATATGTTTCTCAATTTTTCTGTTTCTCTTTTTTTGTAAAATTAAAATTAAATAATAATTATGCCTGAATCTGATTATAAAAAGGAATTAAATTATTCATTGCTAGTAGGCATAAAACCTTATGCCTACTAAGTAACCTTAGGCTACTAAGGTTAGATTTAAATTATGACTTGAAATAAGGATTCCAATTAAAATGTCAGTGAGATGAATTTACTGTAAGCATATGCTTTCTTAAGGTCCATAATTTCTGCCCTAATAATAATAATTTTTCAATACACATGAAATATAATCCCTATGACTTAAGGTCACGGTTCAGTTATTTGAGTGTCAGGCCTAGACTTAGGAAGACTCATCTTTCTCAGTTCAAACACAGCCTCAGACACTTATTAGCTGTATGACTCTGGGCAAGTCACTTAACCTCATTTGCCTCAGTTTCTTGATCTGTAACAGTGATCTGGAGAAAGAAATGGCAAACCACCCAAGTATCTTTGTAGAAATATCCCAAATGGGGTCACAAAGAGTCAGACATGACTGCAATGACTAAACAACCACAAAAAAAGCAAAATTAAAAATTCTTTGTCCCTCCAATTTCTTCCTCAAACTAAAAAGAAAAGCCAAAGATGCTTAAAGCATGTGAGATAATGGTAGAGTATTGGGCTTGATGTCAGGAGGACCTGAATTCAAATCTTTCCTTTGTAGCTAACTGAATGATGCAGGCTGATCACATCCATCAGCTTACTTCCAAGGTATAATTAGGACCAGGGAGTATAAATTAGAAGGGGGCTGATTTCACATCAATATATGAAGTTCCTTAAAATTAGATTTGTCATCATAAAAAAGAGAAAAAGACCCACATGTACAAAAATATTTATAGCAACTCTTTTTATGGGGGCAAAGAATTGGAAATTGAGAGGATGACCATCAATTGGGGAATGGCTGAGCAAGTTGTGGTATATGAATGTAATGGAATACTATTGTTCCATAAGAAATGGTGAGCAGATAGACTTCAGAAAAACCTGGACATGAACTGATGCTGAAGGAAGTGAGCAGAACCAGGAGAACATTGTACACAGTAACAGCAACATGGTGCGATAACAACTTTTTAGACATGGCTCTTCTCAGGAATGCAATGATCTAAGACAAAGACTCATGACAGAAAATGTTTGTTGTTGTTCAGTCTTTTCAGTTGTGTCCAACTCTTTGTTACCCCATTTGGGCATTTCTTGGAAAAAATACTGGAGTAGTCTGCAATTTCTTTTTCCAAATTTATGAGGCCAAATTTGAACTCATGAACATGAGTTTTCCTGATCCCAAACCCAATGCTCTATCCACTGTGCTACATGGCTGCTT
>NW_020954720.1:20057195-20115128 GCF_900497805.2 Vombatus ursinus
ATAGATAGATAGATAGATAGATAGATAGATAGATAGATAGATAGATACATGGATAGATACATAGATAGATACATGGATAAATGTCATTTTATACAAGGTAATAACTTCTGCTTTATTCCTCACATTCAGAATGCTGCCACAAAACTTTTTTCTTAATGGTCACAGTGTTCTCACTGGTAAAAGATATCAGGTTATTTTTTGGGTTGGCATAGTAACTCAATTTAGTAAAATATATCTTATAAAAGACAGTCATTGTATGTCTTGGAATGGCAGTCCAGATAGTAGGCTTTTGAATAAAATCATAGTTCACTGATTTACTTTAGATACTATTTTTCTTGGCAGGAGTTACTATGGATGCAAAGTGTCTATTACAGTTAAACATAAAATTTTTATAGTCCTCATTTAAAATTACTAAAGTGATTACCCCATGCGTGACAGTGTTCTGTGTGAGCTTAAAAAAAATCTTTTCAAATGTAGATTGTTCATGCCTGTAATAGCTTATTTATATTTAAAATAAATATTTTATATCTGAAAATTCCAGGTTGTTACTTTTGATTTTACATCTCTCAAAAAAAAAAAAATAAGACCCCCTTCTCTGCAAAATGTAATGTATTATGTTTGGTTATTTTAATACAACTCATACTAATCACTAGTATGGTAATATAAAAAACATTATAATATGATACCTAATTTAGGTCTTCTAAAAATGGTTTCTGAATAGAGATGGCAATAAATCCTTTAAAATAATTAGCCTATTGTCTATTCATTTCAAACCAAATATGACATATGTTTTATCCATATCCATGAGCAAAGCTTTCTTTAGCTAAAACATTATTTTATTTTTGCTTCTTTTTCCCCAAATAATGGGAAAATTTACTCCAGGAACATATAGTATGATAACTAAATGATAACTCAAATGGATACAATATTTAATTTGCACATAAAATCTCAAATTAAGAATATAAGTGTTAGTGAGCTACCTACTTATTTTTATAGTGAACTATAATTACACATGATTTTTTTCAGCTAATTTCTGTACATGTTTAATATCTTGGTCATGAAAAAGTGATCATGAAAAGAAAATAATCAATTTTAAGAATTTAGCCTTCTTATTAAAATTTCAAATTACTATCATCCTTAACACAATTTATGTTTGAGTTTTTATTTGTTGTTTGTGTGTTACTTTGAAGGGAAGGATAATGATGGTATACAGTAAAAGAGTTCATAACTGAAAGTTTCTTGTTTCAGCATTGTTAATGTATTTTACACAATTTTATTTTTGGTTTTAGTATATCAATTTTCTTATCCAAGTAAGCTTTTCAAGATTGAAATTTATAAGACTATATGTCTAAATAAATAACCTACAAGAATTGAAATAGACACATTACTAAAATGTCAAGAATACACATTATAGTTATATATGATAGCAGATGTTAGTAATGATAATGTTGTAAGTGGCAAGGGAGTCTGGGACTTCCACTGCGGATAAAAAATTATATGTTTATAGCATGTGCCAAGAGGTATGTTTTATTGTGAAATAATGCAAGTCAAATATACATGAAATATAAAGGAAAACATATACCACAAGAATAAATGAGACCTGATTATTTGAGAGAAGTTAACTATATGACTTAGGTATTACATTCTTTCATACTGCATTTGCAATTTACATTCTAAGCCAAATATTTAGTTGGTGGGTAGCTCAATAGAGAAATCATTAGATAAATCTATATCTATGTATGGAAAGAGAGAGAGAGAGAGAGAGAGAGAGATAGTAGACAGAAAGATGTGAATCTGTGTATATTTGTCTGTTTATCAAACATATAATTTGTTAGGTGTGAGAACACACTCTACCTATCTCAATACAGAGTTCAATAAATCTAAAACTTAGTTCATGATTCTCATAACAATGTTGCCTAAATCTCAAAAAACTTAAGTGACTGACCTATTCTAATAAGTGTTAGATGTGAGGACTGAACCTAGGTCTTCCTTACACCAAGTCTATCTATCTACACCATGATACAGCATTCAATATACAAATATTTTCATAAATAACTCAAGAGAAACACAAGCCACAAACTTTATATGAGTGAATTGTGTTTGCAGTATATAAGCATGCACATATGTGTAATGCATGTAATATATATTTACATACATAAACACATATGACATATAATTAAGTATATGTTGGACTTATTTTGTTTGGCCTCAGAGAACAAAGCAAATAAGATCAATGAGCAGACATTCCTAAATCTAATGATTGCATCTAAGTCCTCATCCTTTTTTACTTCTCAGCAGCCTTTGACATTGCCAATCCCCTCTTTTCCCAGATACTGTCCTTTCTAGGATTTCACGGGATTGCTGTCTTCTAGTGCTCCTACAACTTGACAGTTCCTTCTCTCTTTCCTTTGTTTAATATTCCTCCAGGTCATATCTATCAACCATAGGTGTCCCCAAAGCTTTGTCCTGGGCCCCCTTTTCCTCTCCTTCTATATTTGACTAGATAATCTCATCTGATTCCATGGTTTCAATTATCATCCCCATACTGATGATTCTCAACTCTACTTATCTGGCTATAATCTCTGTTTACCTCCAGTCTCACATATATAGCTGTCTAGTAGATATCTCAAAGGGAATATATTCTGAAAACCTTAAACTCAACATGTCCTTAAACTCTTATTTTTCATTGCAAACTGCCTCTTTTTGCTAATTCCCCTATGATTTCAAGGGTGCTACCATCTTCTTAATCACTCAGACTTGCAACCTAGGTATCATCCTCATCACTTCACTATCTCTCACTGTGTCCCCTACCATATCCAATCAGCTGTCAAGTTCTATAGGTTTTATCTTCCATATACCCTTGGGCAGGACCTCATCACCTCACCTGGACTATTGTAGTAGCTTTCTGGTTAGTCTCCCTGTCTAAAGTCTCTTTCTCCTCTAGTCCATTCTTCACTCAGCTGTCAAATTGATTTTCTTAAAAGGCAGGTCTAATCATGTCACTTTCCTTATTGAATAAACTACAGTGGCTGCCTATTTTCGATAAATAGTCTAGACTATAATAAAGACTTAATAAAGAGATTTAAGAAATGTTAATTCAAAGATTAAGAAAATGTATTTCCTTTTGGGGTTTTTTTGTGGTTCTTGTTATTTAAAGGTACTTGGAATTTTATTTTGTTCTCCTCTGAGAGTGATGAAGGGAAAATGAGCTTAGATATAATCTTTAACCCTTCTATATACTTGGAAATAATCACTTTGATTTTTCTGCATATCTCTTATCACACATCAAAAATTGCATAAAAATCCATCCTCTACCTGTAACATAATTTATTTTAAATGTTGATTTGGACTTTCATTGATGATAGACAGATATTGTTTTTGTTTTTTTTTTTACCATTGCTTCACTTATGTCAGGTTTTCAGTTTCATATTAGAAAATTTCATTCTGTCTTTCCATTTCAAAATATATTTCTTTTAGGTAGAGAAAATGAGAGCAATAGTAAAGATGAGCAATTGCCTTCTTATTCCTCATTCATTGACCAATCTAACCAAGCAATTATCCTATCCTTTCTTTGATCATCTGCTTGCTATCAATTTATCTTTTAAAAAATGTTGGTTTTTCATGTTCTTGAAATGTATGTACCATTGCATGTCATTATCAGCTTCAGATCAATAAACATTATTCTTACAGGACAATAGAAGACGTTTTTATCCCTCTTTAGAAAAAATAATTCTTATTTCTGCCTTCTGGACATGTTTTTTTTTAAATGTCATTTGGTTGATGAAAAACCTTTGTCGTCATCCATGATTTTAGAAAGCTACCTCCTCCCTCTTTTTTTCTCCTCAACACAATAATTTGTTTTTGTCATTGAGATTCCATTATCAAGTGTCTGCCATCCTTCTTTGCCAGAACCAAAATAATTTGGGCAATTGAACCTTATTTATTAATCCTTTGAATTCTTTATTAAATATTGCAAGGTTTAAAAATTCTATGAATATGTTTTCCCCCAACATTGTATTGAAATTCTTCTGCTAATAGTCACCAAGGACATTCTAATTCCTAAATTTAAGGAAATCTTTTTATTTTTCCCTTATATTTAATATAAACTACTCTCTTTTCTTCAGTTTCCCTCCCTCTCTTCTGTGGCTTCTATGACACTCATTTCTTAATACTTTCCATCTACCTCATTGTCAGCAAATTTTCTCTTATCTGTAGTGCTCTATCCTTTTTCATCTGATAAATTAAAGTGTTCACCAAATTTCTAAACTCAGTTGCCTTCTTATTTTTTTCTTTACATTCACTCCCTTGTTCTTCTCTACTTTTAAAAAACATAGGATCTATTATTGTAAGAGGGGGAGTCTTTTGAGCCAATTAAAGTAACTAATATGATATTCTACCCTAAGGAACAAGCTAGCTAAGAATGCAAAAACTCAGGTGTCTGGAAGTATAAAGTAAAGAACATTTTTCGCCAAATTACTGAGAATGACTTTGAGATTGTGAAAGCAGAATTTCTGTATTTCTCTGCTTGAAAAGAAGATAACTATGTATACCTTGGAGGTACAAAATATTTGAACATCTCAAAGTCCTAGCAGCATTGGGAAAGATTAATTACAACCTTATTATTGGAATTTATGTCAAAGTATTAAGGTAAGGCACCTTCAGAGTTCAAAGAATATAGATAAAAGCCTCAACATACCTTGAATTAACATCCTGAGAACATCAGATTTTCCAAGACCTGTGAATTATACCTTTTTTTATATTTTCTGACCATATAATCTACTGGATTCTGTATATACCAGTAATTGAGAGTAAGAGTATAAATTAGAGAATAAGATCCAAAGAATACTTGACAGAATTGAACAATTGGTCACATTAATAATACATAAATCAATGATTAGGTTGATTTAAACAATTAAATCCATAATTTCAGAATGGAAAGGCATGACTATAGAAAAGTGTTTGTATCATAGAAAAATAAAAATATTTTTCATAACAGTATGAAAAATAAAAATGACTGCACATGAAACTGCAAATCAAAGAAAATATTACAGCATGGTAGCAAAAAAGAAATTATGTGTGGACCAACCCCTTCTTCCTTATTATGTAATAAATTTAAAATTTATATAAGTAAAAAATATATAAATACTAAATATTGAGGATCATATAAAAAGAGAATCAGAACATATTAACTTTCATACATATTGAAAAGGTTTGTTTTTTATTAATTTATTTTGATTTCTCAACAATGACTTCCATAAGCTTTTGAGTTTTGAATTTTTCTCCCCTTCCCTCCCAAAGAGGGCTTGCAATCTGATATAAGCTATACATATACATTCCTATTAAACGTATTTTCACATCAGTGATGTTGTAAGGAAGAATTAGAACTGATAGGAGGAAATACCAGAAAGAAGAAACAAAACACAACAGAAGAAAAAAAATAGCAAATAGTATGCTTTGATATGCATTCAAACTCCATAGTTCTTTCTTTGGATGTAAATAGCATTTTCCATCATGAGGCCTTTGGAGATGTCTTAGATCTTTGTATTGCTGAGAAAGGCTAAGTCGATCAATGTTAGTCATCACACAATGTAGTTGTTGCTGTGTACAGCATTCTCCTGGTTCTGCTCACTTCACTCAGCATCAGACTATACAAGTCTTTGCAGGTTTTTCTGAAGTCAGTCTGTTCATCATTTCTTATAGCACAATAGTATTCCATTACATTCATGTACCACAACTTGTTCAGCCATTCTCCAATTTATGGGCATCCTCTCAATTTCCAATTCTTTGCCACCACAAAAAGAGCAGCTATAAATATTTTTGAACATGTGGGTCCTTTTCTCATTTGTATGATCTCCTGGGATATTCTTACATATATATCCCTAGAAGTGTTATTGCTGGGTCAAAGGGTATACACATTTTTTATAGCTCTTTGGGCATAGTTCCAAATTGCTCTCTAAAATGGTTGGATCATTTCACAACTTCAGCAACAATGCATTAATGTTCCAATTTTCCCACATCTTCTCCAACATTTGTAATTTTCCTGTTTTGTCATGTTGGCCAATCTGATAGGTGTGATGTGGTACCTCAGAGTTGTTTTGATTTGCAATTCTCAAATCAATAGTGATTAAGAGCATTTTTCATATGACTATAGATGGTTTTAATTTCTTCATCTGAGAACTGCTTGTTCATATTCTTTGACTATCTGTCAATTGGGGAATGACTTGCATTCTTATAGATTTGACTTAATTATCTATATATTTTAGAAATGAGGCCCTTATGAAAGATACTTTTGTAAAAATTGTTTCCCAATTTTTTACTTTCCTTCTAATCTTGTTTGCATTGGCTTTGTTTGTGCAAAAACTTTTCAACTTATTATAGTCAAAATTGTCCATTTTTCATTTCATAATGTTCTCTGTCTCCTGTTTGGTCATGAATTCTTCTGTTCTCCATAAAGCTGATAAGTGAACTATTCCTTGCTCTCCCAGTTTGCGGATATTATCAGCTTTTATATCTAAATCATGACCCCATTTTGACTTTATTTTGGTATATGGTGTGAGATTTTGGTCCTTGCCTAGTTTCTACTATACTCTTTTCCAGTTTTCCCAGCAGTTCTTGTCAAGTAGTGAGTTTTTATCCACTAATAGGTATATTCCACTGATCTGCCACTCTATTTCTTAGCCAGTACCAAGTAGTTTTCATGATTACTGCTTTATAATACAATTTAAGGTCTGGGACAGGTAGGCCACATTTTCCTGCATTTCTTTTCCTTAGTTCCCTTGATATTCTGTGCCTTTAGTTATTCCAAATAAATCTTGTTATTATTGTTTCTAACTCTATAAAATAGTTTTTTTTGGTAGTTTGATTGGTATGGCACTGAACAAGTAAATTAGCTTAAGTAGAACTGTCATTTTTATTACATTAACTCGGCCTACCCATGAGCAACTGATTTTTTTCCAATTATTTAGATCTGACTTTATTTGTGTGGAAAGTGTTTTGTAATTGTGTTCATACAGTTCCTGGGCTTGTTTCAGTAAGTAGACACCTAAATATTTTATATTCTTCTCAGAAACTTTAAATGGAATTTCTCTTTCTATCTCTTGCTGTAGGGCTTTGTTGGTAATATATAGAAATGACAATGATTTATGTGGGCGAAAGGGTTTGGTTTTTATTCCAAAAAAAGAAAAGCAATTATAAAACATTACATAGAGATCACTTTGATGACATGAAATTGGAAAGATTTTGCACAAACAAAATCAATTGTATGTATGTATATATACACATATACATATATACACATACATGCATACATACACACATATGTGCAAACACACATATATATGTATATACACATATATACATATATATATAAAAGAAGTAAGAATATGAGCAATCTTTTAATAAATTAGTTGTCTAATGATATGAACAAGTAGTTCTCAAAAAAGAATTATACACTAACAACAATAATTTTAAAGAATTTTCTATGTCATTAATTGAAATAATCAATCAAAACATCTTTGGTATTTACTCTACTTCCCAGAAAACTGCCAAAAATGACCAAGACATTGCATCATCCATTATAATGCCAGTGACAGTGGTGAACCTTGAGTTTTTCCCACAGTCTGCCACATTACTACCCAAGATAGATGTGATCAAAATTTCTGTCTTGAGAACCATTTTTTGAGGTTGTTTACTTATATTATTAATAAAGAGATTTATTGCTCAAACCCCTGATTCTAAGTGATCACCTACTCCACAGGTTGAACCAAAACTGTGAGAGATGGGAATCTTCAGTCTTGGAGGGGTTGTTAAAGACAAGCATATTAATGTGTTGATGGTGGAGCTATGAATCAGTACAAACATTCTGGAAAGCAATTTGTAATTATACAAAGAATGTCTGGACTCATTGACCCAAAGATGCTGCTGCTGGATCTATACCTTAAAAAGGTAAGTAAGAAAAAGAAAAGCTCAGTATGTACCAAAACAAAATATACCCATATTATTGTGGTGGGAAATAATTATAAACAAATTAGATATACTTCAGGAAATAAGCAAATGGAATTTTGCAGAGGCAAATAATGAAATAGTGCTCTCCTGGAATGAAACATAAGTGTAATGAATAGAGAAACACATAGACAGACATAGGATTTTTTGTAATTGAAATAAGCAGAACCAGGTTAACAACATGCAAAATAACTGCAATAACATATGTGGAGAGAAAAACAGGAAAATAATCTAAACAGAATTTTTCAAAAGTATAAATATCTAATTTGACTTGCCAAAAGAAAGATATGAAAAAACATCTCCCTTACATATGTGCAGAATTAGAAATTTTGACCTTCAATACAAAAGTCAAGAGAAGTATATTATTTATGGGTACAGAACACTTGGTTTAATGTCAGAATTTTTTGACATGTTGAATATATTTGTTAAACTTTTTTCTTTCTCTTTTAAAAATTCAACTGTTAAATGCAATGATGAGCTAATAAATATGTAGCAACTGGCTATCTCAGAAAAAAAATGCACAGTTGATGCAAGTTTAAGTTTAATCTGCATTATTAACATTTTACTCCATCACATTTTTAAGCCTTTGTAAACCAATAAAACAATAAATCAACCTCTGAATTGTAGAGATTACCAATTTCTGAGGTGTGAAGTCTCAAAATCAGAATTTTAAATCAGCTCTTTTGAGCCGGTTCAAGATATCTCCAGCACACCTCTCTTTATAAAAGATTATGTATGACTGGAGGGGGAGAAGAAATAGAGGTAATAAAAAAGGATTAAAAAATTTAAAAAAATACAGCATCTCCTTCTGTGAGCCAAGATGTTAGCATAAGCAGAAAATAGCTGTAGCTCTTCTATTTTCACCTCCAAATAACAATAAAATAGCACCCCAGACCAAATCCTGGAGCAGAAGAGCCAGCAGAAAGAGAGGGTAGAGAGCTCTTTTAACCTAGGAGTCTTGGAGGATCAGAAAGAAAGGTCTATCTCACTCAGGTAAAATGGTTAGTACATTCTAGGATTGGACCCATCCCAGTTAACCAGCACCATGACCCATATCAGAAAACCAGTGGAAGATTCTGATCCCCAAGGTGGTAGAGCAGGTAAACACCAACACCAGGACCCCTGTGTGCCTTAGCTTAGCCAGTGGAACTGACAGATTCCAGCTCTGAGAACCACCATGTGCTTCAGTGTAGCGCATGGCAAACAAGCATCTTCCAACAGCCAGAACTCCATTGCTTCAGAACAACCCAGGGCAAACAGGCATCTTCCAGTGGCCAAATGAGCAAAATAACAACGACAACAACAACAAAAGAGTCTGACCATAGAAAGTGAAAATGGTGACAAGGAAGATGAAGACGCAAACCCAGAAGAGGACAACAATGTCAAATCATCTATAGGCAATAACCCAAAAAGAAAAATGGAAGTGGTCTCAAGCCCAGAGAAAAATCATGGAAGAGTTCAAAAAGGAGCTTTAAAATCATATAAGAGAGGTGGAAGAAAAATTGTGAAAAGAAATGAGAGTGATGCAAGAGAATTATGAAAAAAAAAGAGTCAAGAGCTTGGAAAACTGGTTTATAAAGTAGAGTTGGCCAAGTGGAAAAGGAGATACAAAAATCCACTGAAGGGGAAAAAAAACTCCTTAAAGAGTAAAATTGGCAAAATGGAAAAGAAAGTATAAAAGCTAATTGAAGAAAACAACACCATAAAAGTTAGTAAATGGTCAAATGGAAGCTAATGATTCTATGAGACATCAAGACTCAATTAAACAAAATAAAAAGAATGGAAAATGGGAGAAATGTAAAATATCTCATGGGAAAATCAATTGAAGTGGAAAACAGGTCCAAGAGAGACAATATCATAGTCACTGAGCTACCTGAAAGCTATAATCAAAAGGAGAATCTGGACAGCATCTTTCAATAAATTATCAAAGAAAACTGCCCTGATGGTCTGAAATTGTTGATGAAGGGATATAAGACATTTTACTGGATGAGACCTGAGCAGGAGTGATGTTTGAAAATTCTATTTATCCTGAGAAAGGGGGAGTTCAAACCTCTGGGGACAACTGGCACCTGGAGAAATGAAAGTGCATGGACACTGAGGTATCCAGGAAAATGTAGGGGAAAAACCAACAAAAGAGGGTATAGATTAGTGTTGGGTTGCATAATAAGGGGTTTATTTGGGAAAGGCCCTACCATCTGATACTGTCGTTTCTGACACCTGCAATAATTGGCATTGCTCTGGACATGAGGCACAATGGAAAAGGGGAATACCTGGGGCAAGCCCTACAAGATAGTGTCAGAAAATTCCTAGAGGGGAGAGCCTAGAATGGTTGGAAGTTTCGGTTGCATGAAGAATACAGAGAAAAGAGAAAGGTGACAGATAACTAAAGGAGTCATGAATCAGAGAAAATATGGGTCAAAAGTAAACATTTTTAAAAATGGATAATGAAGAGAGTGAGAGGAATCATGTTTGGCAAAGGGTACCAAAAATGAAACCTCAAAACTAAAGATCAGGACTGGCTGAAGGGGAGGAAAGGAAGAGGGAATCTACTTGACTGAGCAGGGAAAAAGAGGGGTAAGAAATATATAACTAGAAATAAGTACAAAAGGAATAGATCACCTGTCAGATCTATGGAAAAGTGAAGAATTTATGACCGAACAAGAGATAAAAAACATTAGGAAATGCAAAATGGCTAATTTTGGTTATATTAAATTTAAAAGCTTTTGCACAAACAAAATAAATACAGCCAAGGAAAACAGAAAACTGGGAAATAGTTTTATTTTACAAACATTGTTTTTTATAAAAGCCTCATTTCTAAAATGTATAGAGATCTAAGTCAAATTTACAAGACTATAATTCATTCCCCAACTGATAAATGGTCAAAGGATATGAACAAGCAGTTTTCAGATGAAGAAATTAAAGCCATCTCCAGTCATATGAAAAAATTCTCTAAATCACTATTGATTAGGGAAATACAAATTAACACACCTCTGAGGTAACACCTCACACCTACCCGATTGGCTAATATGACAAAAAAAAAAGAAAATGATGAATGTTGGAGAAGATGTGGGAAAATTGGAACAACAATGCATTGTGGGTGGAGTTGTGAACTGATCCAATCATTCTGTTTCCAATTTTTTTTAGTCTATCTTTCCATGGCCCTTTATTACATATTACTTTTATTGCATCATGATCTGAAAAGGATGCATTTAATATTTCTGCCTTTCTGCATTGGATTGTGAAGTTTTTGTGCCCTAATACATGGTCAGTTTTTGTGTAGGTGCCATGCACCACTGAGAAAAAAATATATTCTATCATTCAATTTTCCCCAGAGGTCTACCATACCTAAATTTTCTAATATTCTATTCACCTCCATAACTTCTTTCTTATTTATTTTGTGGTTAGATTTATTGAATTCAGAGAGAGGAAGGTTGAGGTCCCCCACTAATATAGTTTTGCTGTCAATTTCTTCCTGTAACTCCCTGAACTTCTCCTCTAAGAATTTGGATGCTATACTATTTGGTGCATATATGTTTAGTAATAATACTACTTCATTGTTTATGATTTCTTTAAGCAGAATGTAGTTTCCTTTCTTATCTCTTTTGATAAGATCTATTTTTGCTTTTGTTTTGTCTGAGATCAGGATTGCTATTCTTGCTTTTTTTTTTTTTACTTCAGCTGAAGCATAATATATTTTACTCCAGCCTTTTACCTTTACCCTGTGTGCGTCCCTCTGTTTCAAATGTGTTTGCTATAAATAGCATATTGTAAGATTGTGGTTTTTAATCCATTCTACTATCTGCTTCTCTTTTATGGGAGAGTTCATCCCATTCACATTCACAGTTATGATTATTATCTGTGTCTTTCTCTCCATCCTATTTCCACCCCCCTCCATTTATTTTTTTCTTTCTCCTTTCTCCCTTTTCCTCCTCACTAATGTTTTGCTTTTGACCACTGCCTTCCTCAGTCCCACCTCCTTTCTATTATCCCCCTCCCTTTTCTTCCCCTTTACCCTTATTACTTCTTCCCTCCCTTCTCTTCCCCTCTCCCTTTTCTTTCCCTTTTTCCCTCCTACTGCTTGTAGGGCAAGTATACCTAACTTATTATGTTATTCCCTCCTTGAGCCAAATCTGATGAAATTTAGGTTCAAACAATGCCCATCTCCTTGCCTTCTTTCCAATGGGTTTTTGTGCCTTTTCCTGTAACATAATTTACCCTTGTCTTTCTCCTCCTTTGCTTTCCTCCCAGTACATCATTAGTTAGATTAGATTAATCCAGTTACTTAGATCCATTTAACCCATTTAATTATATTTTTTATCATTACATCAAAGTCAACTTAAACCCACCCCCTCTATGTATACTCCTTTGAAGTGATTTAACAGCAATACAGTTTTCAAGAGGTACAAGTGTCATCTTCCATTGTAGGGATGTAAATAGTTTACCATTATTAATAATATGTTTTTTTTTCTGTCCCATTAACCTTTTTATGTCTTTCTTGAGTCTTGTACCTGAAGATCAAATTTTCTGTTAAGCTCTGGTCTTTTTATCAGGAAGGTTTGGAAGTCCCTTATTTCACTGAATATCCATCTCTTCCCCTGAAAGATTATGCTCATTTTCCCAGGGTAGTTTATCCTGGGTTGTAATCCAAGCTCCTTTGACTTAAGGAATATCATATCCCATGTCCTATGATTTTTTAATGTAGAAACTGCAAGGTCCTGCATAATCCTCACTATGGTTCCACATTATTTAAATTATTTCTTTCTGGCTGCTTACAGTATTTTCTCTTTGACCTGGTAATTTTGGAATTTGGTTACTGTATTCCTTGGCATTTTAAATTTGGGATTTCTTTCAGAAGGTGATTGGTGGTTTCTTTCTATGGTCATTTTATCCTCTCGTTCTAGGACTTCAGGGCAGTTTTGCTTGATGATTTCTTAAAGATGCTGTCCAGGTTCTTTTTTTCATCGTAATTTTCAGGTAAAGCAATAATTTTTTTAATTGTCTCTCCAGGATCTATTTTCCAAGTCAGTTGTTTCACCAATGAGGTATTTTATGTTTTCATTTATTTTTTTCTCATTCTTTTGTTTCTGTTTGACTGATTCTCCCTCTTTCACAGAGTCATTAGCTTCCACTTGCCCAATTTTAATTTTTAACAAATTGTTTTCTTCTATTAAATTTTGTACCTCCTTCTCCATTTGGCCAATTATGCTTTTTAAGGAGTTGTTTTCTTCAGTATAATTTTTTCTCCAGTTGGCCAATTGTATTTCTTAAGGACTTGTTTTCTACAGTTATTTTTTGCCCTTTCTTTTCCAAACTATTGACTCTCTCTTGCATACCTCTCATTTCTTTTCCCAATTTTTCTCCTACCTCTTTTACTTCACTTTTGAAATCCTTCTTGAGCTCTTCTAAGAAGGATTTTTGAGCTTCAGATCAGTTCATATTCCCTTTTGAGGTTCCAGTTGTGGGTTCATTGACAATGTTATCCTCTTCAGAATTTCTGCCTTGATCTTCAGTATTCCCATAATAAAAATCTATAGTATGTTTCTTTTTGTTCATGGTGTTTGCTTATTTTCTGGTCTTTAAAAAGATTTAGCTCTCCTTCTGGGGATCAGGGGCACTGAACCAAGCTTCTTGGGTTGGGAGCTCGGGGCTTGATCACTGGCTTTGTGTGTTGAGGCCTCTGATGCTGGCAGTTGGAGGCGCAGGGTTCTGGCAGCTTACCTGGTGTTGGGCTGAAATCAGCAACACTGGGACTCTAGGGGTAGGATTGGGTAGTGTGGCCCCTGGTGGTTGCCTGCTCACCTGGGCCTTTCCTTACTTTTGCTTTCTTCAACTTCTTTCAGATGGATGTTTCACTACTGCAGCATGTTTCTCTGCTTGGGGGAAGACCCTGGGAGCACTTCCCAGAGTTTTGCTGATGCACTGGAAGTCTTGGCTGCCATAAAACACCATGGTTTTTTGATTTGGTTTCCACTGGTTCCCCTGCCCTTACTGAGGCACTCAGGGGTCCTAGTGCTGGTGTTTGTCTGCTCCACCACTTGGGGTTCAGGATCTCCCCCTAGTATGCTGAGGTAGGGCTTTCCCCTAGCTTGCTAGGATGCCTCCTGTTCTGTACTGCTCCCCTTTCCCCAGGGCAAGAGGGGCCTTTTCCTTTAATCTCTCAAGCTACCTGGGCTACTGGATTGTTGCACCCCATCTTTCTACTGCTTCAGCTGTTCCAGGGTTTTCTCTGCAATAATATTTTCTGGGTTTTCAGAAGCTAAGAAGGGATGATGAGAGCAACTTACTTCTTACTCTACCATCTTGGCTCCTGGAAGTGGAACCATGTTCCAACCATTTTCAAGAGCAATTTGGACTTATGGCCAAAGGGCAACCACACTGTGCATAACCTTGATTCAGCAATACCATGACTAGCTGTGTATCCCAAAGAAAACATAAAAAAAGGGAAAGGATTGACATGTTCAAAAATATTTATAGCAGTTCTTATTGTGGTGGCAAAGAATTGGAAAATGAGGTGGTGCCTATCAATTGGGAATGGCCTAACAAGTTGTCAAATATGAATGTAATGGTATACTATTGTGGTGTAAGAAATTATGAGCAGCAGATTTCAGGAAAAAAAAACTATAAAGACTTACATGAATTGCTGCTCAATGAAGTCAGCAGAACCAAGAGAAGCTTGTACACAGTAAGAGCAACACTGTGCAATGATCAACTATGATAGAATTAGTTCTTCATAGCAATACAACGATCTAAGATGATTTCTAAAGACTCATGATGGAAAATGCTATCGACATCAGAGAAAGATCTATGGAGTCTGAATACAGATTGACACATACTATCTTCCCTTTTTTTTCTTTTTTTTTTCTTTATTTTCTTGTTTTTTTTTCCTTTTGTTATGATTCTCTTTCAGAACATGACTAATGTGGAAATATATTTAATATGATTGTACATGTATAACCTATATTAGATTGATTGTTGTCTTAGGGAGGGGGTGTGAGAAGGGAGGAAGGGAGAAAATTTTGGAAACCACAATCTAATAAAAGTGAATGTTGAAAACTATCTTTACAAGTGATTGGAAAAAATAAAATTCCATTAAATTGGGGGAAAAAAGAAATGAGAAGGAAGATTACTTTATAAAACTTGGAAAGACTTAAATGAACTGATGGAAAGTGAAGTGAGCAGAACCAGAACATGGTACACAGTAAGAACAATGTTGTAAGATGAAGAATTGTGAAAGACTTAGCATTCTCAGCAATACAATAATCCAAGACAATTCAAAACGATTAATGATGAAACATACTATCCACCTCCAGAGAAAGAAGTGGTATTGTTTGAATACAGACTGAAATGTATTATTTTTCACTTTCTTTCTTTCTTTTTTTTCCTTTTATTTGAGTCTTCTTATACAAAATGTAAATGTTTTACATGATTGCACATATATAACCTATAACTGATTGTTTACTGTATCAGGGAGGGGGGAGGAAGGTAAAGCAGGATAGAATTTGAAGTCAAATCTTTTTTTAATCATATATACATATATGTATATGTAGATGTAGATATATATGCACAAAATTTGGTAGAAAATCTTTTTTACATATTTGTTCAGACAATCTATGTGGCATGGAAATATTTTTCTTTCAATGTTTGATAGATAGACTGTCTTATTTGAGGAAAAGAAAGGAGGAAAGTGTCACTGAAGAAATATTATAAGGGGGTGTAAGATGTACTACTGCTTAATGATAAGATCACCAAGAGTAATAGCACAGGTGAAGAGAAGAGGGACAAGGACACAAATCCATTGGATACTCATAGTTAAAATGCTTAAAGACGATGCCAGTATTGTTACAAATAGCTGTCTTTTGTGGTACAAAATATATCTTTTGATAGAGCCTTTGATATGGCTCTGTTCCGGGGCATTTTCCTGAATAACACCATTGCCACATATCACCGAGGAATGTAACATAAACAGGGTTGCCATTTCATGCTCCTTTCTTGATTTTATGGATTTTGCCATCACTTCTCATTTGTCTTCTCACCTTGAAAGATCCTTCTGCCCTTGCCATGCCCTCTTCCCATTTGAAAGAGTGCTCAGTTCAACCATCCTTTGCTTGTTTCTGCACAGTTCTCGAAACTACCCAGATTTTGCCTCCATGACATCATACAGAACTCCTTCCTATGTACATACTTTTTAGCTCACTTTTCTCAGTTGGTTTGCACTGATTAGAGTATAAGTTCCTTGAGAGCATAGATTGTCTTTCATTTTGCTTACATTTGTACTCCTAGTACTTAGGACAGTGCTTGGCTCAAAATAAATGCTTCAGAAATGCCTATTGACTTGACATGATTTCTTGGCTATTGATAATGGATATGAGGGCTGCTGATTTCCGCCTTATCCTTCAGTAAACATCTTTAGCCCTTAAGTCTCTTGTGGCCGTGTTTTTAGCATCTTGTAATTCAAACCCAAGCACTAATTGACTGATTTGTCAGGCTAGTACAGACTTTCATGTGGAAGAGTCATAACAGTCTCTTTACTTGATCCAAGACAACAGATGGAGGTGTTGGAATAGAAGCAATTTTTAAGAATATACACTTCGGGTTCATGTAAGGAAAATGTTCAGAATGAGAGCAATTTAGAAATAAAACAGACTACTTTGATACTTAGTGTATTACCCATAACCAGAGTACCTTCAAAGAATGATAGAAAACCACATCTCAGGGATTTTATAGAGGAAATTTCCACTTCATTTCTAAAGTCAATGTTTCAAAAATCCCTCACAAACTTCTTAGGAATCAAAACTCTCATTTCTTTTAATGGCACCAACATAACCCCATGAACAAGGTTTAATATATTTATGTTATCTTGGAATGAGCCTTCTCTCCTAACATTCTTCTTGCTCTACATGAATCTCCAAATTTCACTTATATTAATGATACCTCTATTTTCTCTTTACTATTACCTCAGTGTTACATAAGTTGTTTCTCAAAATTTTGAGATTAATATACACAAGAGCTCCCTAATTGGACTTTTTATTTAAAATTTATTTTTTCAGTTTTCATATATATCCTACATATTGTTTCCAGTTTGATTCACCTCTAGCTAAAGTTAATAGTTACCCTAGCTAAAGCACCTTTGAAGGCTTCCCACTGTGTAAAAAATAAAAGCCAAATTTATGTATTCATAAATTTTTTAACATTGTATTTTTCCCCAACTAAATGTATAAAAGTTTTTAACTTTTTTTTGAAAATTTTGAGTTCCAAATTGTTTCTTTCCTTCACCTCATTCCACCTCAATGAGAAGGTAAGCAATGTGCTATTGATTATACATGTGCAGTCATGTAAAACATATTTTCATATAAGTCATGTTGTGAAAAAAATCACAGACCCAAAAACTTCAACAAACTCAAGAAAATAAGGAAAATTTTTATTTTTTTTTTCTCTGAAGATGGATACCAGGTTTTATCATAAATCTATCAGAATGACCTTGTATTATTGTATTGCTGATAAAAGCAGTCATTCATAGCTGTTCATCATAAAATATTTGTCACTATCTACACATTCTCCTGGTTCTTCTCATTTCACTTTGCATCAATTCATATAAGTCTTTCCAGGTTTTTCTGAGCACATCCTGTTCATCTTTACTTACAGTACAATAGTATTCAATCACAATCAAAACCACAACTTGTTCAGTCATTCCCCAGTTGATGGACATCCCCTTAATTTCCAATTCTTTTCCAACCCTAAAAGAGCTGTTACAAATGTTCTTGTACATATATATGTATGTATATATATTTCTCTAGGGTATATACCTAGTACTGGTATTTCTTGGTCAAAGGTTTTATTATCCTTTGGAGTAGTTCTTGAGGACAGCTAATGTGGGTTATATACTTTTGTAATGGCCTCAAACAAAGTATTCAAAGGGGCTTAATATCTATTTACTTGACTGTTGAATTTTAAAATGGAAAATGCAATAAATACGTAAAAATGTTTAAAATGACACACCCTCAAATAGAAATTCTGAAGAAAAATAAACAATGCATAGTACTGATTTATAGCAGTTTGGCCCTAAGATACCACAGTGTTAAAGGAGTGAAACTGCTCAGCTATTGTACTTTTAGCAATTTATACAATGGTTTTGAGATTTATATTCATTTGTTTTATAACTTTATGATATTATTGATTACCAACAGGATGTTACCCTTGGGAATGGGAAAAATAATATTTAAGTCATACTATATTTTTCAATTCAATGAAAGAAAAGCACATTTTTCTCTCACATTTAAAAGGAGAGTTAACATTTTTTTTTCTTCTTTGGGAAAAAAAGTATTGAGTGTTGATGATGTACACAAGTTATAGCTTGATTAATTTTGTACTGCTGCATGGAAGTTGCACTACTTAAATAAGAAATGAAATATGTCATTTTTCATAAATAAGAGAAACCATATGTCATAAACTACAAGAGTTGTTAAATCTTATATTATGGAAATAAGTTTTGATTAAAGAGCATTCAAGGATGGACGTTCATAAAATTCTGAAAATCCATTTCAGTCTTCATGTTAATTTAAGAATTGATGATGTTAAATATCATTGAAAAACAGAGCTAAATGTTGTATTTAATGTGTAACTCAAAATGGGTTTTTTTCTGAATAGAAAAGTCCTTATATTAAATCAAGGAAAATAAATAAATGTATATAATATTTTAAAGAGACATCTTATCTTTGAAATATTTGTTGTTATTCAGGTGTTTCAATCATGTCTAATTCTTTGTGACCCTATTTAGGGTTTTCTTGGCAAAGATACTGGAATGGTTTGCCATTTCCTTATTCAGCTCATTTTATAGATGAGGAAATTGAAGCAAACAGGATTAAGAGACATGTGTAGGGTCACATAGATAGTGTCTGAAGCAAGATTTTGAACTCAGGTCCTCTTGACTCCAGGCCCTCTGCTCTATCCACTGCATTACATAGTTGCCCAAACCTGAATATAAAGGAAAACTTTATGCTATCAACTGATTACATAGTCACATTAGAAAATGTTTCCTTTTATAGAGAATGTGCATTTTTCTCTACCTCTCATAAAATTAACAGGATGAAGTTAAACTTATTCAAATATATATACATTCTCCAAGTAGCTATTGCACTTAAATCTTTGCAGACTTGTATTACATCTAAGAAGAGCAAACACTTTCACAAATCTAAAAGTTATCTCTATCTATAAAACAGTTCACTAAATATTTTAAAAGATAAAATACATTTTAGAGTGATGAATTTTATTCATAATAAATAATGCTAAACAAGAATTAAAAAATGTTCTACCCTGCTAAATCATTAAGACAACATTTATTTTAATTTTAAAGTGCTTTCTTGGGGTAAAGCTGTTTCTTCATTGGAACCCTTTTTAAATATTTTTCCCCTGTTCTTTTTCAAATGAGTTTTTAGTCTATGTTCTTATGATAATGATTTTTATTAAATCATAAAAGTGTAGACCTAATAGAGATTTTAAGGGTTACATAGTCCTAATGTATCATCTTAGACGTGAATAATGAGAACTACAAAAGTTTTGTAACCTGTCTGATGTTATTGAACAAAGTAGTAGAAGAGTCAGTTTTAGATTTGTGGCCATCTGACTCTCATTTTAGTGTTCCTTCCTTGGTATCATTATCTAAGTAGATCCCTTCTCATTTAAACCACATCACTTCTGCTTCAGATTTTGGTTCAGAGAGATGAGAAACCAAGTCAGGAAACCATAAGTCTAGGAGGAAAATTACTAATTAATTTTAATATTAGAAATATGAGCTTGATGATCTTAGAAAAACATGGATAGGTAAGTAGAGCCAAGATGGTGTAGAAAATGCAACAACTCACCTGAGCTCTATCCCAAATACCTTAAAATACCTTTAAATAATGTTATAAAATAATCCCTGTAGTGGTAGAAGTTTCAAAAGGATGGGGTGATATAATTTTCCATCCAAAGACAATTTAGAAAATCAGCAGAAAAGGTCTGGTGCACCTGGGTGAGAGTGGCCCAGCCAGCACAGATACAGCCCCAGAAAACCAGGAGTAGGCTTTGGGAGCCATTGCATCAGGATCAGTATCTGCTAACTCTGAAGCTCTCAGCCCACAGAAAGTAAGGGTGTTGAACAGCTAATTAGAAGGAGATTTACAGGTATCTCTTTGGTGACACTGGGGGCAGGACTCTCTTGCTTTGTTAATACTTAGATCTGGGTTGTTGTCTTGGTTAGAAATCCCAGGGTGAGGAGAAGCACTAGCAGACCAGATCTTAAAGGCAAAGTGGAGGAGGGGGCCCTCATCACAGTTCCAGGTTAGAGAAGAATGCTTGTGGTCACTCATAGACCAGAGAAGGGGCCAGGAGAGTAGTAAATGCGCCTCTCCTAAGATCATACCACCTTGGAAGAAATGAAAACTTAGAAGGGTCTAGAAGTATCTCTGGAAGGAATTGCACAAATCCCCTGATGCTTGGACAAGAGAATCCCCCATCATGGAAACAGATCTCCACTTCAACAAAGAGTTAAAAATCAAGAAATAGACTGGGAAAATGAACAAACAACAGAAAAAATAAAAACAACTCTGACCATAGAAAGTTACTATGGAGACAAGGAAGATCAAAACACACACTCAGAAAAAGAAGACAAAGTCAATGCTCCAACATCCTAAGCCTCCAAGAAAAATTAGGAAAAGAAATGAGAGTGATGCAAGAAAATCATGAAAAATAAGTCAATAGTTTGAAAAGGAGACACAAAAAATACTGAAGAAAATAACACCTTAAAAAACATAATAGGCAACATGGTAAAAGTGGTACAAAAAACAATGAGGAGAAGAATGTATTGAAAAGCAGAATTGGAAGAACTTTCAGGAGCCCAGATGGTGAAAAAGTAGTAAATCACGGTCCCTTTCCTGTCTGTATTCAATTCAGAGCAGCCAAAACAATATATAACAATGCTTCAGAACAAATCCTGGAACAGCAGAGCCAACAGAAAGATGGGGTAGAGGAGTCTTTTAGTCTGGAATACTTTGAGGATTGACCCAAAAAAATAAGGTCCATATCACTTGTGTAAAAGGGGAGCACAGTTCAGGACAGGAAGTGTCCCAGCAAGCCAGCAGCAAGCCCCACCTCAATGAACCAGCTGAAGATACCAAGCACCATGATGAAGCAGTCAAAGGCCAACACCAGGACCCAGCCCATGAGCTTTAGTAGAGACAGGGGAATGGGCAAACTCCAGCTTGGGGAACCACTGTGGGTTTCAGCACAGCACAGGGAAGGCAGGTGTCCTCCACTGGCCAGACCTCCATTTATTTCTGGTCAGCCCAAGGCTGTTGGGCATCTTCTGGCTGCTAGACCTTTAGGTGCTTCAGTTCCAGCCAAGGCAACAGGCATCCTCCATGGGCCAGACCTCCACATGCTTCAGTGTAGTCCTGGGAAAATGCAGAAAAATCCCGCTTGCCCTCAGTACATGTCAGACACCACCACGAAGACCCCAGCTCAGTACCAGGTCAGCTGCCAGACTCCTGCAACCAAGAGCTACCAGCACCTGAGGCCCCAGTACACAAAGCCAGTGACCAGGCCCCTGACCCCCAGCACAAAGAGTTTGAGACAGTACCCCCTATGCTCCAATAGGACAGCTCAACTTTAAAGTCAGGAAATAGCAAAAAACAAAACAAAACAAAACAAAAAAAACATGAGCAAGAAGCAAAAATGAACCTTGACCACAGATCATTTCTATGGTGACAGGGAAGATCAAAACACAAACTCAGAAGAGAACAATATTGTCAATATACCTGCATCTGAAACTTGAAAGAGGAATATGAACTTGTCTCAAGCCCAAAAAGTCTTCTTGAAAGAGCTCAAGAAAGATTTTATAAATCAAATAAGAGAGGTAGAAGAAAAATAGGGGAAAGAAATAAAAGATATGGAAGAAAGAGTCAACAGCTTGGAAAAGGAAAGACAAAAATTGATTGAAGAAAACAACTCATTAAAACATAGAATTGGCCAAATGGAAAAGGAAGTACAAAAGCTAACTGAAGAAAATAATTCTTAAAAATATTAGAATTGAACAAATGGAAGCAAATGACTTTATGAGACACCAAGAATCAGTCAAACAAAATCAAATGAATGAAAAAATAGAAGAAAATGTAAAATGTTGCATTGGATAAACAACTGACTTGGAAAATAGTTGCAGGAGAGATAATTTAAGAATTATTAGTCTACTTGATCTAAAAAAATGCCCAGACAACATCTTTCAAGATATTATCTAGGAAAACTTTCCTAATATCCTACAACTTGAAGGCAAAAGAGTAATTGAAAGAATCTACTAATCATTTCTTGAAAGAGATCCCAAAATGAAAACTCCAAGGAATATTTTATCCAAATTCCAGAATTGTCAAGTCAAAGACTGCAAGCAGCCAGAAAGAAAAAATTTAAATATCATTGAACCACAGTCAGAATTACACAGGAGTTAGCAGCTTCTACATAAAAGGATAGGGGGTCTTGGAATATGATATTCTGGAAGGCAAAGAAGCTTGAATTACAACTAAGAATCAATTACCCAGCAAAACTGGCCATCATTTTACAGGAGAAAAGATGGACATTCAGTGAAATAGGGTCTTTTCAATCATTCCTGATTTTAAAAAAAAAGTAAAAAGAATTGAAAAAGAAATTTGATCTTCAAATAAAAGACTCAAAAGAAGCATAAAAAGGTAAACAGGAAAGGGAAAACAACAACAACAACATGTTATTCAATAAGGGTAAACTTTTTCCACCCCTAACCAGGAAGATGATACTTATGGGTCTTGAGAACTGTGTCTTTATTATGGCACTTAGAAGGAATATACATAGAGAGTATAGGTATAACTTGATTTTGATGTGATGATAAAGATAATTAAGAGGTGATGAAAAGGATTGTACTAAGAGAAGAGGGAAGGGGGGTACAATAGGATAAATTACATCTTATGAAGAGGCACAAAGAACTATTACAGTAGAAGCAAAGAAGGGAGGGAGGTGAACATTTTTGGAACTTAACTCAAACCAGAATTGGCTCAGAAAGGGAATTACATACAACATTCAATTGGATAGAGAAATCTATCTGACTCTATAGGGAATCAGAGGAGAAAGGGTAATAAAACAGGAAAGGGTAGATGGAAGCCAGAGAAGAAGGAAGGAAGAAGTAAGGGAAAGAGGGAAAAATTGGAGTGGGGCTAATAGAAGGGAGGGAAGATTAAGGGAGGCAGTGGTTAGAAGCAAAAAAGACTGGTGAGGAAGGAGAGGGTGAAAGGAGAGCGAAAAGAACAAATATTGGGGTAAATAGGATGGAGAGGAAGACACAGTTAGTAATAACTGTGAATGTGAATGGGATGAATTCTCCCATAAAAAACAAAAGCAGATAGCAGAGTGGATTAAAAAACATAATGCTACAATATGTTCTTTACAAGAAAAACATTTGAAGGAGAGAGATACATACAGAGTAAAGGTAAAAGGGTTGGAACATAAAATATTATGCTTCAATTGAATTACAAAAGCAAGGTTAACAATCATAATCACAGACAAAGCAAAAGCAAAAATAGATCAAATTAAAAGATATAAGGAAGGAAACTACAACTTGCTTAAAAAAGGTACCATAGACAATGAAGTAATAGCAATACTAAACATATCTTCACCAAGTGGTATAGCATCCAAATTCTTAGAGAAGTTAAGTGAATTACAGGAAGAAATAGACAACAAAACTATACTAGTGGGTGACCTCAACCTCTCTCTCAGAACTAGATAAATATAAACAAAAAATAAACAAGAAAGAAGTTAAGGAGGGAACAGAATCCTAGAGAATCAAGTAAAAATATTTGAAATAATTAACAACTTTAGCTAAGGTGCAAGATATAAAATAAACACACATAAATAATCAACATTTATTTATATGACTAACAAAGCCAAGCAGCAAGAGATAGAAAGAGAAATTCCATTTAAAATAACTATTAACAGTATTAAATATTTGGGAATCTACTTACAAAGACAAACCCAGGAACTATATGAACACAATTACAAAACGCTTTGCACAAATGAAATCAGATCTAAATAATTGGGGAAATATCAGTTGCTCATGTAGGCCAGGCTAATACAATAAAAATGACAATTCTAGCTAAATTAATTTATTTACTTAGGGCCATACCAATCAAGCTACCAAAATTACTTTATAAAGCTAGTCAAAATAATAACAAAATTCATCTGGGAGAGAAAAGTCAAGAATATCAAGGGGATTAATGAAAAGAAATGCAAGGAGAGGTGGCCTACCTATACCCAATCTAAACATATATTATAAAGTGGCAATCATCAAAATTCTTTTGCACTGGCTAAGAAATGGAGTGGTAGATTAGTGGAATAAGTTAGGTACACAAAACACAGTAGTCAATGACTATAATAATCTACTGTTTGAGATACTCAAAGACTCCAGTTTCAGGGTTAAGAACTCGCTATTTGACCAAAACTACTGGGGAAACCAGAAAATAGTGTGACAGAAAGTAGGCAGAGACCACCATCTAACACCCTATTCCAAGATAAAGTCAAAATGGGCACATGATTTAGACATAAAGTGTGATACCGTAAGTAAATTAGAAGAGCAATAAATAGCTTACCTGTCTCTTTCTATCCATATTCCATAGAAGAGTACCCTGTGTGTGTATAGATTTATATAAAGTAATTGGAGAATTGAGAAAATTTAATAAGATTAGAAGGCTATTAAGGGTAAGTACTATGTCTTATAGAACAACCATAAGCTAACAGTGCCCTATCCTTAATAAGCAGTTACTGAAATGTATTTCAATTGATCTTGATTTGTGCCTTATATAGCCATTGCAAAAAGAATCACCTTTTTGATGACTTCAGAACATTGCTTGAAGCACCTTATGACCATATGGTCTTCATATATAAATAGAAGAATCTCTGATCTATATTGATGTGGATATTTGTTACCATGATGCAGATAATTACACATCTATGCTTATATATCCTGTAATGCTCTGGTCCTTATCATTCTATAAGTTTGTCTCATTGAATTTACTTGATACCATTGGGGGGAAGGCACATTCTCTTGAAACAGTGCAGATGACAATGGAGCATTTACTCATTCTCACCATGAGGTAATGAATTCTTTGTCCATGGAGACCCAGCCTCAACATACTAGTCATATTTTGAGATATCAAAATATTGAATTATGTGTAAGAAAGAATGGAAAGAAATTTTTAAGGAAAAAAATATAGGTTATTTCTATGTGAAATAAGCAAATACAAATTTTAGTTTAAAAGATTTGGACTGAATCATTTTTACAACAAGCAAAATGCCAAAGACAAGACTTTTGATAATGACATTTTCTGCATTTTCAAAATGATTTAGACTTCTCACCTTCATATCTTCCAAATAATTTTAAAGGGAAATCAAATAAATTAGCATTTTAAGCAGTTATTTAACTCATTATAATTATTGCCACCAATTTCCTTTATGAAGACCTGATACAGAGATTCTCTCAAGATTCTCAGTCTTATCCATTACTCAATCAGAGAGAAACCAAGACTGAGAAAAGAAATATGCCAAAAACAATTTTGTTACCTTAACATAGCTTATTCTAGAGGCAGAGTTATATAAAGGGTATTGAGACAGTTTTAGAGCCAGGAAAAGTAGGGTTGATGTGCTATCTCTATTATATATTGGGAAAGTCACTTAAGCTTTCAGTGCTCAAGGCCACTCTCTAAAATTAAGTTGCAGAGAAGATACCAACCTGAATTTTTAGTGGAATTTTCCTCATCTGAGAGTTCTCTATACCAATGAAATCATAAACCCAATTCTTTCCTCTAAGTTGGCTAAATCTAGCAATTTTCATTTAAAAAAAATGTTTTTCCACCCTAATGACTGCCCAACAAGTAGTACCATACCTTTCATCCCCTCCTCCCTCTTTTATCAATTTTAAATATTTTTTTGCCTCTTGTTGTTGTTGTTGTTGTCACAGATAAGCAATTGTACTTTAACAGAGAGTTCAGCTATCTATAGAGGAAGTGTTAAAAAAGATAATCCCACTAAAAACTTTCATTTCTTGTGTGAATTAGATACCACTTATATATTTCTTAACAAACAAGATTTACTCTATATCACATAAAACTTTCTTTAAAGGTTATTTTATCCAGGGCAGCGAGGTGGCACAGTGGATAGAGCACTGGCCCTGGATTCAGGAGGACCTGAGTCCTTAGGCACATAACACTTACTAGCTGTGTGACCCTAGGCAAGTCACTTAACCTCATTGCCTAAAACAAAACAAAACAAAACAAACAAATAAATAAATAAATAAAGGTGTTTTATTGAAGAACATGATTCAGAGTTAGACATCTGCTGTCTCAAAAAACAATAGGAGTGAAGACAAAATTGCTAAAATAAGAAGATAGGGATTAAAAGAGTTTAAATCTAAAGACCATCATTAAGCAGGGTCAATTATGGGGAAGATAGTCATCATACTCAAGCTAAAATTAATAATGTGGTAACTGATTTTATTAGAACCAATGCTGTGACTACATTTTAAATGGGAAAATGAATAACTCAAACTACAAATTTAACTTCCTGGGAAAGGTATAGAAATGTGTCCTAAAATCAAATTGCAAGGACTAAAAAGTGAACAGGGCACCCAAATGGGAAGATTACACCTGAGAGCAATTGTTCATTTACTTAGTTATATGTAGAATACCTTCCCCCTTCTTCTTCTTCTTTTTTTTCCTACAGTTTTCAGGTGTAAAGAAAGAAATATGCTCAGGTCTCCTTCTGCTAGAAACTCTGCTTCTCTACCTGTTATCAGAGAAATTTTTCTGGACTGTTTTATGGAGGTAATTCAACCCTAGAATTGGTTAATAACTATAATAGCTTACTGAAGAACAAGTCCTGTCAACCTAAACTAAACTTGGTCAATCAAAGGGAAGCAGTAGATGCAATTTATCTTGACTTCAGGAATCATTTTGATTCTACCTCACATGACATATTTCTCAATAAACCAGGAAAATATGGTCTAGCTCATGCAACATTTTGTTAGGTGCACAAATCCTGCTGGGTCCAAAATAGAGAAAATCTAATAATAATTCATGGGCAACTGGAGGAGTAATTGAAGGAGGCAATTGAAAGAATATCTTCAACTAACCTGAAAAGATATTATCTTATGTGTAACTGAAATCATTCCTTATACTTTAATAACTTTATCTTAATTAAATCTCTGAAGATGAATTTCTTTTTTAAGTTCTCAAAATTGTCTTGAAATTTGATGTATATTAAAAAAGGTTTGGATGCTATAGAACTAAGTCTATGCATTTAGTTAGGTCCTCTTCCTTATTATATGAGTTTCTTAGAACAATGCAAAAGCAACATGGTTAGTTGGCAAGGATGTTTACTGTTTTTAGAGGGTGTGCTTTAGAGGCTTTGACTCCAAGGAGCTTATACCTGGTATCTGTCTGACCATCTTCATTGTCGCCAGTTTATTTCAAGACTTCAACATCTCTTTTTCCCGTAGACAATTGTGAGAGAATCCTAATTAGCAGTTCTTCTTCCATTTCCTTTCTTTTTCAGTCAATCATTCACATTACCAAATCACTCAGCATTAAGGAAAAAGAAAACATTAGTGACTCTCTATCTGCTATTACATAAAATACTAATTACTCAATTCTGCTTCTGATGAATTTCACAATGTAGTTCAATTTTACCTCTCTAGCATTATTTCATGTCACTTTCCACTGTGTACTCTATTCTTGCCAAATAGTATTACTGACTCTTCACAGGTCTTGACATATACTCAGCCACTTATATCCATTTGAATAGGTCAAAGAATAACAGACATATATTGAAAATATTCTCCCTCCAAGCTCTAGCTCAGTTTCCATTTCCTACATGAATATTTGCCAGGTTGAAAACTATTTCTTTCTTATCACTTTTCATCAGTCTTTATGACAACATTCCTTTGAATTATAACATTTTATCTATTAGTGTACTTAACTGTATAGATAATTACTAGTCCCAGTAATTAATTATAAATTATTTTTGTACATGGACCATGACATTTTTTATGTGCTAGCTCTAGGCCAAGTGAATTGTGCATACTTAGTGATAACATAATTAATATTTAAGGAACAACAGTAGACTAAGGATCTACCAGGGGTTAAAATCAGGGTTAATTATGAACTATGGTCTAATCATGAGGTAGAAGAAAAAAGCACTAAAGGATTTTTGATGTGTGCTTCATCATATAATAATTTTAAAATTAAAGGTTTTTTGGCTTTCTTTATCTTTTGTAACCTTGGTCATTGCTGATTGTAGCTTGTTACTTCTCTCCCTACTACTCTGAGTAGTTTGGTGTTATTTTTGAAGTACATTTTATTTTCTTTAATTATAGGTAAAGACAATTTTTAACATTTTGAGTTCCCTCCCTCCTTCCTCTCATCCTTCTTTGACTAAACAAGCAATTTTAAATAAATTGTATATATGTAGTCTTGCAAAATTTATTTCTGTATTAGCTATCTTGTGGAATAAAGCACAAGCAAAAAAAAGAAAAAAAGAAAATATAAAAAACAACAACTTATGCTTCTATCTGCTCTCAGAGTTCGTCAGTTCTTTCTTTGGAGGTGAATACAATTTTTCATCATGAGTCCTTTGGAATTGGAATCTTGGATGATTGTTCAATTGAAAATAACTAAGTCATTCAGAGTTGATCATTATATAATATTGCTGTTACTGTATACAGTGTTTCCCTTGTTCTGCTCATTTCACTTTGTATCAATTGATATGTCTTCCTAGGCTTTTTTGAAATGACCTGTCATCATTTCATGTTCATACCACAACTTGCTCAGCCATTCCACAATTGATAAGAATCCCCTCTATTTCCAATTCCAGGCCACCACTACAGAGCTGCTATAAATATTTTTGTATATATAGGTGTTATGTTTTTTCTTTGGTCTTTTTGGGATATAGACTTAATAGTGATATTACTGAATCATAGTTTTATAGCTCTTTGGGAATAATTCCAAAATTCCAGAATGGTTGGAGTAGTTCACTATTCCACCAACAGCACGAGTGTCCCATTTTTTCCACATCCCCTCCAAAATTCGTTGTTTTCTTTTACTGTCTTATGAGCCAATCTGATAGTTGGGAGATGGTACCTCAGTGTTATTTTAATTTACATTTCTCTAATCAATAGGGATTAAATCATTTTTTCATATGAATATAAATAACTGATTTCTTTTTCTGAAAATTGACTGTTCATATCATTTGATGATTTATCAGTTGGGGAATGACACATATTCATATACATTTCATTTAATTATCTATATATTTGAGAAATGAGGCCTTTATCAGAGAAACTTTCTGTAATTCTTCCTTTCTCGGTTTCCTGCTTTCCTTCTAATCTTGGCCGCATTGATTTCATTTCTATAAAAATAAAACTATTTTTTATTTTCATCTAATCTAAATTTTATATTCTATAATAGTCTCTGTCTTATTTGGTCACAAATTCTTTTCTTGGTCATAAATCTGAGTGGCAAAATATTCCATGCTTGCCAAATTTGCTTATGATATCAGCTTTTATTTCATTATCTGGTGTGAGATGTTGGTATATACCTAGTTTCTGCCAAACTGTTTTCCCCCAAATTTTGTCAAATGCTGACTTCTTGCCTCAAAATCTGGGTTCTTTGGGTTTATCAAACAATAGATTACTATGGTCACTTACTACTGTGTAATATATAGCTAATCTATTCCACTAATTTACCACTCCATTAGTTAGCCAGTGCCAGAATGTTTTGATGATTACTACTTTGTAATATACTTTGAGATCTGGAACTGCTAAACCACCTTTCTTCACATTTCCCCCCTACTTATTCTCTTAATATTATTAATCTTTTTTTTCCTTCCAAATAAATTGTGTTATTATTTTTTAACTTTAGAAAATAATTTTTTGTAGTCTGATTGGCAAAGAATGAGTAAATTAATTTAGGTAGAATTGTCATTTTATTATATTAGCTTAGCCTACCTGTGAGGAATTAATATTTCTCCAGTTGTTTCAATCTGATTTCATCTGTGTGAAAATATTTTACAGTTGTATTCTTAAAGTTCTTGGGTTTTTCTTGGCAGATAGATTTTTAAGTATTATGGATCAATTATTTTAAAAGGAATTTCTCTTTCTGACTCTCCCTGCTGGATTTTGTTGTTAGTATATAGGAATGCTGATGATTTATGTGGGTTTATTTTAAATCCATGGGCAGCCAGGTGGTCCTGTGGATATAGTGCTGGGCCTGGAGTCAGGAAGATTTCTTGAATTTAAACCCAACTTGAGATACTTACTAGCTGTGTGACCCTGGACAAGTCAATTAACCCTGTTTGCCAGTGAACTTTTACTCTGCTTGCCTCAGTTTCCTTACTTGTAAAATGAGGAAGAATTCATCTTGTCCTTTTGTTGGTTGTGCTGCTCTAGAACTTGATTTTAAAGTTGTTTGGAAGAGAATTTTGGGAGAACTCAGATGAATCCCTGCCTTCACTCTGTCATGTTGGCTCTGCTCATCTCTGGTTTTTTTTTTTTTTTTTGACCTATTATTATTTGTCATGAAACCTTACCAATATGTCCCCATTTATTATTAATTCATATAATTAATCTAGTGAGATAGAATTATCTTTTAGAAATGTTCATTTATCAAGTTGCTATGGTAAGACCCTCAAAACAAATTTCAAACCAGTCATACTCTCTCACAAGTACATACAGAGTCATATTGAAAATGAGCTTCAGGTCAAGATTGAAGAAGACATGTTCCAAAGAGGAAACTCACAGATTTTGCTTTCTAAAAGTCAGATTTTTAACCATTCAAACAGAGTTAGCTAGGTGTCAAAAGGGGTTAAAGTATTGAATCTAGATTCAGGAAAACCCAAGTTCAATTCCTGGTTAGTCAAGTACCCTTTATCTGTAAACCAAAATTTAAAAATAAAAGAATGTTAAAATAAATAATATATTAAAAAAATAAATTGATAAAGGTTTCATTTCCATTTTGCAGTAAAGGGGTAAATGAAAACCTTATGAAGGATGTAATGGCTATTCTGGTACTTGATAGTAGTTAGATAGGGAAGGTGATGGGCAAGTAGGGAAAAGACTCAATTATAGGCATAGGTCATATCACGAGTAAAGGACATAGAAGAGGGATTTAAAGGAAGGGGTAAAACATATGAAAGTATTTTGAAGGGTTGTTGCAAAGAAAGTGCTTTGTAAGCCTCAAAGTACTATATATATAACCAGTGTCTCTGATAAAGGCTTCATTTCTAAAATATATAGTCAAATTCATATATGATTCAAAATATGAGTCAAATTTATAATGGTACAAGTCATTCCCCAATTGATAAATGGTTAAAGGGTATGAATAGGGAGTTTTCAGAGGAAGAAACTAAAGCTATCTATAGTCATATGAAAAAATGTTCTAAATCACTATTGATTAGATAAATGCAAATCAAAATGACTCTGAGATACCACATCACACCCATCAGATTGGCTAACATGACAAAGCAAGACAATGATAAATGCTGGAGAAGATGTGGGAAAATTGGAACACATGCATTGTTGGTGGAGTTGTGAAATGACGCAACCAGTCTGGAGAGCAATTTGGAACTATGCCCAAAGGGCTATAAAATTATGCATACCCTTTGACCCAGCAATACTACTTTTAGGTCTGTATCCCAAGGAACTCATACAAATGGGGAAATGACCCACATGCACAAAAATATTTATAGCAGCCCTTTTTGTGGTGGCAAAGAATTGGAAATTGATGGGATGCCCATCAATTGGGGAATGGCTGAATAAGTTGTGTCATATGAATGTAATGGAATACTATTGTGTTACAAGAAATGATGATCAGGCAGACTTCAGAAAAACCTGGAAAGACATATGAACTGATGCTGAATGAAATGAGCAGAACCAGGAGAACAGTGTACGTAGTAACAGTCACATCATGGGATGACTGATTTTGATAGACTTGGCTTTTCTCAGCAATGCAAGACAAGTCCAAAAGACTCACAGTCAATATCCAGAGAAAGAGCTACGGAGTCTGAATGCAGATGGAAGCATACTATTTGCTCTCCTTTTCCTTTACAGTTTTATTTTATTGTGTCATTCTCATGGTTCCTCCCATCGGTTCTAATTGTTTTTTACATCATGACTAATGGGAAGATAAGCTTAATATGAAAGCATAAGTAGAAAATATATCAGATTACAAGCTGTCTTAGAGGGAAAAGGAAAGGGAGTGGGAGAAAATTTAAAACAAAATCTTAAGGAAGTGAATGTTGAAAACTAAAAATAAAATCATTATTTTTTAAAAAGTACTATGTAAATATGAGCTATTATTATTATTGTCAAGCTGGATGGCTCTAAGGAGTTACCTAATAAAATTCAGAAAGGGTCATCACCAATAGTCTCACTGGCATATTAGAAAAATAAATAGCCATAACAAATCATGAAGAACATCTACTAAGGCAAAGATCATCTGAATTGGTGAAGTGGGTACTCTAACTTTTAAACATAGAACATATTTCAAAAGGCATATGGCATATACTTTTTAGAAGACAAAATTACTCCAAGTATCAGAAAACATAATGGAAATAAATTTAATAGTTTATTTTGTTTAATGGATAGCTGTTATTACAAACAAGTCAAATGATTAGATCATCTTTTCATATGAATAGCAACCATCACATTTTCATATGCCCAGCAGAGTAGGACTTATTCTAAATGAAACTAGTCAGGTGCTTCTCTAACACTTTTTGTAGTATTCTGTGGCCATTACTAACTTTATATTTATTCTAGAAAATTGTTGATGCAAATATTTGATTTGGTTCCTCAAAGTAAAGATCAATACAGAAATATTTATTTATGAATTTTGCAGCACTTTTCCAGTACATTAAAAATGAGTATGTAAATTATCTAGGTCTAATTGTCATTTTTAGGAGATTGATAATGAACAAAAATCACATGCCATCTTTTTTTTACTCTTATTAAATCCTTCTTATCTGTGATACTATATGCTGCATTATTTAAAGGTTGTTTGACATATTTACTCCTTGTGGAAATCTAATTCAAAAACAAAATTACTTTTAACATGCTGTGATAGATTTTTTTAAAAAGTCCTCAAGTTCAATTATTTATAGACTAATTTTCTGTTTGCTGTCTCCTGGATGGCAATGTGAAAAGTTCACGAATCTGGACACATGACACTTGCCTCCTCATATTCCAGGGCATTGACATTTCTTGGTGGACTGACAGTAAATCATAACTCTCTAGGCTGCTCATTAACTTTTAGAAGTTGATATAGCAACTTATAAGTTTGGTCTCCCTTGGTTGGCAATAAAATCTGCTTATGGATACTATAAAAAGAAAGTACTCAAGACTGTAATAGATAGAGCCTCAAAGATGAAATTTAACTGTGGCAAACTTCAGCCAGAATGACCACTGCCACTTTTTCTCAAAACCACATCCCCATTGATGGTTGGGAGGCTTAAAGGATTGTGGCATTTTTCACACCAGATAAATTGTATTTTCATTTCAGACTATGTCATTATCAGACCTATGGGCAGCCATCAATCACCTTCTGATCACAGAGTCATGGATCACTGCTATTAGGAGCTTGCTAGATGGTGGGAAAGAAAAACACTGAACCTCTTTAAGAAATATGACTTTTTCCCTAGAGAAAGATAATACAATATAGGAAGTTATCATCTAAAATAAATGGAAAAAGAATACACTTTAGAAATGAAATGCAAGAAAATATAGTAACAATAGCTACTATATATGTGTACATATATACATTTTTACTTTATATTGGTTATTTATAATCGAAGAATTTTTCATGTTTAGTAATAAAACTTTTATAGATTTTTTTTGTTCATTAATGAGTGAATGTCTTTTTAAAAATGTTGATAATAACAAATTAAGCCACATGCTTAGCTGTCACTTTATGGGTCCAGAAAGTAAAGATTGGATCTTGGTTTAACTATCAAACAAGATGTGCTTAATAAAATATGTATGTGTATGTGTATGTGTGGGTGTATATGTATATGTATATGTATATATATATACATATATATACACACACATATATAATGTGTGTGCATAAAATATGTGAATACTATTTTCACTATATGCCCTTGAAAATAGATCAACAATTCCTTGATATAAAAAAGGAGAAAAACATCTATTGTAGATACAGTAAACCTCAGGGCAGTCATCTTTGCAAAGACAACATCTCATCCAATTTGTGTGGAAGTTAAAAAAAATCCTTAAATTATTAAGTATTTTGTGATATACTTTTTTCTTATAAAGACTAGATCATTGAAAACTTTAATAACATATGGAGATTCTTCAGCATCTCAGAACTCAATTGCTAAAATTCATATCTTATATGATGACTTTCTAGGGGTTAAAATAGCCTTTCATTGAAAGAAAAACAGAAACAACAAAAAAAATCAGAAAAAATAAACACTCTTTTATCCATTAACCTTTAGATTTCTAACAAATGTTTAGTTACAAAAAGAGAAAGAGTCTATTCATGTCATGCATATTTTTTGTTCAATCAAGAAATTAGGAACAAAAACATGGAATTATTTCTCAAGTTAAATGAAACTTTGAGTCAAATCTATGCAACTCAGACCTAAGAAATTCCAAAAATGAACATTTTAGGAGGTTCAACTATTCACTAGCTAATGTTTTTTTTTTAATAATAGGCCATTAGAGGAACTATTTTAGGAGAAATTTACTCAGATTATAAGAAAAAGAAACATAAAAAAACATAGAAAAAACATAAAAAATAGACAAAAAATGTACTGTGCACAATGAGCTCCTGGTTCTTTTCACAATCTCCTGGACCAGGGGTTGTATCTGGTTTTGAATTCCACCTTACCCAGCTTTGTGACCTTGCACAAGTTACCTCACCTTACTTAGCCTCATCAATAAAAAATAAAATTAGAAATAATAATATTTACACTACCTATCTCACCTAGTCCAAACTGTAAGTACCATATAAACATGAGTTATCAATAATAGAATGGACTAAGCTTTGGCTTAGTAATCCTCAGTAGTAGAGGAGCAAAACTACTTCCATCAATTCCCGTTCTGTAACCAGTGATTAAAAATTAGAAAAATATGGAGGCATTTGGCTTAACATTGGATAGATACTTCATATGGAAAGCTTACTGAAATAGGAAGATTCTTTTTTTCCAGCTAATTAATTTCTGCAAGCTCCATCATCATTTATCATCTGACAGATTCACAATAGCAATACATACTTCTATAATCATGCAACTCTGCAATATTATATCTTTAACAAATAGTTTTTTCTTAGAAATTTTCTATCATTACTGCATTGCTCAGAGTCAAGCACCTCAACTGTTTGATTAAAAAAAAAAGAATTATGGGGCAGCTAGGTGGCACAGTGGATAGAGCACTGGTCCTGAACTCAGGAGGACCTGAGTTCAAATTTGGCCTCACACCAAACAATTGACACTAACTGTGTGAATCTGAGCAAGTCACTTAACTCCAATTGCTTTAAAAAAGTAAAAATGAATTAAAATAAATTAAAAAAGAATTACATACACATATACACACTACATACACAACTATATATATATATATATATATATATATATATATATATATATATATATACTACATACACAACTATATATAAAGGATGGAGTCTAATATTTTATGTTTAGTATAAGCAAAACTTTACATTGTTCTCAAATTGATTTTACTAAGAAAATGTACTTAAAAGCAAGATAAGGATATCATGTACATTAACACTTTCTTTAAAATTACAGAATCAGTCACATTTAGAGTCATAAAGGACCTCAGAAGTCACATGGTCCAACACATACAGGAAAGAAGTTTCTATAATATCCATGAAAATAATTCATTCAGGGCTCAAGAGACAGAGCCAAGATGGTGGAAAAAAGGCAGGGACTCAAGTACACTCTCCCACAAACCCTTACAAATATTTTTTTAAATAATGACACTAAACAAATTTTAGAGCAGCAGTACCCACAAAAACATGGAATTAAAGAGTTATCCAGCCCAAGAAAACTTAGAAGGAGAGGCCACACCAGCACAGACTGGCATTCTACAAATCAGGAACAGGCCTCAGGGTGACAGAATCAGTCTCAGCCATAGTAGTTTCCTTACCTCTCAGCCCACAGATGGTAAGAGGGTCTCTTTGCTAGCACTGAGGTAGGATTCTGTTGCTTTGCCCATACTGAGGTGCAGCTAGCAGTCCTGGGTGGCCATCCCAGGGTGAGAAGGAGCATTAAAATATAAGAGCTTAAGGCCACAGTGAAGCAGAGACCATCTTCACAGTCCCAGGGCAGAGAAAAAAATACTTATGGTCACTCACAGACCAGAGCACAGGCCAGGAGCATAGTAAACACCCCACCTTTGATTGTACCACCTTGGAAAAACTGAAATCTACAGGTCTTTATAAGTATCTCTGAAAACAGCAGCACAAAGCCCAGGAAGCTTGAGAAAACACAGCTCCACCCTGGAAGCATATTTCTACTTTAAAAAAGAGTAAAATAATCAAGTAATAGGTTAGGGAAATGAGCAAATAACAGAAAAAAATTCTGACCATAGAAAGACACTATGGTAACAAGAAAGATCAAAACACTCACTCAAAAGAAGATAATAAAATCAAAGCTCCTACATCCACAGCCTCCAAGAAAAATATAAATTAGTCTCAGGCCATAGTAGAGATCAAAAAATATTTTGAAAATCAAAAGAAGTAGAGGAAAAATTGGAAAGAGAAATGAGTGATGCAACAAAATCATGAAAAATGAGTCAACTACTTGGTAAAAGAGACACAAACAAAAGTACTAAGGAAAATTACATCTTATGAAGGAGATTAGGACAAATGGTAAAAGAAGAACAAAAAGCCAATGAGAAGAAAAACACCTTAAAAAACAGAAGTGACTAAATGGAAAAAGAAGCACAAAAAGTCACTGAAGAAAATAAAAACTCTTCAAAAAGTAGAATTGGTCAAATGGAAAAGGAGGTGCAAAAGCTCATTGAAGAAAATAATTCCATAAAAAGTAGAATGGAGCAAATAGAAGCTAATGACTGAAAAATCAAGAAACAAAAAAACAAAACCGAAAGAATGAAAAAAAAGAAGACAATATGAAATTTCTCATTGGGAAAACAATTGACTTGGAAAATAATTCCAGGAGAGACACTTTAAAAATTATTGGACTAGCTGGAAGCCATGATTAAAAAAAGAAAATCTCGACATCATCTTTCAAGAAATTTTCAAGGAAAACTGCCATGATATTCTAGAACCATAGAGTAAAATAGAAATTAAAAGAATCTGCTGATCACCTGACAGAGATCCCAAATTAAAACTCTCAGGAATATTATATCCAAGTTCCAGAGTTCTCAGGTCAAGGAGAAAATATTGTAAGCAGCCATAAAGAAACAATTCATGTATCATGGAGCCACAATCAGAATAACACAAGATTTAGCAGCTTCTACCTTAAATGATCAGATGGCTTAGAATGATTTTCTGGCAGGCAAAAAAAGGCTAGGATTATAACCAAGAATCACCTACCCAGCAAAACTGAGTATAATACTCCAAGGAAAAATGGATATTCAATTAAATAGAGGATTTCCAACTATTTTTGATGAAAAGACTACAGCTGAATAGAAAATTTGACTTTGAAATACAAGACTCAAGAGAAGCATAAAAGGTAAATGGGAGAGGGAAATCACAAGGTAATTAATAAGGTTAAACTGTTTACACTCCTGAATTGGAAGATGATACTTGTAACTCATAAGAAATTTCTCATTATTAAAGCAATTTGGTGTATACAGACAAAAGGCACAAGTGTGAGCAGAATATGAATGAATGATATCTAAAAAAAATAAAAGCATGAGAAAGGAATGTACTGGGTGAAAGGGAAAGGAAGAGTAGAACAGAGTAAATTATTTCATATAAAAGAAGGAAGAAAAAAGCTTTTACAATGGAGGAGAAGAAGGGGGAAGTAAGGGTGAGTGAGTGAACTTTTTTCTCATCAGAATTGGTGCAAAGAGGGAATAACATACACACTCAATTCAGTATAGAAATCTATCAAACCCTATAGGAAAGTGGAAGTGGAACTGGATAATAGGAGTGGAGCTGATGGAAGGGAAGGAAGATTGGGGGAGGGGTAGTCATAAGTAAAACACTGTTGAAGAGGGACAAGGTGAAAGGAGAATGAGAATAGAGTAAATGGGAGGGAACCGAATGGAGGGCAATACAGTTAGCCATAGTAGCTTTGAAAAAAAAATTAAAACAAGTTTCTCTGATAAAAGCCTCATTTCTCAAACATATGGAGATTAAATTTATAAATTTAAGTCAAATAATATAAATTTATAATATTTATATTTATAATAATATTTATATTTATAATAATATTTATAAATATAAGTCAACTTTATAAAAAAATAATAACAGTAACCCACTTGATAAATAATCAAAAGATATGAACAGTTTTCAGATGTGGTAATCAAACTATCTATAGTCACATAAAAAATGCTTTAAATCACTCTTGATTGGAGAAACACACATTAAAACAATTCTGAGGTACTGCCTCATATCTATTAGATTGGCTGATAAACCAGAAAATGTAAATGATGAAGGGAATGTGAGGAAAATGAGACATTAATACACTGTTGCTGAAGTTGTAAATTGATTCAGCCATTCTGTAGAGCAATTTGGAGCTATGGCAAAGAGCTATTAAACCATGCATTCCCTTTGATGTAGCAACACAACTACTAGGTCTGTATCCCAAAAGAGATAAAAAAACTAAAAGGAAAAAGACCTATTTGTACAAAAATACCTGTAGCAGCTCTTTTCTGGTGGCAAAGAATTGGAAATTGAAGGGATTCCCATCAATTGGGCAATAAAAATGATGAGCAGGATACTCTCAGAAAAACCTAAAAAGACTTGTATGAGCTGATGCAAAGTGAAATGTACTGTGTACAAAATAACTGCAATATTGTAAGATGATTAGCTGTGAATTCTTTAGCTATTCTCAACATTACAATGATCCAAGAGAGTTCTGAAGGACTTATGTTGAAAAATGCTATCCATTTCCAGAGAAAGAGCTAATGATGTCTGAATACCGATTGAAGCATACATTTTTAACTTAATTTTTCTTGAGTTTTTTTCCTTTTTGTCTATGTTTTCTTTCATAATATGACTATTATGGAATTTTTTTAATGACTACATGTGTTTAACCTATATTAAATTGCTTGCCTTCTCAGTGGGGGTGAAGAAGTGGGGAGAGAGGAAGGGAGAGAATTTGAAACTCAATGTTTTATAAATGAATGCTTAAAATTGTTTTTTTTTTTTACATTTAACTGGGGAAAATAAAATACTAAATAAACATTAAATTTAAAAAATTCATTCAGGTTTTGCTTGAAGATCTCCAAAGATCAATTACAGCAACTTGTTTTATAGCCTTTTCCAATAAGCTTTGTTTCTTAGACAAGTCATTTTGTTTTGCTTTCTTTTGTTTTGTTTTATTTTCCTGACATCAAGCTTATATTCCCCTCCTTATAACCCCTCTCCCACTTACTCTCAGTTGTGCCACTTGGAGAAAAACAGAACAAAAGAAATTTCTCCATTACTGCCAATACTCAAAGATTTGAAGAAAACTATCATGTATCCCCTGAATCTTCTCAAGAATAACTGTGCATTGTTTATTCATTTTATCCTCCTATAACAAGTTTTCAAGACCATTCATCATCTTGCTGCCTTCCTCTAGTCCAGCTTACAAAAACAGAGGTTAAGTGACTTGTTCATGGTCATACAGTGTCTGAGGACAGATTTGAACTCAGGAAGATGAGTCTTCTTGACTGCAGTCCTAATCCTCTATTTATTGAGCCACCTAGCTGCCTATTGAGGGGTGTTTTGGTGTTCAAGGAGGATTAACATCACTGATGTGAGGGCTTGCTGAGACCTTTTCAGGTCTTCTGATCCACCTTTGGTGTCCACCTGGCACTCAATTCTCACCTGTGGCTCCAAGAAGCAGTAGCATATATAGTAGCTAAACCTAGTAAATTCTTTCAGCAGATGGGCTACAGAAGCTTGAGGGTAACCAAAGGGCCCCAAACCTCTTGGTGAGTTAGGGAGGTGTCTACCTCAAGCATGTGAAGACTTCCCCCACTGATTGTTCCAAAGGCCATGAAGGTGGACGAAGCAGAGGCTGTGGAGTTCTTGGAGCTTAATCAGACATCAAGGACACTAAGATCATCCACTGCATTTGGGGCAATCTCCAGTCATATTGACTTTTGTTATTGGATTTTGATGACTCTGGAAGAGAAAGTGAAGTGACAACTTTGTGCAACTCTGCCTCACTTAAATCCAAGTCATGCACCAGTCAAGACATTACCCTGAGATATGTTTTCCACTCATTGAAAATGAAAGACATAAAATCAACAGTCAGCTTATAAATATATTTCTCAAAGTCACCTGGTGACATATAGTTTTACTATAAGCCAGGCAATGTGCTAAATGGTTCAGAAATATTTCATTTGATCTGTACAATAACCCTGGGAGGTAGGTGCGATTAATATGCCAATTTTATAAATAAGGAAACTGAGGAAAACAGAAGTTAAGTGACTTGCCCATTGTCACACAGCTATGTGAGGCCATATTTAGCCTCAGGTGTTCCTGACTCCATTCCCAGTATCCACCATACCACTTAGCTGCTGAGAACTGAAAACAGTCCTCCAGATAAGGAACAACAATGGTGGAGTAGAGTGGAATTATACTGTCCCTCTTCCTATAAGCTGTTCCTCTCTTCATGTGGTCAAAAACTGCAATAACCATTTTTGGGCTACTACTTCATAGTGTTAACTAATTGAGATTACTGAGATTACAATTCACCAATACTCTTAGATTTTTTCTTTTTGAACAAAAACTCTCTAACCATGTCTGTGCTACCTAACATTTGAGAACTTGATTTTTTGGACTCAAGGATAAAACTTTACATTTATTTCTACTGAACTACATCAATTTAAATTCATCCTAAATCTCTATACTGTCATGATTCCTTTTTCTGTATAATCAAAATACTTGATATGGGTTATAATAGAAACAAATTTTTGTATTTTAAATAACTTATCATTGCTACATTCCATTCACTCCCCATCTGTGGCCTCCATCTTTAAATTGCATGTATATTTGCTCTACACCAATGCTATACATATATTGTACCACATAGTATGCAAAGATTTATGAACTTCATTGAGTATGGATATACAGTATACAGATAATTCTGTGGCAATACAGCTGAATATCTTCAATTTAAGCAATTACAATTTTTCATGATAGAAAACACCTTGAAAAGTTGGTGTAACTACTGGATTTTGAAATTCAATCCTCCATCCAGAAAAAAAAGCAATAAAACATTGGCTATAAACAAGTTGTATTTTTTTTTATACAAAAACTAAATTGTGGTCCCATATGCATACAATGAGTTACAATAAAGAAGTGTTTTTTTAAAGCTATAAATGGTGACAAAGTTCTAGGTGGATTTTTTTGTATGTTTTTTTCTATTTGCATATTTTTGCATAAGTTCCAAGTTTCTTCTTTTGAGTGGTTATTTGCTTCTATTTGCCTTGTAATACAGCTGCTGCTGCTATTTCTTTTGGGGTTCTGAGAACATTGGGTGCCTTTATTTCAGGTACAGGGAGAAAAGATTTTACTTTTGAAACACCCAACTCAATTTTTGGTTTGTGGTTGCTGTATTCTACAGTAGAACTGCTTCTGAGAGGACAGTCATTCTTTTGTGACACTGGCATACTTGGATTAGTAATGGTTACTGAAAATCTAGGGTTATGGGCTACTTCTGGGAGCCAAGATGGTGGAGTAAGTAGAAAGTCAATGTCACTCTCCCATATTGAACTCTAAATAAAAGAAAAAATAGTGCCCCAGGAAAAATTCTGAAAGAGCAGAGCCAATGGAAAGACAGGGTGAGGTCTTTTAGCAGGGGAAACATAGAGAATTGACAAGAAAGGTCCATTTCATTCTGATAAAAGGAGAGAGTATTCCAGGACAGAAAGCCTCCTAATAAGCCAGCAGCAAGTCCCACCTCAGCAAATGAGCAGGAGATCCTGAGGCTCAGTGTGGTAGGACAAGCAAACACCAACACCAGGACACCCCATGTGCCTCAGAATAGCCAGGGTAACCAGCACACTCCAACCTGGGGAACCACTACTTGTGCGGGTGCAGCCCTAGGCAGGTAGGTGTCCTCCAGAGGCAGACCTCCACTTGCTTCAGTGTAGCCACAAGGAAACATAGAAAATTACCACCTGGCCTCAGCACACAGCAGACACCACTACTAGGACCCCAGCTCAGAACCAGACCCCTGCAGACTCTAACTGCCAACACCTGAGGCCCCACAACACAAAGCACAATAAGCTTGGGACAGTGACCCCTGTGATCCAGCAGGAGAGCTCAACTTTAAAAGCCAGGAAATAAGCAAACACCATGAGCAAGAAGCAAAAATGGACAATGGCCATAGACTTATTCTATGAGGATGAGATCAAAACACAAACTCAGAAGAAGATAATATGAACTAGATCTCAAAGGATAATATGAACTAGAATCATGCTCAAAAAGCCTTCTTGGAATAGCTTAAGAAGGATTTAAAAGTCAAATAAGAGAGGTAGAAGAAAAATGGGGAAGAGAAATGAGAAGTATATAAGAGAGAGTCAACAGCTTGGAAAAGGAAGGACAAAAATGGACTGTATAAAACAATTCCTTAAAATGCAATTGGCCATGACAAAATGGGAAAATGATAAATGTTGGAGAAGATGTGGGAAAATTGGAACACTAATGCATTGTTGGTGGAATTATGAAATGATCCAACCATTTTGGAGCTCAATTTGGAAATATGCCCAAAGGGCTATAAAAATGTGCATACACTTTGACCCAGCAATAGCACTTCTAGGGCTGTATCCCAAAGAGTTCGTGCAAATGGGAAAAGGACCCACATGTACAAAAATATTTATAGCAGCTCTTTTTGTGGTGGCAAAGAATGTACATACAGAGTAAAGGTAAAAGGCTGGAACCAAATAAATTATACTTCAGCTGAAGGTTAAAAGAAAGCAGGGGTAGCAGTTCTGATCTCAGAAAAAGCAAAAGTAAAAATAGATCTAATAAAAAGAGATAAGGAAGGAAACTACATCCGGCTATCTGGTATCATAAACAACGAAGTAATATCAATACTCAACATATATTCACCAAATGGTATAGGATCCAAATTCTTAGAGAAGATAAGTGAGTGATAGGAAGAAATAGACAGTAAAACTATACTAGTGAGGGACCTCAATCTCCCCCTCTCTGAACTAGATAAATCTAACCACAAACTAAACAAGAAAGAAGTTAAGGAGGTGAAAAGAATCTTAGAAAAGTTAGATTTGGTAGATTTCTGGATAAAATTGAATGGGAATAGAAAGGAATATACCTTTTGTTTGGTGTCATATGGCACCTACAAAAAAATGACCTTGCAACAGGCATAAAAAAACCTCACAATGTGATGCAGAAAGGCAGAAATATTAAATGCAACCTTTTTTCAGATCATGATGCAATAAAAGTTACATGCAATAAAGGATCTTGGAAAGATTAAAAATTAATTGGAAACTAAATAATCTAATCCTAAAGAATGAGTGGGTAAAACAATAAATCATAGAAACAATCAATAACTTTTTCCAAGATAATGACAATAATGAGACAACATACCAAAACTTATGGGATACAGCCAAAGCAGTTCTTAGAGGAAATTTTATATCTTTAAATGCTTACATGAATAAGATAGAGAAAGAGATCAATGAAATAAGCATGCTAAAAAGAACAAATTAAATATTCCCAATTAAAGATCAAGTTATAAATTCTGATAATCAAAGTGGAGATTAATAAAACTGAAATTAGGAAAACTATTGAACTAATAAATAAAATTAAGAGCTGATTTTATGAAAAAAATAAAATAGATAAACCTTTGGCTAATTTGTTAAAAAGAAAGAACAAAACCAAATTATCATGATCAAAAATGAAAAGGTGAATTAACCACCAATGAAGAAGAAATTAACACAATAATTGGGAACTTTTTTGCCCAACTCTATGAAAATAAATCTAATAATTTTATTGAAATGGATTAACATTTAAAAAAATATAAATTCCCCAGAGTAACAGAAGAGGAAATAAAATACTTAACCCCATTTCAGAAAAAAAAATTGAACAAGTCATCAATGAACTCCCTATTAAAAATCTCCAGTCAGATGAATTTGCAAGTGAATTGTATCAAACATTTAAAGAACAATTCCAGTACTATATAAACTATTTTGGAAAATTGGCAGAGAAGGAGTCCTGCCAAATTCTTTTTATGACACAAATATGGTGCTGATTCCTAAATCAGGAAGAGAAAAAACAGAGAAAGAAAATTAATGAATATACCTGCAAAAATTTTGAATAAGATATTAGCAAAGAGATTGCAGCAACTTATCATGAGGATAATACACTATGACCAGGTGGGATTTATATTAAGAATGCAAGGAAGGTTCAATATTAGAAACACTATCCACATAATTGACCATATCAATAACAAAACTAACAGAAATCATATGATTATCTCAATAGATGCAGAAAAATCTTTTGACAAGTTATGGTACCCATTCTTATTAAAACCAATAGAAAGCATAGGAATAAATGGAGTTTTCCTTAAAATGATAAATAGCATCTATTTAAAACCATCAACAAGCATTATATGTATTGGGAATAAGCTAGAAGTATTTCCAGTAAGATCAGGGATGAAATAAGGATTTCCATTATCACCTCTGTTATTCTATATTGTACTAGAAATATTAGCTTTTGTAATTAGAGAAAAAAAAGAAATAGAAAGAATTAGAATAGGCAAGGAAACAAAGCTGTCACTCTTTGCAGATAATATGATGGTATAATTAGAAAATCAAGTACAGAACTACTTGAAATAATTAACAACTTTTGCAAAGTTACAGGTTATAAAATAAATCCACATAAATCGTTGTCATTTCTATATATTTCTAACAAAGCCCAGCAGCAAGAGATAGAAAGACAAATTCTATTTAAAGTAACTGTAGATAATATAAAATATTTGGGAGTCTATCTGCCAAGAAAAACCCAGGAACTATTTGAACACAATAACAAAACATTTTTTACACAAATAAGGTCAGATCTAAATAACTGGAAAAAAAAACATCAGTTGGTCATGGGTAGGCTGAGCTAATATAATAAAAATGACAATTTTACCTAAATTAGTTTATTTATTCAGTTCCATACTAATCAAACTACCAAAATATTTCATAAAGCTAGAGAAAATAATAACAAAATTCATCTGGGAGAGCAAAAGGTCTGTAATATCAAGTGAATTAATGAGAAGAAATGCAAAGAAAGGGGACCTAGCCAAACCAGATCTATAACTGTATTATAAAGCAGCAATCATCAAAACTCTAGTACTGGTTAAAAAATAAAGTGGTGGATCAGTGGAATAGGTTAGATACACATGACACAACAATCAATGGCTATAATAATCTACTGTTTGAAAAGTTCAAAGAATCAACCTTCTGGAATAAGAATTCACTATTTGACAAAAACTGCTGGGAAAACTGGAAAACAGTATGGCAGAAACTAGTCATAGATCAGTATCTTATACTCTATACCAAGATAAAGTCAAAATGGGTACATGATTTAGATATAGAGGCTGATTCTATAAGCAATTTAGGAACAGCATGGGATAATTTAGCTGTCAGAACTATGTAGAATGGAAGAATTTATGACCAAACGAGAGATAGAGAGCATGATGAAATTCAAAATGGATAATTTTGATTACATTAAATTAAAAACATTTGGCAAAAACAAAGCCAATGCAACTGAGATTAGAAGGGAAACAGAAAGATGGGAAAAAATTTTATAGCCAGTGTCTCTGATAAAGGCCTCATTTCTAAAATGTATAAAGAACTGAGTCAAATTTATAAGAATACAAGTTGTTCCCCAATTGAAAATTGGTCAAAGGAGATGAACAGGCTGTTCTCAGATGAAGAAATTAAAGCTATCTATAGTCACATGAAAAAATGCTCTAAATTACTATTTAATAGAGAAATGCAAATTAAAACAACTCTGAGGTACCACCTCACACCTATCAGATTGACTAATATGATGGAAAAGGAAAATGATAAATGTTGGAGAAGATGTGGAAAAATTGGAACAATAATGCATTGTTAGTAGAATTGTGAACTGATCAAACCATTCTGGAGAGCAATTTGGAACTATGCCCAAAGGGCTATAAAAATGTGTGTACTCTTTGACCCAGCAATAGCACTTATCATAAAAATAAGTAAAGGACTCTCATGTGCAAAATTATTTATAGCAGCTCTTTTTGTGTGGGCAAATAATTGGAAATTGAGGGGATGGCCATGAATTGGGGAATGGCTGAAGAAGTTGTGGTATATGAATGTAATGGAAAAGTATTGTTTCATAAGAAATGATGAGCAGGTGGATGTCACAAAAACCTGGAAAAACTTACATGAACTGATGCTGAGTGAAGTGACCATAACTGGGAAAACACTGTACAGTAGTAACAGGTACATTGTATGATGATCAACTTTGACAGACTTAACTCTTCTCAGCAATGCAATCATCTAAGACAATTCCAAAGGACTCATGATGGTAAATGTCATTCACATCCAGAGGCAGGACTAAGGAGTCTGAATGCTGATTAAAGCACACCGTTTTATTTTTTTTTCTTTCTTGTGGTCTTTTTCTTCAGTTCTAATTCTTTTTTACAACATGACTAATGTGGAAATAGGTTTAGTATGATTGTATATGTATAGCTTATGTCAGATTGCTTGCTGTCTTGGAGAGTGAAGAGGGGAGGAGGGGAGAAATTTTAGAACTCAAAATCTTATAAAATGAGTATTGAAAACTAAAAATAAATAAATTAATTTAAAAAATAAAACCAACAAAAAAGAAAATCCAGGGTTATTTTATGAGCAACCAAATATCTGTAAGTTATCCCTGGAACCTGCAATATACATTCCCTCCCTGGCTTAAAGACTTTTTCTTGATAGGTTGTCAGATGGAAAATTTTAGTTCCTAGACTCAATAGGTGAATGTGTTACTTATATATTTTCATGAGATTCCGGGATCAAGGATGATAATTTTCGCATGTCAAATTTTGTGACGAATAAAAGATAGACATAGTTTCTGGGTAATTTAATCATTTTATTAATAAGGCCAACAGATTATTAAGAAAGGTCATTTGGCCATCTCTCTTTAACCAAAGACTCTCAAGATTCTTTTGTGTCCTCTGTCATATATTGTGTTATCCCACAGGTAAGCTTCCTAACAGTTTTGTGTCATCTTCAAATTAATGAGCATACAATCTTAACCTTTATCCAACTCTTATTTAAAATGTTAGGTAATGGAAAGCCAATCATATGTCCTATGGTGTTAAAAGATTAGATCTGGTGGTCTTAGTGGACCACCATGTCAGTTTTCCTTTAAAGGATGCTGCAGCTTATAAAATCTATGCACAGAGAACATTGTTATAAGGCTAGGCCTGATGTTTTTGAGGACACTATTACAGTTTCCCTTTAAGGGAGGTTATTAGCTTATAGAATTCACTCACGGAAAAATGCTGACAATAAGATTTTTGAAGGCTGGTACAACTGTGTTCTCCAAATATTTTGTCTATTACCAGCTTCTTTTTATCCCAAATATGCAAAACTCCAAAGTAACATTTTGTGTACTGCCAATTGTTGTTTTTCTCTCTGACAACAACCCTCCTCCAAAGTAACATTTTGCCCTGACCCCTGGTAACACAATTTAGCAGGTTCCAAGGAGTTAATCCAAAATCATAGTATTAGAACTCCATTTTCAGAAGGGCATTTAGGAGCATACCTTCCCCTCCAGCAGGAGCACATCTTTCTTTTGGAGCACCCTCTTTCTCCTCAATGGACCTGTGTCTCTGTGTTCCTTCATGTAGTGCTCCCCTTATGTGAGTTATGTTAGCATATATGTCTGAGTTGCATGAATTGTCCTCCTTTCCTCTTTCCTGTTCTTCCATTTCCACACTATTTGCAATAAAGTTTTGCATCAAATTGTTTCTGTTCTTTTACATGTTATTCTCAGCACTTGAATTTATTAAGGGGTTGTTTTCTCATCTCTCTGGGTCCGTGGGCCCTTCTTTGTTATAAACTGGGCTCTCAGACAAAGATTTAACCTATTGACAACCATACCTATACTGGAAGAGTGTACCACTGTGAGCATAGTTGTAAAAAGCAAGGGTCAATAGGAGATCCCTACATCCTCCCAGGACTTCTTTGTGCCAGTGGACTATCACATAAAAAATTGTTCTCAAAGAAAAGTATGGTCTCAAATACGTGGGTAATGGGATCCACTAGAAATCTCCTTCCACACCTTATATTGAACCATCAAGAACTACACTTTAGGGTTAGTCATTCAACCAGTTTTCAATTTCTCTAAGTGTATTCTTGTCTAATCCATATCATTCCAACTTCATAAGGACAGTACTTGATACTTTATTGATAACTTTAATAAAATCTGGGGAAACTATATCCATACCGTGCAGTTGAGCTACTCATTTACTCATACATTAAAACAAAGAAATTATATTAGTTTAAAATGACCTGTACATGATAAAGTTATATTGATTTTTTTTCAATTCCATTACTTTTTAAATATTCCTCAACCATTAATTATCCAGTCTTGAAATTCACCACAAATCTAAGTCAACCCCAATGGCTTACAAGTTGTAGAATATGCTCAATTATTATTTTTTTTTGGCAAATCAGGACTATTGCCCTTTCTCACTCTTATGGTAGCTCTTCTGTTTTCCATTATTTTTCAGATATTACAAACAGTGGCTCAATCATCATGCATGCAGATTCCTTCACTAACTGATTGTGTAATTTATTTTGACCATCAGATGAATTAAATTTATCAAGGCAAGGTCAATGTTCTCTTACTTTTTCATCATTTAATCATGTTTATCAGTTCCACAGAAATAACTTTGGTTGTGGAAGTTGAAGTATAAAAATCATCTTCCATGAGAGAGAAAACAGAAGGAAAATAAAAATTGGGAAGCTTTAACTTTTCTCCATTAATTATCATTATCCAATCCATCACAAGCAAAGTTTCTATACCCTATTTGATCCTTGTTTTTATCCTAATATAATTAACATAACTCATTGTTTTGTTTTTATTTTTCCTCACCATTGTCAATTTGTTTAACATTTTTATGCTGTTTTCACAGGATGATGACACAAACAGGTTGATCTTCATTTACCTTCCCTTTAAATTTCAGTCTTCTATATTTTTCTTTTAATTTTTTTGATCTAAGTTGATTAATGAGTTCCTTATGCATCCACATAGGTCTCTTCAGACAAATACCACTTTACATCCTTATTTCAATTGTTTTATGGATTCAGAATTTCATTTTTGGTTGTCTAATCAATTGTAATTTTCCCAAGGGGGGAAAATCTTTGAACCTTTTCTAAGTGACAAATCTTATGCTAATCATTTGAGCTACAAATAGAAGAGAAAACATTTCCTGCTCTTAAATTGTTCAATTTTTAATTAGAAATACGATGTATGTAGAAGAGTTCAAATATATTGCTAATGGCAAAAGCCATGGATCTGGAGGGCAAAAAAGGTGATATGTACCTTATCTTTTTTTCATAAATATTTTGAATTATTTTGAAATATTTCTGTTTTTTAATCCCATTTATCTACTTACTCCTTCTGTAGTTTGTGTGAGTCTCCTAACACTTCACGGCTTCAGTTTCATCATCTGGAAAACTTGGGGCTTGATTAGTTCTAAAACATACATACATACATACATACATACATACATATATACATACATACATACGTATATATATGTATATATGTATATATATACATATATATATGTCTGTGTGTGTGTATTTGTATACAAAAATACCTGTGTGTGTGTGTGTGTGTGTGTGATGGAGAGAGAGAGAGAGAGAGAGAGAGGGAGAGATGAGGTGAAGTGAGGTGAGGTGAGGTGAGGTGAGATAAGGTAAGATAAAGTAATGTAGAGTATGAAATATAATTGATATTATGTTCCCTACTTTACAGATGAGGAAACTGTGACTCAGAGATTTTAAATGATTTGTAATCATCAAATAACTTAGCAATTTTCAGAGTTAGGATTAAAATGAAAACTCTAGGTCCCACTCGTTGTTGTTGCTTTCCATTAGATCATGCTACATTTCCTGGCATTGACATTATTATCCTCTTTTGTGAGGAAAGTAGAAAGCATTTGCAAGCTGCACAGCACTGTATATAAATGCTAACTTTAAATACAGGTTTATTGTGTGATTTTTACCTTCCATGACATTTTACAAGCTGTTCTCAAGCTTGGAATGTTTTGCCTCCTCACTTCCACCTCTTAGAAACCTTATCTTTCTTTCATGACACACCTTGGGTTCCAGCTTTTGTGGCAAGGTCTTTCTGATACTTTCCCTACTTATTGCTGCTCTTTCCCCACACCTCTCGAATGAATATGTCTAGTGGAATGTAGGCTCCTGGATTGCAGTCACAGTTTCTCATTTTTAACTTTATAGCTCAGGTGGCTATCAACTTGCCTTGTACATAGTAGGTTGCTAATAAAGGTTTGTTGCATTGCGTTGAATTGAATTACGATTGGGGTCAATATGCATAAAGAGTTGGTAGCTGACACATTCTTAGAAAGATCAACATGTGAAGACTAAATCAGTATTTACATAGGAAATGAGGGAACTTTTATGGCTACCCTCAAGATCCAGGTCTTCTACATGAAACTGCCTTACAGTTAAGTACTTTTAATACTTTAGTAATTAAGTCCTTATGGATAAAGCCCAAAGTAGATTCATTTTATGTTGAATTCCACTCTATGGAATGGTCCCAGGATATTACAATGCAAACTATATTTAATCTCATTTAACTTTCTCTTGCATGGATAGGATGTGATTCATGCCAAGCTTTCTTTCCTCTTGATCACAGTCCTATTCACTTTAATAAAATAGATTTTGGATAATTACATTTACTTGAAATGAACTTCTAAGGGTCTTTGACAAAACTGTCACTATGTACCACAATTGCAATGTAAATAGAAAACCCCACTGAGGGTGGAGAAATCACAAAGCAACTATCCTAACCATGCAAATCCATTTAAAAAAAAATTTGGACTCAAACATTCTTATATTATATCTACATTTACCTTACCAACTATTTAGCTGTTCCAAACACAGTGTTCATTTCCATAATACTCTAAGGGAAGAATAATACAATCAACACCTAATTTTATGAATATGATTATCTACAAATTATGTTTACCATGTAATTTAGGTCATCTTCTCAAAATGGTATATCCACATAGATAATAAGGAAAATAAATAAAATGAGACTTTATTTTATTTTGCTTGACCACAAAATATGGAAAGGAATTAGATAAACACAAATGAAGAGAATGACAAGATAGTTGTCATTTCCATTTGGAAGCTTTCCCTGGTTAAAATGGAGTTTTAATGAGCTACTCATACTGGGAGATGGCATAGAAACAGTACTGTATTAGGAGCCAAGAGCCAAGGTCCTAATTACTTTTTAATTAAAACAATAATATCCCAATATGTAACTTCAAATCAATAGCTGATCTAAAATATGTCTAAAGCTATCCTAAGGACCCTACAGGGAAACAAAAGAAAAGAAAAGAAAAAAATAGTTGTCACATGATTCCTGGCACCAAGGAGTTGAGTATCTTTGGGGAGAGTTAAGATTTATAGAAATTAAACACTGTTGTTTAATATATTTTTAAACTTGAGCAAATAAAGCAACCTTTCTGAACCTTTTATTCTTTGCTTATATAGCTAGTTAAGTGTCCAAGGCCAGATTTGAACACAGGAAGATAACGTTTATGATCTCAGGCTGTGCACCGTATCCACTGTACCACCTAGCTGCTCCTGATTTGTAGTATTTCTGAGTTTTAAAAGCTTATGTTGAAAACTTAACTATTAGCTTTTGACAGCTAATATGAACTGTATCATGCACACCACTATCTCAAGTCCATTCCAGCTTTAAATCTATGGACCTTAGATACTAGGGACAGTATTTTTATCGTCTTGATTAAATGGGCTGGTTTTTACCTTGAGCAAATTTGACTCGAATGGATATCACAACACCTGGTATCCATATCACACGATTTCTATTTCTTGCCCTTTGTACATCTGGATTATTCCTTTTACCACCACCCCCCACCTTGCCTTCCTAATATAATGCAAAGCTAATATATGATCAATCAACATCTGAAAGGATATCTAAATTAGTTTGAATTATATTTAACCTAATCTCAATTGTTATTTCTTACTGAAACTTCCTATATATTTTTGGGGAGGTGGGGTGGGGAGGAGAACATTGGTATTACATTGTGAATATAATATTTATGTTTGGAAAAAAATCATTGAGCTACTAATCATCCCCCTCATAGAAATAATACTTTAAATGTAAGTAATGAATAAAAAGTTTGTGTTCTTACAATCCTAAATAGAAGAAATATTCGCAATGCATCTCCTCTTCCCTCCCTCACTCCATTGAAATGTTTGAAATATTATCTAGATGATCTACCATTTCCAATTTTTTTCTCTTAATCCTCTCATTAATGCTGATGGTTGAAAGCTTCCCCTAGGTATATAATCAAAAGGGACAGTATAACAGGGCAGTCACTTTAATGAAGACTCAGAGATGGAAGGATACAAAAACCTATATGGAAAATCAATTTGCAATATCTCCACTTGAATACTTCTGTTTTGCCATCTTCTTTCCTCGGCACTATTCATACAGAAGACTCTTGAAAACCAACATTTGCATAAATAACAGGAATAACATTGATACATTTAAAATTTAATGCAATACTTATGTAAATAACTCTCTTTGTCACTGACTAAAATTCTTTAAGGTACAAAGCACCCAGAAATTATTTTAATTGACTGGTTATACTAAATGTACTAAGATTTACCCCCCCAAAAAAAACTTATTTTAAGGGAAAAGTGTAAAAAAAGTTAAGTTTCACAGAATGTTTGGCCATTGGGTTTATTGTCAAGAGTTTTATTATTATGCTTTAATAAAATGATGACCTAGGAAGAGAGGTGAAAGTATGAGATAGTACATGCCACTCTGTCACACTGTCAGAGAAGGGAAAAAGCTTCCATTTGAAACTATAGTAGCAGTAGGATAATTATTATTTATGAATTTTTAAAATAATCTCTTCTATGGAAGTAGAGACAGCAACATATCCATTCTCATGACTTAGCATTCATTTTGAATTCAACATATTTCCCATAGTGCTTGTCAGCCCACTTAGAACAAATCCCAGATGATCAACAGTCGTAGGCTTACAGACAGTTAGTCATGGATATTAAATGATCATGAGAGCTCACAAATACCTCAGTCGGTCATTGTCTTTCAAGTGTATATTGTCCTACACTGGTGAGATGAAAAAGCATAAAAATTATACCAAGTGCTGTATTTACCATAGACTTTTAAGTCTTTTATGAATTTTTAAACAAATGGATTTATTTTTGTTTCTAAATGTCATTTTAAAAGGGGAAGGATTGAGATTCAATCAAACTCTGAAAAAGGGAACTCTGAATTCATCTGACATTTTATCAAACATGATAATCCTGGATTTGTGAATAACTTCAGGCTTTTGTTTTTCCTTAGTGAAGTAAAACAATTAAAAAGAATGAAAAGTAATTTCAGAAATCCTCCACCTTGTATTCAGTCTTTCTGGCTATATGAATAGAATTGAATAATGATCATTGATATGAAATGTTTACAAAATAAAAATGAAAAAAGATATGGAAGTGTTTTAGAGTTCCATTATTGCATAGTTTTGATCCAGCTTTTAGCAATATTTCATTACTATGAGACAGTATATATTGGAATTATTTAAATCATGGAAAATTTTCCAATTTTCCCTTTACTCCCAAGATATTTATCTGTTAAGTCAAGATTTCTACAGGGAGATGGAATGAATGAGGGGCCAGAGGTTGCAAAAACCTAATTCCTTCATTACCCTAGGCAACTTCTACTATAACCAATGTAGTACCGTACTTATGGTACATGCTTTTTCAATAGAAGTTAAAGGAGGAGAGAAACAAAATTGAGGAGTTCTTTAGGTATTTACTTTAATTTCTTTAAAGTTCAAATTCAATGCCCCTTTGGTTACCACATGTACATTTTCAGTCTCCTGAAAAAGAAAGGGTTAGATCAATTTGGATCTATTCATAAGATCATTCATTCAGGGACTAAAATGGACCTTAAAGATAATTAGTTGGGGGGCAGAACCAAGATGGCAGAGTAAAAGCAGTGACTTGCTTGGGTTCTCCTCCAAACTCCTCCAAATACCTGTAAAAATGACTCTAAACAAATTCTAGAGCAGCAGAACCCACAAAAAGACAGAGTGAAACAAATTTCCAGCCCAAGACAACTTGGATGGTTGATTGGAAAGGTCTATTGCATCAGGCTGGGAGAAGAGTGCAGTTCAGCATGGGCATTGCAAAGGCAGGACCTAAGTGAACCTGAAGCAATCCTAAGGGGATTGAATCAAAGGGAGCTGTGGTGGTTTCAAGACTCCTCAACCCATAAACACCAAAGACAACTTAGAAGGTCAAGATGAAAGGTCTGTCAGACTGTGGTGAGAGAGAAGCTCCATCAGGACTCAGTACTGGTGCAGCCCTAAGGTGGTGGCTGTTTCCAGAGCTCTTGGCCCATAGTGGGGGGGGGGGTGGCAGGGATAAGGGATCAGAAGAGGATTGCAGGGATATCTTTGCTGGTGCTGAGGCAGGATTCTCTTGCTTTGCCAGTGCTTAGATCTAGATCACAGTCCTGGGTGGCAGTCCTGGGATGAGGAGCACTGGCATGGTAGAGTTTGTGGTGGCAGTTACACAGTTACAAGGCAGAAAAAAAGTGTTTGTGGTCAATCATAGACAAGAGCACAGGCCAGGAAATGAGTAAACACCTTGCCCTTGATAGTACCACCTTGGAAGAATGGAAAATTTACAGGTCCCTAGAAGTATCCCTGAAAACAGCTGCATAAAACCCCTGAAGCTTGGCACAGTACATTCTCCATACTAGAAGCAGACGCCTACTTTAACAAAGAGTTTAAAGCTCAAGTAATTGACTGGGATCATGAACAAACTGTGCAAAAAAAAAAGTCAGACTATAGAATCTTACTTTGTGACAAAGAAGGTCAAAACATACAACGAGAAGACAAAAAAGTCAAACCTCCTGCATCCAAAGCCTCCAAGAAAAATATGAATTGGTCCCAGGCCATGGAAGAGTTCAAAAAAGATTTTGAGAAGCAAGTAAGAGAAATAGAGGAAAACTGGGAAGAAAAATGAGAATAATGCAAGAAAATCATGAAAAAGAAGTCAACAGCTCACTAAAGAAGGCCCAAAAAATACTGAAGAAAATAACACTCTAAAAATAGCCTAATCCAAATGGCAAAAGAGATCCATCTGGGATTTGTTCTAAGTGGGCTGACAAGCACTATGGGAAATATATACGTATGTATGTATGTATGTATGTATGTATGTATGTATGTATGTATATGTGTATATGTGTGTATATATATGAATCTATGTGAATGTATATGTGTATGTGTGTGTTCATATATATGTGTGCGTATGTGTGTGTGTGTGTGTGTAATTCATGTGACATTTGTCAGTGTTAGGGCAGTTGGAGGGAAAATATTATATGTATAGATAGGTAGATAGATAGATAGATAGATAGATAGATAGATAGATAGATAGATAGATAGATAGATAGATAGATGGCACAGGGTGAGTTGAAGATGAAAGGATGATAGCTAAAAAAACAAAATTAATGGGTGAGAGAGGGTTATACTGGGAGAATGAGAAAGGGAGAGGTAGAATGGGATAAATCATATCACATAAAACAGACAAAAAAAGCTTTTACAGTGGAGGGGAAGTGGGGAAAGGTGAGAGGGAATGAGTGAATCTTATTCTCATTGGATATGGCTTAAGGAGGGAATACCATACACATTCAATTGGGTATGGAAATCTATCTTACTTTACCAGAAAATAGGGGGAAAGGGGATAAGAGAGTGGGGGGATGACATAAGGGAGGGTAGATTGGGGGAGGAGGCAATCAGAAGCAAACACTTCTGAGGAGGGATCAGGTTAAAAGTGAGAATAGAATAAATGGGGAGGTGGGATAGGATGAAGGGAAATTTAGTTAGTTTTTCACAACATGAGTACTACAGAAATGGTTTGCATGACTACACATGTATAACCTTTATCAAGTTGCTTACCTTCTTAATGATGGTGGGGAGGGAGGAAGGGAGAAAATTTGGAACTCAAAGTTTTAAAAACAAATGTTAAAAATTGTTTTCATATGAAACTGGGAAATAAGATATACAGGCAATGGAATATAGAAATCTATCCTGTCCTAAAGGAAAATGGAAGCAGAAGGGGATAAGAGAAGGATAGAAAAGAAGGCAAATTATGGGAAGGGGTATTTTGAATGCATAACATCTTAGGGTGGGGGGAAGGGTGAGATGGAGAGAAAATTTGGGACTCAAAATCTTGTGGAAGTGAATGTTGAAAACTAAAAGTCAATAAATTAATGTATAAAAAAGATAATTAGTAACATTTTCATTTTTTTTAGATTGGAAATTGAGTCTCAAAAATATTATTTTATTTGCCTAAGATCAATAATACAGTAAGGGGCCAGAGTCAAGATGGCAGAATAAAAAGGTTACAGCTGTCAAACTCGCCCAAATATTAGAAAACACCAAAGAAGATTCTGAGTTGTCCGGCCAAGAAAAGTCACAGTAAGTAATTTTTTCCAGCTAAAGGAAGCTTAGGAAGACAGACAGAGAGATCTGTGGACACTAAGGGAGGAACAATACTCAAAAGTTTCAATTCTATCCTCTCCAAAACACAGAATAACAGCTGCAGTCAAAAGAAAGAAGGGGCCCTAACTGGGCAAGGAACAGAGCAAATATATTTAACGGGAAGTTTATAAGCATTCTTTAGGAAAAGACCAAAACTAACTAGAAAATTTGTCATTCAAACACAAGTTTTAAAAGAAACATAAAAAAGTAAATATGAGTAAAAAATATAGTGATTTAACAAGGTTAAATTGTTTACATTTCCATATAGTAAAATGGTGCATGAAACTTTTAAGAACATTGTCATCATAAGTGAAGTTAGAAAAAGGGTATTAGAGTTAGTCTATTATTTTGGGATGACCTTAAAAGAACAAAAGACTGAGAAAGAGGGGTGCACTGAGAGAAGGGAGGAGAGGAAAAAATGGAGGGGGAAATAATTTCACATAATAGAGGCCTGCAAGGAAGAGCTTTTACAATGGAGAGGGAAATGGAAGAGAAAGAGCATGTAATAATTAAACCTCACTCTCATCTAAACTGGTTCAAAGAAAGAAGAGCATATATACTCATCAAGTTGGGCATAAACATTCATTTTACACAAGGAAACAAGAGGGCAAGGAGCTAAGATAAAGTGGTAGAGTTGATATGAGGGAGAGTAGATTAAAGGAAACAGTGGTTAAAATTAAAAAAAAAAGACTTTTGAAGAGGACAGAGGGGAAAACGAAAACAAAAAATAAATAGAAGATTATATGATGGAAGGAAAAACACAATTATAACTGTGAATGTGGATAGGACAAACTCACAAATAAAATAGAAGAGGATAGCAAATTAGATTAGAATCCAGAATCCAAAAATACGTTGTTTTGTTTTGTTTTGTTTTACAAAAGACACCAT
>NW_020954720.1:20115138-20143730 GCF_900497805.2 Vombatus ursinus
TGTGTGTGTGTGTGTGTGTGTGTGTGTATTCACTAAATGGAATAGCCTCCACATTTTTATTTCTCATCTGTACATGGCATTGTCACAAAAACTGCCATATATTAGGGCATGAAAACTTCACAAGGAGAGAAAAGAAGAAATATTATATGTGCTTTTTTCAAACCATATTGCAATAAAATACATTCAAGGGCCATGATAGCATAGATTTAAAAAAAAAATTGGAAAATAACCTAATCTTATCAATGAGTGGGTCAAAGAATAAATCATAAAAACAATTATTTCATTAAAGATAATGACAACAATGAGACAACATACCAAAATTTGTGGGATGCAGCCAAAGCACTAAGTAAAGGAAAATTTATAACTACAAACATTTAAATCAATGAAAGAGAGAAAGAGTAGATCAACAAATTGATCATGTAAAAGTCTTTAAAAAATCCTAAATTAAACACCTAAATAGAAAACCATAAAAATAGAAAAGTCATAGGAGAGAGGAAAAAATTGAAAGTTAAAAATGTGAACTAATGAATAAAAAAGAAAGTGGTTGCATGAAGAAAAACATAGACTAGAAAAACTATGGGCTAATTTCTTTTTTTAAAGACCAAAATCAAATTAACAGTATCAAAATGAATGACTGAATATACTACCAATAAGGATAAAATTAAACAATTATTAGGAGTTATTTTGTGCAACTTTATGCCAAAAAACTAACCCCCTGAATAAAATGGATGAATATTTACCAAAAATATATTGACAAGATCAATAGAAGAGGAAATAGAATATATAAATAAAACCATCTTAGAAAAAGAAATTTGTCAAGTCGTAAATGAGCTCCTTTTGAAAAAATAATCAAGACCAGATGTTTTTACAAGTTTTTAGTAAACATTCAAAGAACAATGATTTCCATACATTGTTTGCAAAATAGATAAGAAAGGATTCTTACCAAATTCCTTCTATAAAATAAATATAGTTTTGATACATAAGAGCAGAGAGCAAAAAATACATACACACACACATATACCTATAGACTAATTTCCTTAATGAATATTGATGCAATAATTTTAAACAAACATAGCAAAGGACTACACCAATGTGTCACAAAGATTATATCCTTTGGTCAGGTTAAATTTATACCAGAAATTCAGGCCTAGTCCATTATTAGAAAAAAAACATATAAGTATAATTGACCATACTAACAATGACAACAAAAATAATATGATTGTAACAAGGGATATAAAAAAAATGTTTTGACAAAATACAATACCAATTCTTATTTAAAACACTAAAAAACAGGAATAAATGTATCTTTCTTAAAATGATAAGTAATATGTATCTAAAATCAAGAGCAAGGAATTATCTCTTCTAGAGAAAAACCTTTCCTATAAATCAGTGATGAAGCCAGGATGTCCATTATCAACATTATTACTCTATTATTATGCTAGAAATTCTAGGTAAAGGAATAAACCATCAAAAAAAGGAAAGAAATTGAATGAATAAACATAGAAAAGGAGGAAATAGAATGATGACCTTTTGCAAACAATATGATGGCATACTTAGAGAACTAAAAAAAAAACTAGTTAAAGTCATTAAAACTTTAGCAAAGTTGGAGAATATAAAATAAACCCACACAGATGATCAGTATTTCTATATATTACCAATCAAGTCTAGCCGGAAGAGATAGAAAGAGAAATTATTTAAAATAACTTCAGTCAATAAAATACTTGGGAGTCTATCTTCCATGACACACAGAGACTATGAAACCAATTACAAAACACTCTTCACACAAATAAAGACAGATATAAACATTTGGAGAAATATTAATTGCTTATGGGTTTGCTTAGACAATATAATAAAAATGACAATACTAACTAATTTATTCAGTGCCATACCAATCAAATTACTGAAGAAACATTTTTATAGAGGTTGAAAAATAATAATGAAATTCATCTGGAGGAAGAAAAAAAGTCAAGATTATCAATGGAATAAATGAAAAAAATATGAAAGAAGGCAGCCTAGCAGTATCAGATCTCAAATAATATTCCAAAGTGGTAATCATCAAAATAATTTGTTAGACAAATTTTACTAGATAAAAAATATTTAATCAGTTTAATATATTAGGTACAAAATGTACAAAAGAAAGTGAGCAGAATTGCTTCTTTTTTAATAAACCAAAAGATCACAGCAATTGGATTAAGAGCTAACTATTTGAAACAAACCACTGGGAAAATTAGAAATTGTTCTGGCAGAAAAGATACATAGAACAACATCTCACAAAATATATCAAAATATGCTCAAAATATGTACATGATCTTTACATAAATGGTGATATCATAAGCAAATTAGTATAGCAGGGAAGAAACTACTTGTAAAAATCTGTGGATAATGAAAAACGTTTCTGACCAAACAAAATACAAAGAGGTCTATGTATAATTTTGATTACATTAAATTAAAATGGTTTTGCACAAACAAAACTATTGCAGCCAAAATTAAAAGAAAAGCAGTAAAGGGGGAAATTATGGCAAATTTCTCTGATAAACGTCTTATTTTTCGTATACATAGGGAAGAGAACCAAGAGAGATTGGTGCCTGAAAACCTAGAAAAAAGAGAGCATGAAAAAAGAAAGAGTGATCAACAGTATCAAAGACTGCAGAGAGATCAAGCCAAATGTAGATCTAGAAAAGACCATTGAATTTGACAACTAAGAATTCATTAGTAACTCTGGAGAGAGCAATTTCAGGCAATAAAAAGAACACAAGTCAAATAGTAAGGAGTTGAGAAGAGACTAAGAGGAAAGTTGAGGCACCTATTGTAGAAGGTCTTTTTAGGAGTTTAGCTACAAAAGGTAGAAGATGAGCAATTCAACATGGGCAAGAGCTGCCAGAAACACCTCACATTCATTATACATTTGATTTTGAATTAATTTTTGATTGTTGCATTTTCAGAAAGCTTTTACTTTTGCCAGATTTTCCATGACCCCCCATTCAGTTAAATGACCCCATATGGGGTTATGACCCACAGTTTAAGAAGTGCTAGTCTAGCAGAGATAGTTTTAGAGATAACTGAGGGGTCAAGGAACAGAATTTTGTGGTGAGGAGTAGAGTTTTGTAAAGAAGATAGAAGGAGAGAAAACAATAGATTATCATCAGATATGGTTATTTAAAAATTCTTGAATATAGAGATGATACATTTTAGGATGATGGCAAGGTCAAAGGTATGACCATATTTATGTGTGACTAGGATTGGGTGGAAGATTAGCCCATAGGAAATGAATAGGTTAAGGAACTGAGAGATTATCATATTTGAAGGAAAATCAGTATGTATGTTAAATTTGCATAGTGTGAAGGCAGGAGTTGTGGAAGAGAGAAAAATTGTGAGCCAGGTATTGGACTCATTAGGGAAAAAGGGGAGTGACCTGAGAGTCTGTAGAAGATAGCAACTAGGATTATGATTGGGTAGTAGATATGAATAGCATGATAATCAAAGGAAGAAAGGCTACTGAGCAATGGAGGTTGAGGAAGAATCTGGAAATGGCAAAGGGGAGCAAGGAAAATTCTGACTCCTTTGCATCAATGAGTGAGTCAAAGAGAATGAATAAAAATGTAAGCAGTATTGGAAAGTGTGACCAGGAGGACTGAATTGGGAGGATAATTTTTCAGTAAAAACTAGTAGATGGAAGGAATGATAGAGGAATAGATTTAGTATGAGGGGAAATTTGTTGTCTATGAAAAAAAAGCATTTCAAAGGTGACAGTGGGAGCCATGGTGGAGTCAGATTGAAACTTTGGGATAGGAAGGTTGAGGGGAAAGAGAATGAGGAATCAGGTGGTAGGAGATGTGCCATGTAATTTGGAGGAAGAGGTACCAGAGCTCATAGGCACTGGGATGTGAAGAGTATGATCAAATATAAGAATATTCATCCTTGAGTGGAGGGCACCATTGCTGTAAGCCTCAAAGAACAGTTGTAGCAGAAAATGGGAGACCTAAAGTCCAAAAGAGGTTTGCTCTTCTTTGCATTGTATGTTTTCCAAATCAGAATTAGGAGTTTGGGCTGGCAGCAGGAGGTAAAAGTTGCCATGTGTTGTCAAAGATGGAAGTTGTTGATTTGAGGAAGATGGGAGATCTCTGGCCTATCTCCTAGCAAGCTTTTCTCAGTGGAAATGCTATACCCAACAGGAGACAGAAGGCTTAAGGTGCTAGTGTACTCAGTCCAAGATTTTCTTACCTGAAGAGACTCATTATGAGGCAGTGGCAGGAAATGGTAGTCTTTGTATAAATGGAGGACTCTGGTCTGGTTCATAGCAGCCTTTCCCCATTGGACATGCTATACCTTGTAGGAGATGAAAGGTTCAAGGCCTTATGATGAGCTATCTCTTATAAAAGGAGACCAAACCAGAGGATGTCCTGATCTATTTGATATGTGCTCCTTGGTCAAAAGCCTTTCTTTGTCCTTCCTTCTTGCAGAATGTATCTCTGTTACTTTGTTAAGAGGAGAAAAAGATAAGTTTGATTAAGTCTTTATGACTGCAACTACCTCAAAGATGAATTACTTAATTTAGAGTAGTCCCTTGACCACTCCTGGGGGAATTACAAGAATAAGACTTCCCCCAAGATGAAGATGGATAGCTTTTCTATGTAGCATACTCATAGTCACCTTGGGATGTCAGAGGTGGGGATCAGATCAGTAGAATTCACAAAAAGTCTCCATTCTCAGATGATTTAAAAAAAAAAAAAACACTTCAGGATAACTTTCCCTTCTCCCTAGCATCTAAAAACAGTGTCATGAATAGACTAAAGTTACTTTCAATGTCTATGCATCAATAACTATAATGTTATTTGTTTGTGTATTTTATTTCCTGTCAAATAGTCTACATCCTGAATCCGCCTCACATTGCAATCTGGCATGGAGATTCCACCTTAAAGTCAAAATATTCAAAAAAGCACTTGTACCCTATTCTAATTACAACTCTTTAGTCAATTTACTTTCTCTACTTGTGACTATTTATGCCCTGTAGTTAGCAAATCCCCACTTTTGGCTTCTATAATTCCAATGACTCATAACTAACTTTTGTCTAGGTAAAAATAATTTTCCCTGGCTTCCTCTCCAACACTGTTATCCAACTTACACTCAGGCCTTCCCAGCCACTATCCCCTTTGGCTCTTCTTTTTTTAGTGACTTTTGGAACCCTATTATATTTTAGAAATCACCCTTCCTTCTTCCTAGATGCCCTCCTGTCATATCACTTTCATCTTCTGGTTCTCATTAAAACACAGATTTATCCTGAAGATAGAATCCATGTTGCTATAATAGTCTAGATTGGCTTCTCCTTTCACATTCTTTCACATGCAAAGCCTGAAGGAGAATTCAGCATATTCTTTCCTCCCATTTCCACTTTCAGAGCTTTACTGTGACATCACAGCTCACATTCACTTCTCTGTCTTTAGTGTACCCTCTATTCTGTCTAGAAACTTGTTATCAAATAGAGCACTGCTTTGGACACATGGTAGCCACTCAACAAATGCTTATGATTGATTTATCTATTGATTTCTAAATGACTTTCTCTTTTTCCTAATAATTTCAGCATCCAGTCCACAGAATGGAAATCAAATGAGTTCATATGTTTCATTGGTAAGGTATTTTTTCCTATGTTATTTTTTTTTAAATTCAATTGACTTTTATTTTAATATTTATGTTGCTCTGCCATTGAGTGTGCCTATATTAAGAAATACTGGAATGTAAAATTCAGGCTTTTACAGATAATATTCTGTAATAGATGACATCTTTGTTGTTAATTATTTTATTGAGACACCAAGTGTAAGAACCCATAGTGCTTGTTGTTTATTAACTATAGAAAAAACATTTGACTCAGCAGAGTGCCACACTTTAAAGGGTATACATCAAAATCATACAAGATTCCTCAAAAGATGTCTTCTCCTATTTATTTTTTAAAAGCACAATGAAAATTGTACACTGAATTGTAAAATGAAAATAGGATTAACCTGGAATGAGATAACTTAAAATTAAATTCCATGACTGATGCTACTTGAGTGAACTTGGGAAGTCACTTAATCTCCATAGACCTCAATTTCCTCATCTATAAAATAAGGAGTATCAACCAGATAAATTCCTGACTTCTTTCTAGTTGTATATATCTATGATCATGTGAACCTGCTTATATATTTCATTGCACTGACCATATCAAACCCTGGAAAATAACAATTTCCTAGAAGAACTACATAATGACTCAAATATGTTTGGCTTAATTTTTTACAGTAGAAAAGCTAAGCGTATAAAAACTTCTAGTTCTCTAGACTAGTAAACCACTAGTAAATCTTTCTATCATTCTTGTGTGGACTGACCTGATTAAAGCCTGTCCTTGGTTAGTTTAGGTTTGATGTGGGGTGAAGTTCATTTGATAGTTTTTTTAAGGCTTTATATATTTATGGAAATGATGTTCAACAAGGACACTACAATACTTAATTTTATTAGATTCAGCTTCTATTTAGACATCCTGGGACATCCAATGAATCTGAAAAACCCTGAGACCTTAGAGTTGGTTGGGTATTTTAAGTACTTAGGTGACCAAAACACCATGGCAATATGATCAAGGCCAACCAAGTAGCTACATCAAAGGAAGTACATCTTGATCCATTCAAGTCCCTTAGACACCTTTGTTGCTTTTCAAGAAAAAAGTTAGCTGTTGTAGCTAACAGTCTAGAACACTAAAAAATCAAGGTGAATAAGATTTTGGATGGTATTAAAAAGAAACAATACATTTGGGAAAAGAAGAAACCTGGAAAATAGTGGATCTATCACAACTCCTTATGTCTTATAGAGATGCTATTCATATATTCAAGGATATAACTGAATCAAGCCAATGAGCATTGTTCAGAACTGAACAAGAAAAGTAGTTACTTGGGTTAATTTTGGAAATTGTGCAATATTTTTATTTAACCTAATCTCCCTAAAATGAAGGAAATGATTTTTTTTTTGTTTTTTGTTTTTTTGTTTTTTGCTGTTGTGGCATGGAATACCACAGCCCATGAAGAATGAAAGTTGTGGGCCATACAACTTTAATGAGCAGTGAATGGTACATAGTCACCATGAATTAAGCAAGAGATATGTTTCATATATGTATATATAAATATATACATATACACATACATACATATATACACATGTCTGTATGTGTATATGTGCAAGTCAAAAAGGTGGACCTATCATGTGAGAAGAATGAGAGATACATAATGGATAATCCATTTGTTCCATCAGTATCAAGACGATGAGAGGAAAGCTCCTATAAAGGCTTTATGGTAGAATAGGAACAATAGTTTCCCAGTACACAAAGTCATGTTTGGGTTACAGTCTGCAGACTTGAATAGAAAAGACACACCAGTGAAATGACAAATCCATCAAAATCTAAAATTATGTTTTGATAATCAATGTTTCCTTTAATCATGATATAATTATAATGCAATCCATTTGATAATAACTTAACATAATATCAAATATATTAGTTATGATTTTATTTTTAGAATAAATTGAAGCATTAGAATTTTAACTTATATACTATAATTAATGTGTGTGTTTCTGTAGTGTCTGTTTGCTTTTCATATTACATATGGCAATCAAAATTCAGTTTTTTACATATTTGTTGTTATATAGATCTGTAATTAATCTATTAACAAAAGTAATATTTTTCTTTAATCTTCAATAAACAAGTCAATCCAGAAGAAACCAAAATGGGACTTTTCTAAACTGACAAAAGAATGTCCTTATGGCAAACTAATTAAAATGTATAATAATGATTCAAACATATATTAGAGAATAGGTGTTTTGCCAATTGTGAAAAACTGAAAGGGAGAAAAATGAAAAGTAAAACTACAGAGGATAAACAAAAGAAATGAGGTAGTTATTTTACTAGAAAAAGAAAATTCAGAGAAATGAATAATAAAACTTGAATGATTTACTTAAATGTGTTAAGAATATAACTAGGTATTTGAGTACTGAAGAGAAAGTGGGAGCAAAGTGAAAAGGATCCAATGATTAGGAACACATTTTTTTCTTACTTAATGCAAATTTTATAAAATGTTAATTTTTTAGACTTTTAGAATACCCCAAATAAACTCTATTATGTGAAATTTATCAAAATATTGTAAAAATGTCCTGAAGAAATATCCCCTCAGGCTGGGAATTAATGATTTTTTACTCAATGGGAAGGGATTTCACATTTCATTCTGATATTTTTTTTAAACACATACAATTGAGTTTTTCACTAATTAACAGAGGAACAGTTGAATTTCATTCTTTACAGCCTAAGCAACTTATTCATTCTACAACACTCAAATGCAGTTGTGCAATGTCATTCAGAATGCCAGCTTCAGTCACAAACCAATTGACCTAGAGAGTGGTGGTATATATAGAAAAGAAAGTAACAAAGAGAGACCAAAGAAGAAGTCCCTGAAAAGCAAGCTCACATTTTGTTTGATGGCAACCCATTGGTGTGACTTTAGTAACATTGATTTCACAGCACAAGGCTGGCACAAAATGCCTAAGATTGACAACTTGAGCATTTCCAAAAGATGACAGAAAAACAGAATAAACAATGTGAAGGACCACAAATCATTTTTTTTCTTTAGCTAACAGTCTAGAACACTAAAAAATCAAGGTGAATAAGATTTTGGATGGTATTAAGAAGAAAAAAAAAATCATTGAAACTATTTTGCTTTAATGAGTAGGATTTACCTGGGTTTTTATGTTGTAGTTGATTAAGTTCCAAGATAAATCACTTTTAGGAGACTGCCAGACTCGTGCCATTTAAATGCATTTACTTTAGGGTCACTTATTCTGTTGTTGCTATTTGTTGTAAATAATTTAAAGACTATTATCAATAATAAAGAAGGATGTTAATATTTTGATTAACAGTAAAGGATGGTCAATATTATGACTTTAGATAAAATTGTTGTTAAAAAAAAGCAACTCTATTCCTAATTAAATATGTAGTTTGACATAAAAAAGAAAATATCAAGATCATTATGATAGCAATTCAAAGTAGTAAACTGAAATGAACTTTGAAGAATAGATTAGAAAATATAGATATCAAAGACACATTGGCTGTGGGAATTTGGAGTGATCATTGAATCTCTTTGTCTTATTTTCTTGAGCTTTAAATTGGTAGGAGTAGCAATCATATGATCTTTAGGTCTGTTGCAGCTCTAAAACTATTTAAATGCCTGGATTTCCACTATCCCTTTTCCACTCTATCCTCCTATCTGCAATCTGCCATATTGGAAAGCACCAAAGAAAATAATTCAAACTAAGAAATAATAGAGATTATGTTTCAGTTTAAAACTTATTTGGGTAAAAAGAGACTTAATTTCTAATTCTGGTGTTATCACTCCAACAGTAGGTAACTTTTAACAAGTCATTTGAATTCTTTGGGCCTCAATATCCCCATAGGCAAAGTGAAGAGATTCAATTAGATAATTTCTAAGGTCCCCTTTAGCTCTAAAATTCAATTCATATCTATCATGTTTTGTCCTTACAAGAGCCTTTTTTATTAATTACAGAAATAATTTCCTTCTAACATTGGAATTCCAGGAATCATAACTGAATTGTTGGGGGAAGGATACTTTGGGAGATGGGTTTTTTCCATCAGATATTCAAGAAATATTCATTGCCTTCTCCATTAGAACATGTTGAATACATTCAGAGTTGTCATTTCTGGGGAGACACTGTTCTCAAGCTCATTTTATCAATATGAGATGGATTCTTGTTTTCTCTCAGTCACAAAGTCCTAAAGCTAAACAGCTTTTAAATTATAGAAATAAATTATTTATTTTCATGATTCTTGGTCATGTGAGCCAAAGACCGTTGACACACTTTCTTAAACTGAAATTCATCAGAGATATGCATTCTAGCCTCATAATTTAGAGGAAGTGAAGGTATCACATATTAATTAAAAGTATACACTCATTTTGTTTGCTTTACTTTCTGGTCAATTTTACTGAGCCACAAATCTGTTTGCTTTAAAGCAAGCCTTGGCATTATTTCTTCTCTTGTCACCAACAAAGCTTCAGATCTTTCTAATTGTAATTACTGCCCTCTACCCCTGGACTTTACCCTGGGACACAACATATAACAAGACCCAAAATCTTTCTTCAAATGGCCACCTGAAATCAAACAGTTCTCATGTGACTGCAAGGACTACAGGTTGGAGATGGAGACTCTTCCACCTTTAATTTATCCAAATACTGAGAAAAATGCTGCTATTTTAAAATCCACCAAAAGGCATTCATAATTCCAAGATTGCATTCATCAGTGTCCAGCTGACTTCCATCACAATAGTGCACTCCAGGGAACATCTTGGGTCTACTTAAAAATATTCTGTCCAATCACCATTCTTGCTCAATATGTTCACTTGCATCAAGCCGCAGTCAGTTCTTATTTGGACAAGAGGGGAGCTAACCCTCAGGGGGCACTGATTGCAGTCACCTGGACAAGCATTATTCACCATGTATTAAGACAGAGTCTGATGAGATGCCCAGGAAGAACATTGGAAATTGCAAATGAAGCTGCTTTTTCTAAGAGCACTAAGATGGCAATGAATACTTGCCATGTAAGTGGTACCTACACAGCTTTAAGCAGGCTAGTCTGCCACTTGGGATGCAGGAGAAAATCCTTCTGTTTCCTACAGGAGACCTTTACTTACTAAGTGCTTAATCGAGCTTATTATATTCATGATGACCCTGGGGTATGTTTAAGCAGCATTTCTGCCTAAATGAACTACCAACATATGTGATTTATGGATGGGAATCTCACTAAACCTCCATCTAAGAGAGACAAGCCAAAACATAGCCTAGTGATATCCCAGAGAGTCCAAATGAATTTATTTTAATTGACCTCTTCAGGTCTGATCTGTGATTTTCTTTAGTCAAAGTTTTTTTTACAGCATTATGTCCACTACAGCAATTACATTCACAAAAGTCATATCTATAGTGATGAATATTCCTTGTTTATTATTTCAAGAAACTGTTCTCAATACTATCAGTATCCTTCTTTTGGAGTCATTGACAAATGTTTCTTTCAAGTACCTGATAGGTATAAAAGAAAATGCACATTTCTCAATCGGTGCTTCCTGTGGGCTGCCTATCAAACTCACCTAGAAGAATCTGCTTGTTAGAGTCCCTTTTTTATAATTTCTCTTATTAGAAACAATTGTGATAAAAAACACTACACATATGAATTCATTCTTGAGTTAGACAAATTTCATGTACTGCAAAACCTACCCAAAGGAAGTACAATAACTTTTGGTCTAGTCACTTCACACTCTTGCAAGGATCTTATATGGAGACAGATAATTACCTCAAGGATTTAGATGTTATAAGAAGTTCATTAAAACATTGCCTTTATCCTCACCTCAGAATGAAGAAAGGTTTATAGATAAGAGAGTAATGAGCTCAGAGTGATATTAGTAATCTAAAAAGTCAGTCAATAAGCATTCATTAAATACCTGGTAGCTCTCATTTTTCATACTATGCTGTGAGGTTACAAAGAAAGACAAAAACCACAACCCAATTTCAAAGAGCTCACAGTATAAAGAGGGAGACATCATGCAGATATAAAAATAGAATACATACAGATTAAAATCAAAGATAATCTTAGAGTGAAGGCAGTAAGATTAAGGAGAATAAGGAAATAATTCTTGTTGAAAATGTGACTTTTGCTGAGTTTAGAGGGATTCAAGGTAGCTAACGTTAAGGGATGAGGAAGAAGGTGACAAGATAAGATATGTGTTTTGGAAGTTAAATTTGACAGCTAAGTGAAAGATGGATTGGAATGGAAAGTTGAAGATGTGGATATGAATCTGTTGGCTATTTCAATAATCCAGGCACATGGTGATGGCCCACATTAGGATGGTGGCAATAACAGAGAAGAAAAGGCAAAATATGTGAGAGATGATACTAAGTTAAACTTGATAAGCCTTGGTGATATATTGCATACTGTGTGTGTGTGTGTGTGTGTGTATGTGTGTGTGTGAGAGAGAGACAGACAGACAGACAGACAGAGACAGATAGACAGAGACAGAGATAGAGAGACAGGGAGAGACAGAGAGACAGAGACAGAGAGAAAGCTGATGATGAGAGAGCAAAGTTACAATCTTAGTTGTCTAGGATGATTGTTGTAGCATTGACAGTAATAAGGAAATTCAGAAGAAAGGGTGTTTGGGGAGGAAAATAATGAGTTTTGTTTTGAATACATTGAGGTTGAAATGGCCAGGAAACACCATTTTGAAATATTCAATGGGCATATGGAGATGTGAGACTGGAAATAAGGAGAGAGGTTGGAGTAGTACAATTCAATCTGAGAATTTGCATAGAGATGATTTTTGAATCCGCAGAAGTTAAAAAGATCACCAAGTTCAATAATATAGAAAAAGAAGAGATGAGGGCCAAGAAGAGAGCCTTGTGTCTGATGCCTTCACTTCATAGGCATGACTCCAGCAAAGCAGACAGGTGAGAAGACAGGTGAGTTTGAGAAGAATCAGCAATGAGCAAGGTCATGAAAGGCCAAAGAGAAAAGAGCAGCAAGAACATAGTGATCAACAATGTCAAAGGTGCAAAGAGATCAAGAAAAATGAAAATTGAGAAAAGGTCATTAAATTGGACAAAAGATCATTGCCAACTTTCGTGAGAGTAGTTTCAGGTAAATGATGAAGTCAGAAGCCAGGATGTAGAGATTAAAAAAAAAAGAGTGAGAGGAAAGCAATGGAGGCTTTGATAGTAGACAACCTTCTTAAAGAGTTTAGCCAGAAAAAAAAGGGGGGCAACTAGGTGGCACAGTGATAGAGCACCGGCCCTGAAGTCAAGAAGACCTGAGTTCAAATCCGGACTCAGACCAAACACTTGACACTTACTAGCTGTGTGACCCTGGGCAAGTCACTTAATCCCAATTGTCTAAAAATTAAAAAGAAAATAAAAAAGAATAAGAGAAGAGATATAAGATGATAACTAGCAGACATGAATTTTATTCAGTTTGCATCTACTAATATGGGTGGGAATTAAGGAAATTGCTTTAGGCATAGTGTGAGTGATTCATTATCTTTAAATCTTTGATAATAAAAATTGTAATGTCTAAGATCATGTCAATACACACAAAGCAGTTTCCACTAACCGCACCAAAATTTTTTTTAAGAAAGATTTTTTTTCTAATAAAGAAATGCCATTGGAAAATGAAAAGATTTTCAAGTGCATCCGTACAATTGTTTTCTTTTGTTTCTGTTTTCATCCAAACAGTTTGTGTATATGACACAGCCTTAAGGCAGGAAGCTGTCTTAAAGGTTAAGTGTTCATGAGGAGTTTAGAGTTGCTCAGAGGAAAAGGATTTTATTTAAGCATGAATTATGATCATCATGTTGTTTAAAACTTCCCCAAGAGCAAACAATGAACACGTTGAAATAACTTGCCTTTCCTCAGAGTAATGCATATTTGTAAAGATCAGCAAACAGAGCACATATAACATAAATGGAACTATTAGTGCGGGTTCCTAGACATGTCATGCATGTCATATAAGGTAAGAATGTGATATATTTGTTCACTCAAGACAATTTAAGTAACTCCATGATTATTTCAATTTTGGAATTCTGGAAGGGAAGACTGGATTGGAAATCTAATTTTAGAGTACCTTTGTCACCACTGCCAGGATATATCTTTACCATGTCTGTATCTTTAGAATGCCAAATGTTTAGGTGAAAATGGAACTATTCAGATGTTTCTTAATATAAGGATTAATCTTTTTTTTTGTTTGCTTCCTGAACATAATTCACATAGTTGAATGGCCTACTTGTTATCCACCTGAGTTGAGAAGTCCCATGATGATTTGTTATATTGATTTCTCCTTTTTTTTTTTCACCTGATTTTGAGAAACACAATGACTATGGCTCTTTTCAGTTACATTTTACGGAATGAAGTTTGTTCATACCTGAGTTTTCTTTGCAGTTATACCATCAGGGAATAAGTTTTCATCAAATAGATAATTTCCAAACTAATTTTGTAATAGAATACTTCTGAATTTGAAATATATTTATGAACTGAAAAAAAATTGAGGGTGGAGATAAAAAAGAAAGGGGTTATGAAATCGACAAAAGTAGGAATAACTCCTTATTTTCATAAGAAAATATTGCAAAAATACAACAAATATTTTTGATAAAAGTCAATATATACTCTTGGACTATTATGTACATGTCAAAACAACACAGTTCATAAATATAATGATATGATGGAAAAGTTCTAGATAGAAACTGGAATGGTGGATATTCCTAAATTCCATGCCGTAAGAGGAAATGAAAATTTTAGCCTGGAAAGTAGAAAACTAGGTTGGTGGTAGGTGGGGGAGTAGAAGATGGGGAAAAAGACACATGATCTTTACACTCAGAGATTTTTAAAGGTTGCTTAAGGAAATGATTAGACTTATTTAGTCTGATCCCAGAGAGTAAAACTCAGATGCAGGGTTAGAGATTTTAAGGAAAAAGATTTAAGATTGATGCAAGGAAAAACTTCCTTTAAAATAGTTAAACAAAAATCACACAGCCTACCCTTTATTGTCAGGAAATTATTGTTCATGTATAAACAACAAAAGTTATTGTACTTCCTTTGGGTAGGTTTTGCAGTACATGAAATTTGTCTGACTCAAGAATGAATTTATATGTCTAGTGTTTTTTATCACGATTGTTTCTAATAAGGGAAATTATAAAAAAGGGACTCTAACAAGCAGATTCTTCTAAGTGAGTTTGATAGGCAGCCCACAGGAAGCACCGATTGAGAAATGTGCATTTTCTTTTATACCTATCAGGTACTTGAAAGAAACATTTGTCAATGACTCCAAAAGAAAGATACTGATAATATTGAGAACAGTTTCTTGAAATAATAAACAAGGAATATTCATCAAGATAGATATGACTTTTGTGAATATAATTACTGTAGTGGACATAATGCTGTAAAAAAACTTTGACTAAAGAAAATCACAGATCAGACCTGAAGGTGTCAATTAAAATTATTGTCATGTAGCAGTTATTCATTTAATATATGTTGAGGAATTAGCTCAGTCCTCTGTATTTCTCATTTAACCAAGGCATTTATTCATTATTTCTTATTAGCTGCTTTGGAAGAAGAAGACTACAGATACAGATTTGCTAACAATTGTCGCAATCAAGCTCTTCACCAACCTGTTCAAAATGTGAAACTTCTATCATTGAACTTAATTGGAAAAAAAATATTATAGTTTAGAAGTGGAAGGTTATAAATTAATAAGAAATCATTGTAACATATTGAGTAAATTTTTTTTATTGGAAAGAGGATTTCTTATAGCCCTTTATGGTAGAAATGTCTTACACACCAATGGCACTTTTTCAGAAGCAAAGCTCTTGAGAAGCAAACAAAATAAGAGAATCTAGAATCCTCATTTGACATATCTTGAGAATCTGGACTTTCCTCATAGTCAATGAACATGAGCTAGCTAATATCTTCTGTTTGAGACAGGTGGTACTTGCAGCAGTCAAAGACCTTATTACTTAGAGATATGTTATTGGGAAAAAGCAGCAAACAGGTTATAATAACCAAATATTACCCCAAAACTAAAATAATGATACAGATAAGGGAAATGGGGGTATCTTCTGCTATGCACCCTCCAAGTTTCCCAAGGTCTAGCAAATTATTCAACCATTTTATCATCATGGATTAAAGCAACATGAGACTAACTTTCAGGTGTTTAAATTTGTAGCGTAATTCATGACAAATATTAGGGTTTAGCTTACCAGAAGACAAATCACCAATTTCATAATTTGTTTGTGTACCAATATTCTGAGTTTTTGTTTAATTCTTTCAGTTAATCTCTGATCATTTTATGATTTTAGAGGTCACTACCTAGTCATTATAATATGTTTTGTGAAATATAGACTGGGACACACTAATTTAATGGAATTATATGTTTTCTAACATTCAATTATTTCAACAAACAATTATTAAGCATCTATTATTTGTAAGCACTGATATGTGCTATTTTCAGAGGCAAAAATAATTATTAAGCACACATTACATTGAGGACATTAAGGATTTTCTTCCCATATAAAAATAATTCTACTAACCTATGACTAAATTATTGGTTTATTTTTAGTGTTTTTTCTACTTATGATGATGTTTTCAATATTACATAACTTAAATCACATAATTTGACCTTAGCAGCATAATGAATTTTAGCAGTCATCTGATTCAACTCATAAATAAAGGATTCTTCATTAAGAAATAGCTGACTAGATTAAGGGAGCAATCCCTAACTCTCATTTAATCTTGTTAGCTAATCCCAGTGTCATGAATGGCTTCAAAATGATTAAATTCAGGTGAAGCATTTACTTCAAATTACCAAAATATGGAAATATCAAGCCATTATTACTTTGTTATACAACTACAGTGAGGCAAATTATAAACACTAGAATGAAATGCGAACTCTAGGTCAGTATTTTATTCCTTGCTAGGCTATTGTATGAATATATTTTATATGGGGGGTGCACTACTTATTGTTATGTAGCATTTATTTTTTTCCTAAAATTTCTTACTTGTTCATTTGTTCATATTTGAATAATAAATTGCAGGAATCCATCCAGTCCATAAAATATGGACTTAAAACTTAGCTGAATTATTCAACTGCAAAATGATCATTTCTAAAGTAAAATGAGGCTATATAATTTTTTCATAGTGAAAGATGAAATGACTGAGGAAACAAAGGTTTGAGTTTTTGAGCATAACAGTTTATTAAGCAATGAATGCCTATTGTCCCACAAATTGAGACCAGTCACTTTCCTTAACTCTGGCACTGGACTGCGAATACAGGAAGAGACAGATTTTTATATATTAAAAAATAATTAATAAAATAAGTCCAATTAATTAAAAAGAAAGAGTTAACCAGGAAGCATTAGGTGGAGAATGGTTCAGGAATTTCTAAGTTGGAAGGAGAAGAGTGACAGGTACAATTGCCTGAAATGACAAAAAGTGCTGTCCTACCTGCCCCGCCCCCAAGTTGACAGACAAATGTTTGTAAAAACCAAAAGAATATAGGAACAGTAACTGACTGATCAGCATGGGACCAGTTTTCAGATAAGATATATGAGTTGCTCAAGATGAATAACTGTGAGAAAACTTATTGCATCAATCTTTGGATTTGATCAGATTTCTGGTCAATACAACCTAAGTCCTTAGTTTAGGGTTTCTAAACAATGGGCAGGGATGGTCCAGCTTCCCAGCCAAGCAGGGCTAAGTTCAAACAATGCAATAAAGTTTTCTCCGAATTTCTACATTTGAATAAAGTTTTCTCACAATACAGAAATTGGACCAGACTAAAGCCATAATTGAACAGAAAGGTAATTGAGTTATTTTCAGAATTGAGTCACAAGATGGAGTCAGTGTGGTTCACTCAATCCCTACTTCCATTTAGGGTTCTAATCCCCTCAATTCCCTCCGCAGTCAGCCAGCATATATTTCCACTAGCATTTATTTTCACTGTGAAGAAGCATATATTAAGCAGCTTAATCCTTTTTGTTTATTTGTTTGTTTGTTTCAAACTGTCCCAAAATGATAAAACTTTGGCCACTTAAATTAAATTGCATAATACTGAAGAAGAAAAAGAAGAAGAAGGAGGAGCAGGAGGAGGAGAACAAGAAGAAGAAGAAGGAGGAGGAGGAGGAGGAGGAGAAGGAGGAGGAGGAGGAGGAGAAGGATGAGGAGGAGGAGGGAAAAATATAAAATCAGTTGTCAGTCAAATTAAATTAATACTCCCCCTTAAAAAATCAGTATCAAAGAAATAATGGGAAAGAGAAAGGGGACAGGGAAAAGGATGTGGGATGGAAATAAGGGAAGAGACTAGGGCATAAGACTCAAAGGACAGAGAAAGAAGAAAGGAATGGAATCTCCATCTCTATATCTTTATCTATCTATCTATCTACCTGTCTATCCATCTATTGATAGATAGATAGATAGATATACAAACACACATATACGCACATGTGTATGTGTATATATACATATATGTGTCTCTCTCTCTCTATATAAGCACAGGTGTCCATATACATATAGACACATGTATACACACATATGCATATACATGCATCTGGTTATACGTACATGTATACATGCACATATATGTAAGAACATACAGACATAATATGTGTATACATGTATGCATGCATACATCCAAATGAAATATACATGTGTGTTTTCATTTGGTAATTTTCATTTACTTCTATTTTGATTAAAGAGTTAGGAACTCAAAGTTAATGCGGAGTGTGTTTTGCAAAGAAAATTTTATTAACAAAGTTTTATTCAAACATTAATCATATTTATGCTATATAATACAGATAGACATTAAGAAAAATAAAAAACACATCTTGAAGAGAATCAAATTCTGAAACACTCTGACTTGTAAAAATGGAATAATAAGAAAAAGAAAATCTATTCAGTAGTCTAGTCTCCTGCAGGAGAAAAGCAACTTATTCTTTTCATATCAATAAATTGAGTAAGAATATATTTTCCCTTATAGGTGTGAGTCATAATAAAACTTATGAACAAATCTAGATCTTTTTGCCATGCAATATACAGCAAACTATACCAAAATTCTAATACTGGGCAGATATTACATAGTAAACCACTCACTTTGAAAAACTTAAGATCTATTTTTAAAAATGAAATAAAATTTCTGAATAAGAAACCAAAAACTTAAGCTAAATCATACTTATTCTCATAGAGAGAATAAAATGTAGCTGAAAAATTCTTTAAATCAACTAGAAAGAATATTTTAATACCTATTCAAAATAGTGATTTCTCTATGTGTAACCTGAGTGCAGCACAAACATGTCAATTGAAAGCTGTCATCTTTATGTATCTAAATCTGATTTTTAATTTAAATACTTTGAATTGATTAGAAATGAAATAAAGGCTGAAAATGCACAGAGAGTGAGAGCAGATATAGAAAAACAGAAAGGATTTAGAGGAACTTAATACTTTCATTTTGTTTTTATGTATTGAGAGAAATGAGTATTAATAACCAATTACTAATATATTAGATGATCCAGGGTTTTTTCCTTTTCTATTTCCTCATTTAAGGACTAGGTCAAAACTGCCTTTTCAGGACAGGACTGATAATGAGATTGAGTTAAAGTTCTTTTCAATCTTGGGCAACACCTCACCCAAGTAGGAAAGCTTAGTTCTGATTAAAGAGAAAAGACTATTTTATCTAGGTGAATTTTGGCCCATTGTTCAAATACCAGCAACCTGGAAGGAGAAAAGAACCTTTTCTATAGATTGCTGGAGGCAGAATGATCTGGGTATAGAGATGAGTCTCTTTGTTCAAGAGAGACTAGATTCATCCTCCAGACCCTCATTAAAACAAACCCACCTCTCATTATAATATTAATTCTCTATGTATAATGTTAATCAATCAGAGTTGACTTCCTCCTGTCTGAAACACCCACTCTCCAAGGGTATTTAAAGTTCAGTGGAGGAGGCACACCAAGGTTTCAATTTATAAGAGAAACTTATTGACATCAATCTTTTAATTATTTGCTAGCCATAATTAATAAATTTATTATTAATTACCCAGAAACTGTGTCTTTCAGACTTTTCATTTGCCATAATATTATAAAATAAACTTGAAAAAAAATCATCATTGGAAAAACACTATACTCACATACATATATATGAATTATAAATATATGTATACACATATATAATGTTAAAAGAGGTATCAATGTTTTAAAAAAGCAAATGTTTAGGAAAGTGAAAAAAAATATTTTAACCCTGTTACTAACTTAAACTTGATCAGATACTCCTTTAAACATGCCCTTTGCCCACTTATTGATTGCCCTAGGCTATTTTCACTGCTTCAGGCTGATTCCATCTGCTGCTAGTTAAAGGAAAGGCATTAAATATCTCATTAGCATCTTTCTCCTACTCACTCAGCACTAAATGACCTTAAGTGGTTTTTAAGTTTTCTTGACAGAAGTCTTTTTCTGCCTTTTGGGTTTCATCCTCAGCATCTGCTCTCAGTTTTCTTGCTCTCCCTCCTTTATTCCATGCCTTCCTTTTTCTCTTTCTTTTTCACCCTTAAAGCCTTTTGTTACTATCTTCTGTCTTCTCCTTGCCTCATTCTTTGTTTCTAATCACCCTACTTCTTTTCTCCCCTTAATTAAACTTATGGATTAAAAAAATGTCTTACAATAAATTTGTGTTATTTTAGGAAATCTGCATTCCACAAGTTGAGAGTCATTGTTCTAAGTAATTTTGGCAATTTTATAAGTAAAAAGTTTTTAATTTGTGATGATGGCCAAATAAGCAACTATTTTTTTTTTATTTATAAAAAATATGAATAAATGTATTCAAAAGGGATGCCTATGGTTTTAAAAAAGTTATTAACAACCTTATCACTACTTAAGCTATTATTGTATGACATGAGCTGAAAGCAAGGAGTTAAAGCAAATTGTCCTGTGAGGGCTTTTTTCTCAATTTTGTCTCTATGACTTGCTTTGAATCATTCCACTGTTTTTAAGTAATATTAAAATAAAACAAATTTTTTCATGAACATATTTAAGCTTTTGAAGAGGGTATATTTTTTTTCCAATCTTCTGAGTATGTTTATTTACTAAATAATTCATTCCAATTGCCAAACAAACCAGAATCAGACATTCTCAGCTTAGGCCTGGTTCCCAAACATAGGAAAGACAGATTTTTATACATTAAAAACAATTAATCAAAATAAGGCCAATTAATTAAAAAGAAACAATACAAAATTAAATAACCTGATTTCTTTTTTTAACTATTTCCCACTTAGTAGTATTTTATTTTTTCTAATTACATGTAAAGATAGTTTTCAACACCCATTTTTATAAGATTTTGAGTTTGCTTTTTTTTTTGTCCTCCTTTCCTTCTCACCAAGATATCAAGCAATCTGATATAGGCTATACATGTACAATCATATTAAACATACTTCCACATAAGTCATGTGTACAATGTTCTCCTGGTTCTGCTCACTTCACTCAGCATCAGTTCAGGTATGTCTTTCCAGGATTTTCTAAAATCCACATGCTCATCATTTCTTTTTTTTTAATTTATTTATTTTTCGTTTTCAACATTTACTTCCACAAGATTTTGAGTTTCCAATTTTCATCCCATCTCGCCCCTCCTCCCACTCCAACATGACATGAATTCTGAATACCCCTTCCTCTAGTCTGCCATCCCTTCTATCTCTTCCCCCTTCTCTTATCCCCTTCCTCTTCTATTTTCCTGTAGGACAGGATAGATTTCTGTACCCCATTTCCTGTATTTCTTATTTCCCAGTTACATGTGAAAACATTTTTTTTAAACATGTGTTTTTAAAACTTCTGGTTCCAAATTTTCTCCCTTCCTCCCTCCCCACCCACCCTCATTGAAAACACAAGCAACTCAATATAGGTTATACATGTGCATTTATGCAAAACTCTTCCATAGTAGACGTGTTGTGAAAAATTAACTGTATTTCCCTTCATCCTATCCCACCTCCCCCATTTATTCTATTCGTTCTTTTGACCTTGTCCCTCCTCAGAAATATTGGCTTATGATTAACCCCTTTCCCAATTTGCCCTCCTCTCTATCATCCCCCTGATCTCTTATCCCCTTGCCCCCTATTTTCCTGTAGGGTAAGACAGATTTCCATACCCAATTGAGTGTGTATGTTATTTCTTCCTTAAGTCAAATCCTATGAGAATAAGATTCATTCATTCCCTCTCACCTTCCCTGTTTCCCCTCCACTGTAAGAGCAAGCCACTGCTTTCAATCTGCCATGTTGGCTCTGCCCTCATCATTTCTTATAGAAAAATAGTACTTCATTATATTTTTATACCACAGCTTGTTTACCCTTTCCCCCATTGATGGGCATCCCCTTAATTTCCAATCATTGGCCACCAAAAGAAGAGCTGCTCTAAATATGTTTGTACGCTTGGGTCCTTTTCCCTTTTTTACGATCTCTTTAGGATACAGAACTAGCATTGTTATTGCTGGATCAAAGAGTATGCACAGTTTGGTTGTCCTTCATGCATAGTTTCAAATTGCCCTCCAGAATGATTGAATCAGTTCACAGCTCCACCAGCAATGCATTAGTGTCCCAATTTTCTCACATCTTCTCCAATATTTATCACTTTCCATTTTTGTTATATTAGCCAATATAATAGGTGTGATATGATACCTCAGAGTTTTTAATTTGCATTTCTCTAATCTGATTTAGAGCATTTTTTCATATGGCTATAGCTTTAATTTCTTCATCTGGAAACTGGTTATATCCTTTGATCATTTATCAATTGGGGAATGACTTGTATTCTTATACATTTGACTCAGTTTTCTACGTATTTTATAAATAAGGCATTTATCAGAAACACGGCTATAAAAATTGTTTTCCAGCTTTCTGCTTTCCTTCTAATTTTGTTTGCATTGGCTTTGTTTGTGCAAAACCTTTTTAATTTAATGTAATCAAAATTATCAATTTTGTATTTCATAATAGTCTATCGCTTGTTTGTTCATGAATTCTTCCTTTCTCCATATATCTGACAGATAATCTATTGCTTGCTCTAATTTGCTTATAGTATCAGCCTTTACATCTAAATCATGTAACCATTTTTACTTTTTCTTGGTGTAATGTGTAATGTGCTGATCTATGCCTAGTATCCACCACACTCTTTTCCAGTTTTCCTAGCAGTTTTTGTCAAATCACAAGTTCTTATTCCAGAAGATGGAGTCTTTGGGTTTATCAAATAATAGATTACTATAATCATTGACTGTTGTGTCTTGTGTATATAACCTATTCAACTTTCTATTTTTTAACCAGTACTAGATAGTTTTGATGTTTGCTGCTTTATAATATAATTTTAGATCTGCAATTGCTAGGCCACCTTCGTTTGCATTTTTTTAAACTATTTTCCTTGATATTATTGAACTTAGTTCTTCTAGATGTATTTTATTGTTACTTTTTCTAGCTCTATCACATTTTTTTTTTTAGTAGTTCGATTGGTATGGCACTGAATAAGTAAATTAGTTTAGGTAGAATTGTTATTTTTATAATATTGGTTTGGACTACTCATGAGGAACTAATATTTTTCTAGTTTAGATCTGGCTCTATTTGTGTAAAAAGTGTTTTGTAATTGTTTTTATATAGTCTTTGGGTTTATCTTGGAGGGCGAAATAATGTTTTTTTTAAAAAAAGATAAACTAAGAGATTCTAGCAATAACTAAACTGCTTCAGGGAAGAAAAAGGCCTTGTTTTCTGAATGCCTGAATATATTTACTATGAAAAGGGATTTTAAAGAAAATAAGATTTACAGTATTTTTTTCCCTCACTGAGCATAGGTTACTGCAGTCCACAACAATTATCTAATAATGCAATCCAACAATTTGCCTTTTCATTATACCAAACATTTAGTCTGCAACGTGATCAGTCAAAAGAATGATAGATTGTATACCAGAGGATTTGATTTTTAATATTAGCTTGCCAGATTCCTATCTATACAAACATCGTCAATTCATTTTACTTCTTCGGTCCTCAATTTTCTCATCCGCCAAATGGAAAGGTTAGGTTACATGACTGGCTAGATCCCATTCAACTCTAAGTCTAAGATCATCTAAAGTATAACTGCACAACTAAGCAGTAGGTAGGGACCAAAATTAAAATAGGCTAAATTTCTTCAAGCCACAGATAGCTCAGACTAGAGACAGACTGATGATGGTTGGTTGCCATGGGTCACTTGACAAGGAAGAGTGCACGGTGACAACCCTACATTTTTCATGGGCCACCCAAAATCCTTTGGTGAAGCACAAGTGGTCCACAGGCCATATATTGTGTGGGCCTGATTTAAAGTTCTCCTATCTAAAACTATGATCCCATTGCTTTCCCTATATCTACCACACCTATTTTGCTGTGTCTGAATTAATTGACTACATTCACTGCATGGTTAAGTATTGAAAAAATATAGCCCAGCTATATACATGAAACAGAAACATGTGTGCTGTTAGGAACAACCAATCTTTTACGACAATTATTACCATAAATAAAAATGTTAATCCAATCATATTATGCAACCTTTGTGAAATCATGTAGCAGTTTACATTTTTGAAGATATAAATTTCGTAGACCTTTATTACCATGTGAGAATCCATTTTCTAAACCCAAGGATACAAATCAATCTGCATTTATTAATGGATAAAAGCAAATATACATATCTATATGTGTGTATTAGTTAGTACAACGTGATTCTCTAAGTGAAGGGAAATCACAAGTAATTTTGCACCTCTCATAAAATTATACACCCTTTCTGTAGTCTCCAGTGGCAGTTCAGATACATTGGGGAACTAGAACTGGAACTCAAGAGAGCAATTCAATCTCCATGTAATAATGATAATAATGAATATTATTAATAATAAACAACTCTCAAAAGATGAATTAAAAACTATTAAGATTATAGAAATGATTGCTCTAAGTCACTGATAAAAAGAAAAAAAATAAAGAGATTTTCATTGTACTCAGCAAATTGACAAAGATGACAAAAATTAACAATAGTTTATGTTGGAGGGTTGTGGAAAGATGAGGACACTAATTCACTGCCGTGGAACTGTGTTGTTTCAATATTTCTGCATAACATTTTGGAATTAATTATTTTATATGAAATGATGAATAGAAATGTGATGATAAATATGAACTGATGCAAAATAAAATCAATACAAGCAACATATACAATAATGCCAACAATGTAATTAAAAAAAAACAAAGAACAACAACGACTAAACAATTGAAATTGAATATTATGAAATTATAATAAAGAAGACTAGCCTCAAAAAGGAGATATGAGAAAACAGCTCAGTTCTTTGTAGATCTCTGGACTAAGGATGAGGAGTCTTGCATCTGATGTCTGATTTTTTTTTTTAGAATATATCATTTTTTTTGCTAAAATCTTTTTTCCTTCTCCTTTTCTTTTTTTTTTTTAAGGATTGCTCTCGGAGGGGGAGATATATTGGAAAATAAATATAGATCTATGATGTAAAATATATTAAACTTTTTTTTAAATTAAGTGCTGCATAAAGATGAATTATCACTTGCAAGAATGTGCTTTGCTAATTGACAGTAAGTTATTGAGTTACCATCATGGAATTTAAGATGGGTGAGACATTTGGGGACACCTGCTATTTCATTATGCCCTTCCTGCTGTTAGAATAATCCAGGCAGATACTGACATTACAGTTTTCTTTCAAATCTAATTACCATATTTCTAAAACTTACTACTCTATGCAAAAATGAACTCCACTGCAATCTGGGTCGGTAATAACATGCATTGATGCTAATAACAACAAAAGTCAGTCTCTACAAATGTAAGAAAAAAAACCTTGTTAAGTCATTTCACAAGTTTAGACACAGTCAATCTTTGTTATTTTAGACAAACAACAAAGCAGCAAATGTGGAAACAAATTAACACATTACAGCTGAATCTGTTGCTCTTTAATGTCAAAACAGCATTCTGAGGCTTTCATTTTGAGCCTGTGGATGCATCTGTTAAAGACATAAATGAAAGCATGGAATTACTTCCACGTGAACTTTTGCTTGTTGAATCTCACTTTATTAAATCTTTAACTGAATATTCCCTTTCAAATCAACGTCTTTTTAAAGACATGTTTCAAACCTACTCCCTCTTATCAAAGGACTGTTTACAAAGACAGTGCCAAAATTAAAGTGCATTTTGTTTATGCGATGAATTTGTTGTATTGCTTCATAATTTCTTTTTGAACTTAATACTAATAATGCTTTTTTTGCAATGGGACCTCTGACTACTTAACTAATTAATTCATGTATATTTCTATTAAAAAAAAAGAGGTGAAAGATCACAATTATTACGGGGAAGTGTTTAGAATATCACAGAAGATGTGTTGCTCTGTGTTTAGAAACCATAGCTAATGGCAACAATAAAACATCTCACTCTTTGCCCCAATTTGCTCCACCTAAGGGATGAAGAAAATGGGGCAATAATCCCTCAGACCTGAGCAGTTTAAGTAGGATGAGAAAATTAATCAGAGGTTCCCAAAGTGGGTGATATCCCCCACCTTGGGAGGTGCTGGAATGATGCGGGGAGGGTGGTAGTAGCTTCAGGTACAATTAGGAGGCATTGAATAAAAATAAGAGGGTGGTGAAAGCAAAAGGAAAGAAGGCAAGAAAAATTTTAAAAAAACATACATGTTTCATCTGTTTTGTAACAAGAGTTAAAGTCATAATGATTGCATTATTTTACAAAAAAAACCACACAAAATACAAGTAATAACTAATCAGTGGTCAAGTACATGGCCAGGTCTTAACAAACAAGTGTTGGCAAGTAATTTGCATGACAAATTGTGCCATGCATTACTGGGGAGTCTAGCATGCATGGGCAAAAATATGTGCATGTAATGACTTATTTACAATATGCTATTATATGATGCATGACACAATATTACATTATCAAAATGTCAATGCAGAAAAAACACAAATATAAAATAAATTATTAAATTTAAGATACATCATTTAAACATATTTTATATTTTTTTGAAATGATGCAAATTTAAAAAAAAAAACCGTCAACAGATTAAGGAAAGTCTATTTCCAGGGAGGATCTGGGTAATTTTTTTTAAAAGGGGGCCATGAGTCAAATAAGTTTGGGAAACTGATCTCGATTTAAAAGGCATCATAGAGGTCATATAGTATGCCCTTCTCCTTTTCTGCCACCTTATTTAAGGATGAGGAGTCAGAGGCTCAGTGATAGATTTGTTTTTCTTCCGTCATTTTCAATTATGTTCAACTCTTCACATTCCCATTTGGTTTTGTTTGTTTGTTTTGTTTTTGTTTTGTTTTGTTTTTGTGCCTTTTTTGGTTTTGTTTTTATTGTTTTGCTTTTGGCAAAGATACTGGAGTGGTTTGCCCTTTCCTTCTCCAGCTCATTTTACAGATGAGGAAACTGAGGCAAGCAGGGTTGGTGACTCGCCCAGGGTCACACAGCTAGTAAGCAACTGAAGTCAGATTTGAAATCAGGAAAATGAGTTATCCTGAATCCCAGCCTGACACTATCAACTGAGCCACCTGTTTTCCAAACCTTGCACAATTTCTCCCTCTAAATAGGCATTTAATCGTACTTGATGGATTGATTGAACACTGAAATTTAGTATCCTCTGAAACTCTTTTAATCTCTGTCCATTTAGTTTGACAGTCAGTTCCTCTTAGATAATTTTTATCCCACCCATTTGCTCTTAGTGGTTCCCATCAGATCCATGTAAGCCTTCCTTATAAGTCTTCAATGGATATATTAATATAATAACAATAATAAAATTTATGCAATGCTTTAAATCTTGCAAAGCCTTTGACAAACGTCATCTCACTTTTCCTCAAATCAACCCTGTGAGATAGGTGATATTATTATCACCATTTTAAATATGAGCAACCTGAGGTGGGGGAGGTTAATTGACTTGTCCAGGATCCCATAGCACTTAAGGGTCTAGGAGTATTGAGAGCCAGATCTTCCTGATTATAAATCCAATACTATATCCAATGTGCCACCTACCTTGCAAAATGAGATTCAAAATGGTATGGTGAATTGAGAACAGATTTAGGTAGACCTGGATTCTGGTCCCATCTCAGACACAAAGTGGCTGTTTGGCCCTAGAAAATTCACTTACCCTCCCAATGCCCACCTGACCCTCCAAAAATTATCTTATTGAAGTAACAAAGGAGATTAAGTTCTGTACTGGTATAGGGGATTTCCTCACTTAAAGTACCCTAATCCACTCCAATTACAGATTACATTCAAATAATAATAATAATAATAATAATAATAAAAAGGCTTGGCTTTATAACTTGAATTGAATTGAAAATCAGTTTTTAACTTTAGGGCTGACCAACAGTAATTTTAGCGGGGTATAAGAGATTTTCCCTATGTAGTTCTAATTGAAACCATTAATATCACAATAAATTACATCTTTTTAAATACTTTTTATCCATGATTTTCCCCTTTCTATGGAATTTTTGCTTAGATCCCACACAGGTACAAATATAGATGCTGACTGTTTGGGAATAAGTTTTCAACCCCACCGTGAAATTCTTTATAATGGCTTCCTGACTTTCCCAGTAAATTGAATCACACTGTGATGACTATAAAGAACAGCACTTTTGTCAATTAGATGAATGTAATCTTTAAAGAGAAGCTCAGTTTGATATCCATTAAGTGTACCTTAAATTAAAACTGAGAACAGTACATTTTTTCCTTGAGAAGAATTAATTCATCTATATTTTGTATCACATATATAGATTAATTTTATTTAAATGACACATATTGATAATCCCAGTAACATAATTTGAGAAATCCACTGACATCCTTTAATTATCTCAACTGCCTGTCTCCACAATACAAACTTATCTGTTCATTTCTTAAGTCCTATCTTCAGGTTCACTTGTTACATGTGGGCTTGTGGACTCTGTGTGTGTGTGTGTGTGTGTGTGTGTGTGTGTGTGTGTGTGTGTGT
>NW_020954720.1:20143740-20155206 GCF_900497805.2 Vombatus ursinus
TGTGTGTGTGTGTGTGTGTGTGTGTGTGTGTGTGTGTGTGTGTGTGTTTGTGCACATGTCTGTCTCTCTGTCTCTGTTTCTTTCTCTCTCTCTCTCTCTCTCTCTCTCTCTCTCTCTCTCTCTCTCTCTCACATACACACACACACACACCAAACAAAAACCCTGAATTAACAGTCATAATCCTCCATCTTGCCAAAATACACTGCACCCTCTAAAAAGGAGGTCATTCATTTATAAGGTCCTTGTTTTCTTATCTTCTAAAGCACTCTTTCCTTTACTGGCTTATTTCCATATATATCGCTATGGCTATTTAGCCTAAACTTTGTTATGACGCATATTCTCTCAAAGCTTTACTTGCTGCCAGTGTAATTAATATCTTAGTTCTCCTTTGACTAGATTAAGGTTTAAAAAAATCACAAAATTTCTTAAAGCATTTCTGAAGAGATATAAGAAATCAGCAAGGGAGTTGATAAGAACTTGATTCAACATAGAATTAGGATGTTGCCCTAAAAAATTCTTCTTAATTGAAATAGTTAGGGATATCTTACAAAACTGAAGGATATAATGAAAAAAATTCATGAAGAAATGAATGAATGAATGAATGAAAAAGCATTTATTGAATGCACAATTTACAAGTACTGTGTTAAGTACTAAAGAAACAAAAACAAAAGTGAAAAAGTACTTGCCTTCAAAAGGGATGGTGTTTACATTCTAGGAAAGGGAGTTTTCACTTGAGGTAGCCAATTCCCTTGCACTTTCCATAAGCAATGGTATTATTTTCCCCGTGGGTTACCATAAGTTGAAAGGGGAAAGGGGTGTGTGTGTGTGTGTGTGTGTGTGTGTGTGTGTATGTGTGCGTTGGGGAGGTGGGAGGTTTGGGTATGGCAGAATAAAGGCTTTGTCGAAATAGTAATATGAAGATTTATGGGGTTGATCATGGTTAAGGTCAAACTAAATATACTGTATTACGATTATTTGCACTCATTCATTCACCAATTAGGACAACCTATTCACAGGGCATCATTCCAAAAATGAATGGATTAATTCTACCAGGGAAGGAAAAAGAGTTTCTCTAACTCTATTCAGTAAGGTGTTAGTCTAGGCAAAGAGAGATGCAGCACTGGAGTAAATGGCAAGATATCTGGGGACATCTGCACTGGTACTAAAAAAAATAGCTTAACACTTTTCTCAGAAGGGCACCTGGTGACTCAGTTCGGAAACACCTGTGTTTTACATATGCATTTTACCCTTATCTGAAATAAAACTTGAAAAATATCTAAAGTTTTTTTTCTGCCCTTTTATAGATGAACATATAGTCGAGATGGTTTCTTTAATTGCAAGCCTACAAAAAAGCATTTGGTTTGCTAATGGACATGATAAGCTAGTGCTCACCTAGTCATCACAATGCACTAAAAATGAATGTAACTGGTCAATCATTTAATTTCACAACAGGTATAAAATAGTAAGTGCTTACTTTATATATAAATTTTGCAAAAACGAATGTTGAAATCTATCTTTACATATAATTGGGGGAAAATAAAATACAGTTAGATATATATATATATATATGTCTGTGTGAATATATGCATTTGTGTATGTATAACCTTTATCATTCAACCAATAACCCTGTATTAGGTTCTTACTATTTGTCAATGCCTCTGAGAAGTACTGGGGCAGCTAGGTGGCACAGTGATAAAGGGCTGAGCTTAGAGTCAGGAAGATTTATCTTCATGAGTTCAAATGTGAGCTCAGACACTTACTAGCTGTGTGACTCTGGGCAAGTCACTTAACCTTATTTGCCTCAGCTTCCCCATCTATAAAATGATCTGGAGAAGGAAATGACAAAGTGTTCCAGTATCTTTGCAAAGGAAACCTCAAATGGGGTCACAAAGATTAGGACAAAACTAAAATAACTGAAGAATAACAATGAGACACATTGGGGATAAAAATAAAAGCAAAAATTATCTTTGTCATCAAGTAACTTATCTTCTAAAGGTGGTAGTGTGGTGGTAGAGGATGTATATAAATAGGCTTATACAAGATACATGCAGAGTAGATGGAAAATAACCTCAGAAAATAGAGCTTATGTTATCCTATTAAAATTTGCTAACAATGTATGAAAGGAAATTGTAATATCTATTTCTGCTTTAGGGTTATGTTTCTGCAGGAAGTTACATTCAAACTATGTGTTGAATGAAGGCAAGTATTCTGAGAGGTGAAAATAAGGATAGAGGCTACGACAGGCACGAAAGAATAACCAGTAGAAAGATATGAAGAAAGGAGATGGAACCTTGTGTACCAGGAAAAGCAAATATGCAGAAGGGCTAAATCATAAAATATATGCAGAAAAGTACATAGTAATACCAGAAAGTTAGGAAGGTACTGACCCAACCATTCTGGAGAACAATTTGGAACTATGTACAAAGGGCAACCAAATTGTGCATACCCTTTGATCCAGCAATATCATGACCAGGTCTGTATCCCAAAGAAATCATAAAAAGGGGGAAAGGACCCACATGTACAAAAATATTTACACCAGCTCATTTTGTGGTGGCAAAGAATTGGAAATTGAGGGGATGGCCATCAATTGGAGAGTTGTTCAACAAGTTGTGGTATATGAATGTAACGGAATACTATTGTTCTGTAAGAAGTGATAAGCAAGCACATTTCAAGGAAAAAAATAATACCTGGACAGACTTTCATGAACTAATGCTGAGTAAAGTGACTAGAACTAGGAGAACATTGTATACAACAACAGCAACATTGTGTGATGATAAACTATGATAGACTTAGTTCTCAGCAATTCTCAAGACAATTCCAAAAGACTCATGATGGAAAATGCTATCTACATGCCGAGAAAGAACTCTGGAGTCTGAATGCAAATGAAGCATACCATTTTCACTTTTTTTTGTTTTTGTTTTTCTTCCTTGTGGTTTTTCCCTTTTGTTCTGATTCTTCTTTCACAACATGAATAATAGAGAAATATGTTTAACAGAATTGTTCTTCTATAATCCATATCAGATTGCTTGCTGTCTTGGAGAGGCGAGAGTGAAGGGAAAGAGGGAGAAAAATTTGGAACTCAAAATTTTGCAAAAAAGAATGTTGGAATCTATCTTTACACATAATTGGGGGAAAATAAAATACTGTTAAGAAACAAAAATTTAGAGAGGGCCCGGTTGATATAAGTATTTTTTTTTCCAGTTAGCAAACATTTATTTTACCTCCTCAACGTCTCTACCCCACTGAGTTCCCTATTGAGAAAGGATGAAAAACGAAGGGGGAGAGACAAAGGAAAACAAATAAGCTTGTCATTCAAATCCAAAATGTATTTCTCTTCTATTATCTTGAATTTTTCACATCTCTATCCAAAAGTGAACATTTTTTTTCTTTTTAATTAATAATTATTCATTTTTCACTCCCACTTCAAACCAGCCATTAACACAAAGGGAAGCAAAAAGAAAGGAACTATAGAACCATATGATTCCTTATCATCCTTCTTCTAAAATCACATGGTCATTGAATTATCAGAGTTCATGTCCTTCAGAATTTTTTTGTTTTTATAATGTGTTTGTTTTCATGGTGTTCTTGTCATTAAATAATTTGTTTTCCTGCTTCTACTCACCTTATAATGTATCAGTTCATTCAAATCAGAAATTCTCTCTTTCATCATTTCATAGAGCACTATAGCATTCTATTACATTCATATGCTATTATTTCCTTGAAGGAGTTTAAATTTAATCCAAGATAGAATAGGGCTTCATTGCAGTTCATTGAGGGAGGAGGTCAGGAAGGAGACTGACGTGATCAAGCCTATAATTTAGGAAAATCAATTTGGCAGGTTGGGAGAGGATAAATTAAGTATATGCTGTATTTATCAAGGACTATTTACAGAGAACATATAGGAAAAATGGAAGTTAAAAAAATTAATTTCTTCCCAACACACGCACACACACACACACACACACACACACAATCACACATCCCTAGAGATATACTCTTTCTATGCAATTTCAGTCCCTGGGGATAATCACTCAAAACAATTACTATAAAAATTTGCCTCACTAAGTTCACTTCTGAATTTGGAAAATTGGTGGAAAGCACCAGTCTATTGCTTGGGGGTCAATCCACTATTTGTCTGGGTCCTAGTTACTTCTCCAGCTCAGCTTGTCTGGCCATAGAATATGGTAAAGATTATAGCTCTTGGACTTCTGAGGGCTCTCAATTCTGTGCAAAGCTCATGGGGACATAGCTGTCTCCACTAATGTGTTCTATGCTCTCATAATCCTCCACTTAAAAGTAGGAAAGAAAAAATGGATGTATTCATGGGTCACATGTCTCTGCGTGGGAAAGACCTAATATTTTTCCCAATCCAGAGACTTATAGCATGTATTTCTCACTCAAATGCAGCCAGGCAGGAAAGAGAAAATGTGTTGTTTAATTAATGTTTTTTGGATGTTATGCATAGCAATTCACAATTTCCTATATGTTGTTTCACACTGTATGGATTTGTGTCTTATTTTGATTCATTCTCATTTGATTCAAGCCTCAGAAAAATCATCATATACTTTTTGGAAATTCTGCTATTCTTTGTGGGAAGGGATAAAAAACTGGGGAAATGGTCCAGGCTGCTCTGACTATGAAGGGAAATAGGGCTGATGAAATCTAGTTCCATATTCTGTAGGTTGAACATTAGAAAGGCTTTGCCTATCTTACCGTATTCCTATGACCAAATTCTTGTGAGAGAAGGGTCTTTTGACACCTTTGCATATTATCATTTTCTACTGGCTGAGGCAAGACATTATACAGGAAGTAATGTGATGCAGTAAAAAGATTTGGAGTCAAAAGAACTGTGTTTAATTGCTGACTCTTCCACTTAATACCTACATGTGATTTAAAATCGTTTAACTCCTTCTCTAGGTTACAGCTTCCTCCTCTATAAAAACAGGAGGTTGGAGTAGAAGTTTCTTTACAAATATCAGTCTATGATACTACTCTTCCTTTTCCTTTCCCCACAATATTCTCAGATCATCTTTGTCTCAGTCTGCCTGTTCTCCCTTAACTTTCCTTTTTTTTTTTTTTTTTTTTGCCAAAGCAAATGGAGTTAAGTGACTTGCCCAAAGTCATATAGCTAGTAAGTGTTATATGTCTGAGGCCGGATTTAAACTCAGGTCTTCCTGCCTCCAGGACCGGCGCTCTATTCACTGTGGCCCCAGCTTCCCCTTAACTTTCCTTCTTGAGGCAAAGCTATGCTTAGCTCATCCTCCTACCTTTACGAGCAACCTCTACCAATATACTGCTACCAGTCTCCATAGACTATTCCATTCCAGTACCTAGTTTTATACAGATTTCACAGGAGAGAGCACAAATGGGTTAGAAGCTTTAGTTGTGTCACAGTGCAAAGACACTATTCAGTGGTTGTGCTAGTGGAGAAAGTCTGCTTATAAGACTTCATCAAGTAATGGTTATGTCCTGACACTTCTGGTTAAACAAGCCCCATTTTTAGGTTTCAAAAACAATTCTCCTGAATGTGGTAAAATAGATTTCTAGAATATTTGTTTAAAGCTTGCCAGCATTCTGAAGTGGGCTAGTATTCTCTTGAATCAGGGCATCAGGCAGCTGGGAATGAATGCAACAGCAGCACCATCATCCTTTCAAGCCAGGTAGAGTAATGCCATTATCTTTCAGGTGTGCTTCCAGCCTAGTTTGTTCAGTAACTCTTGCCTCAGCTTTGTGGATATTCAGCTCAGTCTTTGAAAGCTGGAGGGTTTTTCATTTGGGGGGGGCGTTGTTTTGTTTTTGTCTTTTTAATAGAGTACAAAACTGTAGGAAGTCCAGTGTTCACAACCCCTTCAATGTGATTGGCAAAGATGGGAAATTTAAATTCCAAGGAAATTAAGACATCCATGGATGGGCTTTGGACATTGGGAGATTTAGACATCAGTGGCATTTAGTCATGAAAAGATTAGGATACCAATGTGATAACAGCTTGGCAGCAACAATCAGCTAATTCAAGCTGTTAGTTTTGGATTTTGCATCTTGTAAGAATATAAGCATTAGCTAACCCAGAGAGCTTTAAGGGTGAAGATACCACTTAGTTGGTGGGACCAAATGAAGCCTAAACTCAAATAGATCACCAGCCACCTAGGGCTAAACAGGGTAAAATGGGTGCCTGGAACCTTTACATAAGACTTATCACAGTTAGAGCAAACCTGTGGGTAAAATCAGCATTAGGACTAGAATAAGTTTAAATTTTTTTAAACAAAGATTTCTTAAAAGCTTATGTGCAATACATGGGTCTCTCCACTGTGGATAAAGAGGTAGATAAATACAAAAGCTTTGCCCTCAAGGACCTTATAATCTAAGATGAGAAAATTGCATGCAAATAAATATAAAACAAGACTAACAACTGCAAAAATATGCAGGCACAGCATTATGTGAAATTGGAGGCAGAAGAACATTTTCACTTTGGGGCAGAGGTGGCAGGTAAGGGGGGAAAGAAGAGGGTGGGTATAGTCAAATAAATTGGTGTAGAGGTAATGGTGACTTTCCTTAGCACAGAAATGAAAATGGAGGAAGCAGGAAAAGAACAAGATACGAACAGTGGTTCATTTTGGCTGGAATATATATTATATATATAAATATACATACATACATACATATATATACATATATATATGTATATATATAAAGATAAGCTTGAAACAAAACTATAAAGGTCAAAATAGCAGAACCTAAAATGTCAGGATAAGAAAGTTATACACAATGGGCACCCACAGAGGGATTTTTAATTTATGAATTCTGTGCTCAGTTCAATGCACTAGGAAGATTTTTTGTAGCAGTGTGAAAGATGGAGATACTGGTGACCATGCCTGGCATGTTACTTACAGTCATTAAGTTATGAACTCCTTGATGGCAGAACTCTCTTTTGTCTCTTTTCCTTTTCCTTCCTACCTATCTAGATGGAGAGAGAAATAGATAGATAGAAACACTGTAGTTATACATACTATATATATATATATGTATATATATGTATATATATGTATATATGTATATGTATGTATATAATAGAGATAGAAATAGATGATATATATGTATATATGCCACTATGTCTGAATCTATATCTCACTGCTTTTCTAAAACATACAGTATAAATGTATTATATATTCAAATTTTTAATTTATGTATGTATACATATATTATACATATTTGTATATTTATACACACAAATCAAATACAAGTTAATTTTTTGGTGGGAAGGTACAATCATCTGTAGACATTAGATAAGGCTTCCTATAGGAGATCTTAGAAGACCTTGAAAGAAACTCAAGTCGAGATGAGGAGATAGTACATTCCACTCATGCAGGATTTAGTTTGTATGGAAACCATAGATGTAGTGTTTATATCACCAAAATGACTGAGTCACCACACTGTTAAAAGAATTCTATAATAATTCAATGCACTCACATACCCTAAATATTTCCTTTTGTTCCAGTTATGGCTTCTATGACAATTTATCCATGCATTCTCTTTTCAATCTTTACCATTATTCTTTGTGATCCCATCAGCTCCCGTGGGTTCAATTACTATCAGTATGCCTATTATTCTTGGATTTCTTCTTTCTTGAATCCTAGTCCTGCATCATCAACTATTGTTTAGACATCTCAAATAAGAAATCCTATGGGAGTCTGAAATTCATCATATCCAAAAAAGAAACTATTATATTTCTTTGTAAACCTTCTACTCTGCCTAACATCCCTGTTACTATCAAGTATACCATCATCCTCCCAGTTAGCAAGACCCACAACCTAGGTGTCATCTGCAGCTTCTCATTCATAGTTCAACCCACATATCCAATCTGATGCCAAGTCTTGATGTTTCAACCTTCACAACATCTCTTATGTATGTATGCTTCCCTCCATACCATAATTCAGACCCTCATCATGTCTTCTATGAATTTTTACGATGGTTATTTAACTGTTCTTTCTACCTCACACCTCTCATAACTCCAATTTATCATTCAATCAATTGCTACATTGATTTTTCTAAAGTATAGGCCTGATCATGTCTTTTCCCCTGAATAAAATCTAGTGGTTCCATAATCCATAGGAACAAAAGTAAAGTCAAGTTTGGACCACTTAAAGCCCTTCATCAACTGGACCCTCCTTGCATTTCCAGTCTTCTTCAACTTTGCTTTCCTCTATATCCTTTGGGATCCAAATATTGTAGGATCTTAAGTCTATTGGATGTTCCTTACATATTTTATTCTACTTTCAAGCTCTATGCTTTCCCTCAGGTTATTACCCATGCATTGAATGTTTTTTTCCACCTTACCTATTCTTCTCAGTTTTCCTAAAAGTCTAAGCTAAAATTCAACCTACTACAGAAGATCTTTTCCAGCTCTCCCAGTTTCTAATGCCTTTTATCCTTCAGAGTAATTTCCATCTATAGTTATCTCCTCCACATCACAGGGGTGAGGGGCACAGCACTCCTGTGATCTGGAAAATCCTTGTAAATTTTTTTTGCTCTCACTTCATACCAGTGAAGAAGTCTGAATTATTATGGTATTAAAACATAAAATATGCTGATGTTATGCAATACTATACATATATTTTATGCATTTCTGAGGTTCTAAACTTTTTCTGGGCTAAGTATTTGGTTATAGACTCTGTGCTCTGTACTGGCCTTCACATGTCATCTCTAGCTTCCACAAACTCCCCCAAAATTCTCATTTATTTCTTATGTTGACCCACAATATAATGAAAGCATGATGGGGAAAGTTGCAATGAGGAAGGGATAACTGTACTATGTTATATACTGTGTCTTACTCATTTTTGCATAGTCTCTCCCCTATCTGAATGAAAGTTCCTTGAAGACAGGAACTATGTTTTTACTTTTCTTTGTATATGCAGAATAGTGCCTAGCATAGTAAGTATATAATGAATGGTTGTTGACTTGATTTTAATTAATTCTGCTTTTTCCACTAACTTGCCATATGACTTTGGTCAACTTATTTTCCTTCCCTAGGCCTCAATTTCTGTCTGTAGAATTACAGACATATACTCGATACTCTCTGAAGTCATTTTTACCTGAAATTATTCTACATGTCTACTATTTCCGTCTTTGAAATGCACAACAAAAGGCAATAGCCGTACAGCTTATGTGAACAGGGAAATGATCCTCTAAAAAGTGCAATTCAAACCCCTGAAGACAAGACGTTAGACAATTGGAAGCAATGTAATATCAGCACTGATTGCTGGGAAATGACAGTAGTCACAGTGTGCTGGTATGTGTCAATCAAAGATAAGACAGCTCAGTTTGAACAAAAATGTTGTTTGACTGAGCCATCATGAAGATGATCCCACAGCAATGGGAACCTATGGGAGAAAGCAGCAGGGTTTTCCATTACTTATTCCATCATACCTGTGATTAGTATGGCCAGACATTAGTCTGTGGAGTTAGACTTAGAATGTTGGGAAATAATCTTATCAGTTGTGTCATCTTTGAATACAAAGGCCAGGGACAGAAATGGTAGAGAATTCATCTTCTACTTCTTTCTCAGAGCTAGGAGAAAGGAGAAGCAAGGTTGGCAAAACTGAAGAATAATAGGCCCACAACCTTGATCTATCTTTGTTCCTCATTATCATCTATATCCACTCAAAAAAGTGCTGCTTACTTCTACAAATTATCATTCAGAATCCCTCTTACTTTCCATATTGACTAACTAATTCTTTGTTCAGCGCTTGGTCATCTCTCACTTGAGCTCTTATTAAACTTTTTTTCTTAAAAAATATTCTCTGTCTCTTGTCTTTTTATCTTTCAATCTTTTCTTAAAAGAACTTATAATGTTACTGTTTTGTTGCTGAGAATTTCAAACTTATCCATGGCTTCAGGGTCACACTTCCAAAAAATATGAGATCCTGGTAAAGTTATTTATTTATTCATTAGAGTCATTGTTATATTGCTTATGAGAAGATTCAAAATATTTGTGATTTATATGGAAAACAAGGAAAGAGAAAAGCACTGATTGAATGGAAAGACAACTATAGTGTTATCACAGTATGGTGTATTGCTTGTTCATTTGACAAAACAAAAATATTTTCTTAAATGTGTTCAAATGTATGTTGATAACATAAGTATTAATTTATCCTACCATTCCTTTTTTAAGTTAAATTGTTTTGTCTTTACTTTGTGATGTCCATGAAAAATTATACAAAGCAACATTAGCAAGGACAGGTATGGTCGGAAAATGAATTGGCTCAGTTATGTAGTGAGAATCAGGAATAATTATGGACAGTTAAATTATTGCACTGTTTTCTACGAAACATTATGCTATAGAGACAAAATGGCTTTCTACGAAACATTATGCTTCAGAGAGAAAACGATCCATGGCAATTCATGAAGAAAACCAGAATTAGAGTTTATAAAGTAAAAAGGTATGTTTGGTTGCAATCTGCACTACTTCTAGTATCACAGATTCAATGACATAAGATTTACTCTAGACCAGTGGAGTCAAACTCAGATAGAAACTATCTTCACAAAAGCAGACATAAGGATCCCTGTAATTGTATATTGACTTGGAAAACCATAAATTAACATTATCTATGTCTTATTGTATTTTTGATTATTTTATTAAATATTTTCCAATTATATTTTCATCTGGTGCAGGCTGTGTTTAAGGTGTTAGGCAATATGATTGACACCTCCATTATAGATATTTCCTGTGATCATAAATTTCATTCTCCTAGTCATTGCTCAATAAATATTAAGTTGATTTTTAAATTTTTTTTATTTTTTTTTATTTTTCATTAATAAATTTATTTATTTTTAGTTTTCAACATTTACTTCCACAAGATTTTGAGTTCCAAATTTTCACCCCATCTCACCCCTCCCCTCACCCCAAGATGGCATGCATTCTGAATATCCCATCCCTTAGTCTACCTTCCCTTCTATATTTCCCCCCTTCTTTTATCTCCTTCCCCTTCTATTTTCCTGTAGGGCAGGATAGATTTCTGTACACCATTTCCTGTATTTCTCATTTCCCAGTAGCATGTGTTTTTAAAACATGTGTTTTTAAAACTTTGGGTTCCAAATTTTCTCCCTTCCTCCCTCTACACCCACCCTCATTGAAAAGGCAAACAGGGACAGCTAGGTGGTGCAGGGGGTAGAGCCCCAGATTTGGAGTCAGGAGGACCTGAGTTCAAATCCCACCTCAGATACATAACACTTACTAGCTGTGTGACTCTGAGCAAGTCACTTAACCCCGGTTGCCTCAGTAAAACAAACAAAAACAAATGGAATTTAGGGGCAGCTAGGTGGCGCAGTGGATAGAGCACTGGCCCTGAAGTCAGGAGTACCTGAGTTCAAATCTGGCCTCAGACCAAACACTTGACACTTACTAGCTGTGTGACCCTGGGCAAGTCACTTAATCCCAACTGCCTAAGCAAAAAAAAAAAAAAAAAAAAAAAA
>NW_020954720.1:20155306-20214359 GCF_900497805.2 Vombatus ursinus
CCCCCTATTTTCCTGTAGGGTAAGACAGATTTCCATACCCAATTGAGTGTGCATAGTATTCCCTCCTTAAGTCATATCCTATGAGAATAAGATTCACTCATTCCCTCTCACCTTCCCCCATTTCCCTTCCACTGTAAGAGCCTTTTCTTTTCTTTTTTTTTTGTTTTTTTAATAATCCTCTCTCACCCCTTAATTTTATTCTCCAGATATGACCCCTTCATCTTCAACTCACCCTGTGCCCTCTATCTGTCTGTCTATCTATCTATCTATCTATCTATCATCTATCTGTCTATACATATTATTTTTTCCATCCAATTACTCTAATACTGACAAAAGTCTCATGCATTACAAATATCATCTTTCCATGCAGGAATGTAAACAGTTCAACCTTAATAAGTCTCCTATGATTTCTCTTTCCTGTTTACCTCTTCATTTTCCACTTGAGTCTTGTATTGGAAAGTCAAATTTTCTATTCAGCTCTGGTCTTTTCATCAAGAATGCTTGAAAATCCTCTATTTCACTGAATAACCATCTTTTCCCCTGAAGGATTATACTCAGTTTTGCTGGGTAGGTGATTTTTGGTTATAATCCTATCTCCTTTGCCCTCCAGGATATTATATTCCATGCCCTGTGGTCCCTTAATGTAGAAGCAGCTAAATCTTGTGTTATCGTAATTGTGTTTCCACAATATTTGAATTGTTTCTTTCTGGCTGCTTGCAATATTTTCTCCTTGACCTGGGAACTCTGGAATTTGACTACAATATTCCTAGGAGTTTTCCTTTGGGGATCTCTTTCAGGAGGTGATCAGTGGATTCTTTCCATTTCTATTTTACCCTCTGGTTCTAAAATATCAGGGCAATTTTCCTTGATCATTTCTTGAAAGATAAAGTCTAGGTTCTTTTTTTGATCATGGCTTTCAGATAGTCCAATAATTTTTAAATTCTCTCTCCTGGATCTATTTTCCAGGTCAGTTGTTTTTCCAATGAGATATTTCACATTATTTTCTAATTTTTCATTCTTTTGAATTTGTTTTACTGTGTCTTGATTTCTCATAAAGTCACTAGCTTCCAATTGCTCTATTCTAATTTTTAAGGAAGTATTTTCTTCAGTAATCTTTTGGACTTCCTTTTCCACATGGCCAATTTTGCTTTTTAGGGCATTCTTCTCCCCATTGGCTTTTTGGACCTCTTTTGCGATTTGGGTTAGGCTATTTTTTAAGGTGTTATTTTCTTCAGTATTTTTTTGGGTCTCCTTTAGCAAGCTGTTGACTTGTTTTTCATGGTTTTCTTGCATCACTCTCATTTCTTTTCCCAGTTTTTCCTCTACTTCTCTTACTTGCTTCTCAAAATCCCTTTTGAGCTCTTCCAAGGCCTGGGACTGATTCATATTTTTCTTGGAGGCTTTGGATGTAGAAGCTTTGACTTTGTTGTCTTCTTCTGATTGTGTGTTTTGATCTTCTTTGTCACCAAAGTATGATAATATAGCCTGACTCTTTTTGCACTGCGTACTCATGATCCTGGCCAATTACTAAAGTTTTAAACTCTTTGTTAAGGTTAGAGTCTGCTTCCAATGTGGAGAATGTACCGTCCCAAGCTTTGGGGGTTTGTACAGATGTTTTCAGAGGTAGTTCTAGGGACCTGTAAATTTTCAGTTCTTCCAATGTGGTATGATAAGGGGCAAGGTGTTTCCTCTCCACCATCACAACAAGCTCCACCACGCCAGCACTCCTCCTCACCCCAGGACACCTCCCTCAGAACTGTGACCCAGATCAAAGCATGGGCAGAGCAAGAGATTCCTGCCTCAGCACTGGCAAAGAGATCCCTGCAATTGCCCTCTGATCAGCCACTTGATTCCCTCTCATTCTGTGGTCCAGAAGCTTAGGAGGTAGCCGCTGCCCCAGAAGCTACCCTCAGGGCTTGCAGCTGAGACCTAGCTCCTTCTCTCATAGCAGTCACAGACTTTTCCCACTGCCCTTCTAGTTGTCTTTGGTGTTCATGAGTTGAGAAGTCTGGAAACCACCACAGCTGCCCACGATTCAGTCCTGTGAGGCCTGCTCCAGGTTTGCTGTGGCCTGTGCGCCCATGCTGAACTGTGCTCCTCTTTCAGCCTGGCATGATATACCTTTCCAATCAATCATCCAGGCTGTCTTTGGCTGGAAATTTGTTTCACTCTGTCTTTTTGTGGGTTCTACTGCTTTAGAATTTGTTTAGAGCCATTTTTTACAGGTATTTGGAGGGGTTTGGGGGAGAGCTCAAGCAAGTCACTGCTTTCACTCCACCATCTTTACTCCGCCCTCTGATTAAATCTGTTGCTCATACCTTGTTTAGTTGTTGCCTCATTAAGTGAAATTAATAATATGCCTTATGAACATAGTACCTTCTACCTTTTTCACATAATCAGATTAATTTCAAAATGATAAAGTTTAATAATTCACCTAAAAAGGGGCAGAGAAATAGGAACATAAGGGACCTGAAATTTTAGGGAAAATTTGTCATTTTGTGGTGCCAGGGAGAAGGTAAGTAGAGCAGAGGTCATAGAATCAAAAGCTGGGAGTTAGATACAAGTAGTATTCCCATAATCCTTATTTTAAAATTGAAGAAACTGAAGCCAAAGGCAAGTTATTTGTTCAAATTATCACAAGTTATAAGTGGCAGAAACAGGATTCAGACTGAAGTCCTTTGGCTTTGAATTTGGGGATCTCCCTACTCCCTCATACTGACTTTGCTACCTTTGCTGCCTCTGTTTCCTAAGTACTTGCCTTCAGATTATTATTTCTTTTCATTTCCCCATGTTCTCTAATATTTTTTCCTTGAGGACTATATCAAAATGTCATATTAAGCTAAATATAGGGTAGATCTCAATACTTGGCTTTATTAAGAGGATTGTAGACCTTAAATACATAATTGGGCATCTCTTTAGAATGTACTCAGTTTCTAAGCAAAATAGCTTCATCATATATAACTTGAATCAAAACTTAGCTCTTGAGAACAAGGAGAAATGGTAAGGAGAGGAGAAATGTTAAGAAGTGTAAAGTCTTCACTTCCAAATATTTAAAGAGTTGAAAATGAATAAACTTTAATGTGGGTGAATCATTTTGTGTTTCGTGGAAGAAGAAAGGCAGTATTGCCCTTGTCCTTAACACTTTAGCCATGACACCTTCTCAAAAAAAACCCTCCAAAATGATCTAGAAAATGTGTGTCCTTGACATTCTAGCTTTCTTTGCCCCCCAAATATCTCCACTTGACTCTTCTGTCTTCTCTGCTATCCAGTAATTTGGGAACAAGTGTGCAACACTGTAGTGTAATAAGAGCAAGAGAAGGTGGAATAGGAGGGACAGAAAAAGAGAGAAAGAGACAGAGAGAGACAGAGACAGAGAGAGAGAGAAGGAGAGAGGAGAGAAGAGGAGAGATGAGGAAGGGAGAGAGGGAGACAAAGAGAAACAGAGAAAGAGACAAAGAGAATGATAAACTCATTGCCAGCTGCTTCTTTTGCTGCACTAATTTTTATTACCCTCCATAGCTATTCTGATAGAAATGCAAAAGAGGAAACCACTACGACTTCTCAAATTAATGAGCCATTAAAACTGTAGGTGACAATCTGAACACTGTGAAAGTTCAGGTAAGATGATTAAAATGAAGAAGTACACTCAGTGAACAGGACTGCTATGACATCTTCAGAAAATACCACTCCAATGTAGTTAGAGGGTGTAATGGTTCTTAAAAGTACTCCTCATGTAAAAGCTGTCATTATATTTCTGTAAATTATCTTTGAATCTTCATAGAAATTTTATTGATTCTCCCTTTGTAAGAGCAATAAATGGAATAGAAAATAGAGCATTCCTCTTTTAGGTGCCATTATTACTAATTCAAATCAGATCAGACACAATGGAATGTTTCAATGGACAATTTTTACCCAAGGGCCTGTGAGTTAGTTGTAGCAGTCTGAGGAAACTGTACTCTTAAATTCTAATCTATAGGCATTCTAATAACAACATCTAATTATATAGAGTAGCTGGAAATATAATGAAAATAATTACACTGGAAGCACTTTATTGATAATCTCAAAACAGGAAAATTAGAACCTGAGAACATTCTTTCCCATTTTTATTAAGTCAGTCATTTGCCTAAAAATATACACAGTAAAAAGCAAAATGCTTTGTAGTGGAAAGTAAACACATTTTGCTATATTGAATTACTAATGTCAGAGGTAATTCAAGATCCAAGTGTGACATACGATAATTTCTGCAAAAATCAAGTCAAACCTACTCCAACCTCTTATTACCTGACCACTTATTTATTTGTACTATTTATATGCTCTTGGGGTCCTTATCCCAGCTCCCACTCTTAAAGGCAGTTCAGGTCCCAGCAGAAACCTAACTATTGACTGACTCTGTGTTCCTTTTTTTTTTTCTCAAATTTCACTCTTATTTTCAAGTAGGGTCCCCAGACAACATGTTAGCTATGAATTCTGAGGGTCCTTATCTCAATTATCACTCTCATTGGAAAATTGTAGTACCCTCTCTGAATTCTAATGGTATGTCTGAATAATTGAGTTTATTCTTTTCAATGCTATGAGCTTCTCACACTTCCTAGTTGTGCAACCCTGGACAATTCATTTAACTTCTGTCTATCTCAGTTTTGTCATTAATAAAATGAAGATAGTAGTAATACCTATCTCACAGAGTTGTTGTGAGGATAAAATGAGATATTTTCAAAATATAATGTAAATATTATTGTTCTGATGATTATCATCATCACCATCAATCATCCATAATTAGTATCCCAATAATATTTAACCAGTTATCAACCAGCTTTTACAAAAATGATATTTCTTGAAAAGATATAGCAAGAAAATAAAGTATATTTACATATCCCTTTAAGGGGAGGACAGGGGGATTCTCCCCCATACCACCTCAATCCCTGAAGAAAAAGAGCTCAATCTTCAGGAGATTATTATAAAGTATTTGCCTCACACAGTTCACTTCTAATGGTCCTTAACCTATGGACAAAAGAGCATGTCATCTTGATTCAATATATTAAAGGGAGAAGTCAAGCATGTCATTCCTCAGGCTGTACAATAGCACATCATCTGTGTCAGCTTCCAGAAAACTGGAATGGAATCCAGTTCTTAAATCCCTGAAGGCTCTCCTGACTTTTTTTGAAACTCACAATGTCACAGCTTAGTTAATTTCATCTCCAGTACTCCTTTACCTATGAGCAACAAAGTATACAAAGCCAAAGAAAAGAGATATTTTTATTACCATGTGTATAGGTAGGGAGATAGGCAGTTATACCCTTACTAGTACCTTTATCCCTGCTTGGAGTCTGATAGCAGTTATTGCCTCACTTACTATCAGCTAAGACAGAGCAGGTTTTGCCTGATTAGAGTTTTTTGTATCACACTCAGTTTGGGCATGTCAGGCAAAAAGTAGTCATAAAGTGAAAATAGCCTCACTATGTACTGAAGTGTAGGGCTGGGTCTTTCTATTTCAAGTCATCAGGGCAATAAATATATATAAATATATATATATATATATATTTATACAGTGAGTGTTCTGAAAATGGAGCTCTCATTTACCAATAATCCATTATATATTCATTCCAATACATTGATTCATCATCTACATCATGAAAAGCACATTTCCTAGTGCAATAAGTTTATACAAGACAGTGAAGTACATGGATATTTCATATTCTAATTTGCATCCCTTATACTACCTGTATGATGTTGTGCAAGTCACTTTTGGGGCCTTAGTTTCCTCCTCTGTAAAATAATAGAGTTGGACTCAATGCCCCCTGAGACTCATTCCAGATGTACGTCTATTATCCTATATTCCTAATCATAAAAATGAAATAGAAATACATACAAATGATGCCATATGTGTGTATGCATATATAATGTTCCCCAAGATTCTATTGCAGGTACTTTTCTTCTTTCCTCCCTTTTCATTAACTTTCTTGGTTATTTCATCAACTCCCAAAAGTCTGCTTATCATAAGCATATATGCATATGCTATATATTTATGTATGCATATATAATACATAGACATACAAATGTGTATATTTAGTATGTATGCATATATATGTGTGTATGTAGGTATACCACATACTTTTACCTCTCCCTTCTCTCTTTCTGCACCAGCTGTCTAGTGGATGTTCCAAATTGAATGTCTGAGACAACTAATTCAGCATTTCCAAAAGGGAATTCATTATCTTTCCCCCAAAATCTATCTTTCTTCCAACCTTCTCTTTTTGCATAAAAGGGACTATCATCCTCACAATTTCCTAGGTTCATAATTTCAGGATTATTCTCACCATTTTTCTCCATAAATATCTGATCATTTGCTAAATTTTACTGTTTCTGCCTTTACAAAATCTCTCACATCTGACCTGTTCTCTCCATTCATACACCTATATACTGCTGTAGTTTAGGCCCTCAAAACTTCTCATCTCAATTATCACAACATCCTCCTAATTAGTATCCCTATCTCAAGTCTCTCTCTACTCCAGTCAATTCTGCACATTGCTGCTAAAGCAATTTTGCTTAAACACAGTTCTAAACATGCACCTAGAAGTAGAACATTAGTGGAAGAAATATTTGTTGATGTAATTCAATTGAGTAAAAGTGAGATTAGTTCCATTGAGTAACAAGGGATCAGAACACATATATCTTTATGGTATAAAGCAATCTGTTATCTGGATTCAATTTCTTTCTTTAGTCATATGTTAAAAATTCTCTCTACTAGATGTACTAAGAAAAGTTCTCTGGGCAAGCCAAGTTACAATCTTCAATTGCAATTTGAAAATCCTATTTCATTCTCTTTTACAGCTCCCTATCATCATAAGATTGACCTAACTGCTCAGTAAGGCCTCAACCTGGTCAAACCTTATTCTTGTTCAGCTTTCAATTATGCCCTTAATAACCCTAGCCAATATGACCCAATTTTTTCTTTATGATATTATAGAATTTGAACCACCATTTTTCCACTTCATCTGGTGTTGAGTGTCACAAAAAGTTATCAAGGGATCACCAAAAACAATTTTATTTAGCTTAAGAAAGTTCAAGAGTCATGAGGTGGTTTCTCACTCTAGCAAATTTGCTCTTAGCCTGTCTTAAAGGGCTAGCCACATGACATAATTTTCTTGATAAAATTATTATTGTTGTTAAGTAATACAGAATGCACAAACTTTTTAATTTTGGAAGAATGCTTATGAAAAACAGTTTCATTTTCTTTAGTCTTTTGGGCCAGAGTTGTCTATTACAAAAGTCAAAGGTATATTTTTATTAGTAATACAAAATCTAAGTCATGAAAAGTTACTTAAAAAGTGTTAAATTATGAAAGAATAGTTGCTGTTTCCATGGGAACTAATGTACTTGCAGAAAAGTGCAATGAACATTATTTCTTCATGAAAAGTCTCTGCTTTGTAATACATTCACTCAAATTCATTGCTTCCCTTAAAACACACACACACACCCAAAAAAAACCCGATTGAATTTCTGGCCAAGGAAATATTGAAAGATTAACACTTTCTGAAATAAAGAATTGAGATATGATGAAGCTCTTTGAATATGCTGGGAATAACTTCTTTAGGAATAATTCATATCTGTGGAAATGATGGTAATTGGAAACCCTGAGTATCTATTTATATCTTAATCTGTATGTCTTGAGAGAGGATTATAGAGTCCTAAGGACATATTGGATAGAATTAAGGGGATTCTGTTGAAATAGCAATGACCAAAATTGAAAGAGGGCAGGGGTGGAGAGATAGAACCAAATTATCTAGAAATTTATATTAGAGATTAATACTGGTACTCAAATTATGAAGAAAGTAATACAAAATTGATGACAAAGTAGAATTCTATGACCTTAATGAAGATGTTGAACTCTGTACTCATTCAGAAAGCTCAAAGTGAAACTGAAAGATGCTTTGTGGATGACTAAATATTTTATTTTCATCTTTCTTTTCAAAGGGTACACACAGACTTAGACAACCTTCATTGAATGGCAGTTGCAGATTTTGTCTTTCCCACAAAGGGATGTCCAGTCCACAAAGCTTAATTTAGGTTCCCTTACATGCTACAAGGTCGCATCTTTAATGAGCAAAAAAAAAAAATAGCCTTATTTATGATCATGGGTGTTCCATACTAGCTCTTTATTTTCATACATTACCTTTAACTTAACAGTGCTTAGATTGATTTAAATGTGGTGAATAGTTATAAAAAGTTATTTTTAAACTAGTATTTAATCCCGTTCTTCCTATACTTCAGTTGAATTTGTTCTTGTAGATTTTTTTATTCTCCAGGCATCATTAGAATAAAATTTATACTAAGTAAAATAAAAGTTATATCATAAAGTTAAAAACAATTTGAGAAAAACATTCTAGAAAATGGTTGCATATTCTATAAAATGCACAGATAAGAGGTCACTTCACCAAACTTTAGCTGGGCTTTGACAAGGCATGTGGAAATAGTTTAATAGTCTAATAATTGTGTATAGTAGTATGAAATCCAAACCTTAGTCCTTCATTTAAATGCTTAATTCGATCCTATGTGCATTCTACTACACATTATTCATCAATTCAATTATAGTTCCATCAAGTTATTCCTAACTTTCAAAATCTGGTTGAAATTCAAACCTCCTCACAACAAAGCCTGTGAAGCCCACACTCATTAAATCTCCTGCTTTTAGACAAGCTAAGATTTATCACAAGATCTTAAACTGCAGCAAAAAGAACATTTTGCTTAAAATAGAAATCATTGAAAAAAAAGAACAACACAAGAAAAACACATTAATAACCAACACCTGCAGCGCCAATGTAAATACTTTATTTAATACTAAGCTTCCAAGGATAGAAAGCGGTGTTTATGGTGAATATCTGACCCTAAGGTCAAGATAGGAAAGTAGAACTCAATTGGCTAATTGCATCTCTCTCTCTCTCTCTCTTTCTCTCTCTCTCTCTCTGGCAGTGGCAGGAAAGTGGTATGTCTTGATTTCAGGTTGCTTTTGCATTTTGACTGATGTTCAATGAAATATTCAGATCAAGGCTTCTTATTAATGGGGTAGTATCTGCATTAGATCTCTAAGTATGAAAGCACATTGAGTCCAAGCCAGGCATGGGGATGCAACTTACTTCTGAGTAAGTGGACAAACATGTTAGGATGTACTCATCTATCATCCCTTGAGTTTATCGTTGCTATGTTCCCTATTACATGACATGTATTCATTGAGTACCTATTATGGATAAGATATGACTAAGTGCAAGAAGAAATTAAAAGAAGATTAAGTTATGGTTTTTGCCCTCATAGATTTCACAGTCTCATAAAGGAAATTAGTAGTATAAATCAACTACAGCAATATGTGGCCTAATGTTAAAATGTTGAAAGGGAGTATGAAAGTGTTGTCTATAATGATCAAAAAGAGAAGGAAATTACTTTTAGTTAGAAGGCATCAAGTCAGGCTTTATGGAGTAGATAAATTTGAGTAGACTTCACTTTGTTTTTCTATTACTTCATGACTAGGCTCAAGCCCATCTTTGGAGTATTCTTATTCTGTTTTATCTTGAAGCTTAAGTAGCTCAGAAAACAATAATAAGTAAAGAAGACTAGATAGAACAATGATACTATGAATACTTTGTCACCTTTCAATATATTGTCATGAAAGAACATGCCTGAGAAAGACCTGACACTAAGGTCCCTTCAAGAGCATTTTATGAACTAAAAAAAAAAAATAATTAAACTCAAGAAAATTATTCTTAATCATATGATAATCACTTTATGAGTATGAGTTCTTTAAAAAAAGAACTATTTTATCATTTATAATAAATGACAACTGGGCTTACAGACAAACCACCAAATATGCTTTTCTCTGTTTTGAAGGTGTGAGTTCTTAAAATATTGTTTGCATTTTAATATGCTGATATGTATTAAATTTTAACATTGCTTAATTTTTGAGAGAGTTTACAGAACTACCATGTGACCAAAGAAAAGAAGAATTGTATATCACCCTTCCAGACAATCCCAGGGAAAATACAGTTGATAAAGAAAATTTACTCTCCATCACTACAAACTCAAAGAAAAAAAATACCACATGGAAAGCGGATTAAATGTCATGTAATTAAATGACATGTAATGTTGAACTTAAGGTGAAAATTAAGATGGAGACTTTTTTTTCTTGTAACATTAAAACAAATTACCTTCACAACAGCTTTTGAATATACATCCTTCTCTTCTCTGATACAACCTCTACCTTGACTGAGGCCCTCATTACCTCAGGTCTGAACTATGGCAATAGACTTCTGGTTAGTCTCACTACCTCATCTTTCTTCACTTCAGCACATCTCCCACCCAACTGCAGAAGCTATCTTTATGAAGTCCAGCTCTTACCATGTTACTCCTGACTCATTCAATTCCAGTGGCTCCATGTTACCTACAGGATAAAACAAAATATCTGAATTTCATAGCCTTTCATTCATTTCCCTTTTGCTTTTGCTTCAGACTCTCCCAACTTCAATATCATGCCTCAGCTGCTATTGCATCCTTGAGCTTCCTTCAGCACCTGGGTCCTCCTTGTACTAGAACATGTGATCATCCCTATAGTCCTCTCCTCCTAGAGTAATCCTCCACAAGACCATCTCCTTTTTTTCCCAATACCAGTTTCTGCCGGGTCCTCTATTTTCCAGAGTAATCCAGGTAGACTGGTCTTCATTACTGTCCTAACTGTTGTTATCTTTTCAGTCTTCAAAACTATACCTCAGCTTCTGTTTCATCCTGGAAAATCCCTCAGCATTTGGGTTATCCTTCCTGTAATATACATCTCTTCATGGCTCTCTCTTGTTAGAATTTCTCTCTACCAGGATGGCCCTCCTTCTCCCATTGGTGAGGCCTCAATTTTGTGTAGGGGCTTAAGTCAGACAACCTTTGTTACCATCCTGGCTCTGCTCCTAATTTTCAGAACTTCAACCCTACTGTCCTTTTCAGTTCACTTTTGTATGTTATCTTTCTCCATTATAATGTAAGTTCCATTAGGGCAAGGGAATCTTTATTTTTGCTTATACAGGTATTCCCAGTACTTCAAAAACAAACAGACTTTTGTTCCTTCATTCTATCCTTTACTACTTGGCCCCTTCTTACTTGTTCAGTCTTCTTACATATTGTTCCCTTCCAAATATTTTATGATCCAGCAACAGTGGGCTCCATGTGGTTTCTAAAACAGAATATTACATCTTTTGACTCTCCTTTTTTCAGTGGCTGACCCCATTCTTGGAATGCTCTCCTTCTTCATTTCTGCCTCCAAGATTCCCTGGATCCCTGAAGACTCAATCCCACTTTTTTCAAGAAGCCATTTTACATCCTTCTCAATGCTAATGTTTTACTTATGAAATCACTCCAATTTTCCTGTATATTTTATATATCATGCAGTTTTTTGCATGTTGTCTCTCCCATTAGAATGGGCAGGGTTTTTACTTTTCTTAGAACTTAGCATAGCAGTTGGCACATAGAAAGGCCTTAAACAATGAATCTGAATTGGATTCACTTCCACATAAATTGAACTAATTGAGGAACTAGGTAGCCCAGTAGATAGAACACTAGACCTGCATTCAGGAAGACCTCAGTTCAAACCTGGCCATAGACAGTTATTAGTTGTCTGACTCTGGGCAAGTCACATGTTTGATTTGCTTCTGTTTTCTCAACTGTAAAGTGGTTATAAGAACACCTTCCTCACAAAATTTTCTATTTCACTAAATATTGGGGTAAATTCTAGGTAGAAGGAACCTCAAATATTACTTGAATACTTGGTGAAAAAGGAGGCTATGCTTGTGTGAAACCAAATCAGTTTGGTCTCAATTGATTGAATGAACTAGTCAATGTGCTTTGTGAATATAAATTTCACACAAATAGCAATTTGGCCAAACCAATCAGCTATAAGATTATATTGGTTGAACCAATATGATCTTACTTTCATTGATACAATCTTGAATTCTCATTACTTTGCTCCTGAGCCTATAATTTCAATGAAGATTCCATTAGAAGTTCAACAGCCAACAATAAGATCTTATGATGCATCATGTGCCCAAAATATGTACACATGTCCCCTTTTATTTGGGTACCAAGGCTATTTATCTCAAACAAAAATCAAGGAGCCTTGTGGTAGCTAGGTGGCACAGTGGATAGAGCACTGGCCCTAGAGTCAGGAGGACTTGAATTCAAATCTGAGCTCAGATGCTTGATACTTACTAGCTGTGTGACCCTGTGCAAGTCACTTAACCCCAATTGCCTATCCAAAAACAAACTAGAAGAATAAATAAAAATAATTTTAAAAACAGAACATACATGGACTTTGGTGATCATGAGTCTGGTCTTTAGGTTATAAGCTGCCTTCTCCATTTGTTTATTTCCTGAGTATTAGTAACTGAGTGATAATAACAAGATTAGCAATTACAGTATTTAAGGCAACCTTAAAAGATTAAGAGGTCAGAAATCATGGATTATTCCTTCAAAGCTAACTGGCAATAAGGTGAGTTTCTACATAAGAGAAGATGGCCACCAACAGAGGAAGGACTGTAACCCTTAGTCTTTTTTGCTAGAAGACAGTGCAGACAGAAGCAAGGCAAAAAGTGAAATGTTGATTTAGCAAACATGCATAATGCTTATCTTGGTGATTTAAGTCACAATCTCTAGGAAGAGCATAATGGAAATTAGGTCATTGATGTCACAATTTCAGGAAACTCTATACATAAGCCCAAGCCTAAACTTCTAAGTCATTTTCCTGGGCTCCAAAATGGTAGATAAATCTATCAACTAAAAAGTATTTTTTTTTTGGTCTGGCAATAGGGGTTAAGGGACTTGCCCAGGGTCACACAGCTAGTGAGTGTTATGTGTCTGAAGTTGGATTTGAACTCAGGTCCTCCTGACTCCAGGGCTGGTGCTCTATCCACTGTGCCACCTAACTGCCCGTAAAAAGTAAATCTTTAAGCACCAACTATTTCCATACATTTTCCTAGGTGCTAGAGATGCAAATTCAATAACTAATAAAACTTCTATGCAGAAATGCTTACATTCTAATGAAAGAAACAAAAAGACCCTATCTAAAATATTCAGAATAAAAATAAAGAGAAATTGCAAATAAATAGAAAGTAGTTAATACAACAAAGCTAGAGAGGGAGAACATTGACAGGTAAACAGAGGCATTTGACCTAAATATTAAAGGAAGAGAGAAATTTCATAAGACATATGGAGGGAATAAATCCCATGTATGGCAGATAGCCAGCGTAAAGGCACAGATATGGGAGATAGGGTATAATGTGAATAATAGAAAAAGTCAGTTTGGCTGGAATTCAGAAAGGGAGTATGGGAGTGGGTATTATCCTATGAAGTTTTATACATAGGTTGGAGCAAAGTTGTGAAAGGCTTCAAAATGTAAAGAAAGAGGCTTATATTTAATTCTAGAGGCAAAGGGAAGCCATTGGAGTTAGCTATATAAGGAAATTACATGTTCAGATATGTACTTAAGAGCCAAAAACAATGTGGTTAAAAAAAAAAAGTCTGACCTTTCCTTTACATGGTCAGACTCCTCCTTGACTGAACATGCATATGCCAAGGTTCAGAGAGGAGAGATGTCCCTCGGTGCAGACAGAAAATGTAAAATGCCTGATCCATACTTGAGCCCAACACAGAAGGATTTTGTTATTCTTGGTAACCCTGCCTTTTGTGATCACCATTGGAAACCATTTTTGAAACCTTAAGCCATTATATCAATAAATGACACTGTAGTCATGGGGATGGAATCCATACTGAAAGAGCAAATGAGTTGGTGGAGAGACAGTGAATGCAGAATACTCATTCTGGAAAAGTTGTCATTGAAAAGAAAATTATTTAGGACAAAATCATGAGGAAAGGTCCAAAGTTTAGAGAAGATATTTTTAATTGAAAGGGGGAGGGAGAGTAATACTGAATGACGACTCTACTAAGAATATTTGTAAGTTGAGACAAAGGACTCAATATAAAAGAAAATATTACACAGACTGCTACATCTAGAATGTATTGCCTTCTAATCTCTGCCTCTTATCATATCATTCTTTTTTTCCCTCAGATTTTGACTGTTGTTTATTTGTTTTAAGAAAAAACTCCATTCAAAAATTGAATTGGACAAAAGTCATTCTTCAGAAGTGTGCTTTGTCTTTAGAAACATTCTTTTTCTTTAACTATTATTTTTAGTTTTCAACATTCACTTCTACAAGATTTTGAGTTTCAAATTTTCTCCCCATCTCTAGCCTCCCTCCACCCCAAGACAGCGTGCCTTCTGAATACCCCTTCCCCCAATCTGGCCTTTCTTCTATCACCCCCCTCTCTTATTCTCTTTCTCTTCTTTTTTCCTGTAGGGCAGGATAGATTTCTATACTCCATTGACTGTATATCTTATTTCCCAGTTGTATGTAAAAACAATTTTTAACATTTGTTTTTTAAAACCTTGGGTTTCAAATTCTCTTCCTTTTTTCCTCTTCACCCAAACTCATAGAAAAGGTAAGCAACTTCATACAGGTTATACATGTGTAGTCATGCAAAACACTTCCATAATAGTCATGTTGTAAAAAACTAACTATATTTCCCTTCATCCTATCCCACCCTCTATTTATTCTATTCTCACTTTTAACCTTGTCCCTCCTCAAAAGTGTTTTCTTCAGATTACCCACTCTCCCAATCTTCCCTCCCTTCTATCATCCCTCCCTATTTTCCTGAAGAGTAAGATAGATTTCCATAAGCAATTGAGTGTGTACGTTATTCCCTCCTTAAGCCAAATCCTATGAGTAAGATTCATTCATCCCTTCTCACCTTGCCCTACTTCCCCTCAATTGTAAAAGCTTTTTCTTGTCTGTTTGATGTGAAATAATTTATCCCATTCTACCTCTCCCTTTCTCCTTCTCCCAGTATAATCCTCTCACCCTTTAATTTTATTTTTTAGATATCATCCCTTCAACTTCACCCTGTGCTCTCTCTCTCTCTATATATCTATATACACATATATGTGTATATACATATACATATATACCTACACACATTATGTATATATACATGTATATGTAGATATGTGTATGCATTTATACATATACATACACATACATGTATATGTATATGTAGATACACATACTCACTATATATAATATATATTTATGTATATATATATATATATATATATGTATATATATATTTATCACCTCCAATTACCCTAATACTGAGAAAGGTCTCATGAGTTACAAATACCATCTTTCCATGTAGGAATGTAAACAATTCAACTTTAACAAGTCACTTATGATTTCTCTTTCCTGTTTACCTCTTCATGTTCCACTTGAGTCTTGTATTGGAAAGTCAAATTTTCTATTTAGCTCTGGTCTTTTCATCAAGAATGCTTGAAAGTCCTCTATTTCAGTGAATATCCATTTTTCCCCCTGAAGGATTATACTCAGTTTTGCTGGGTAGGTGATTCTTGGTTGTAATCCTATCTCCTTTGTCCTCTGGAATAGCATATTCCAAGCCCTCTGGTCCCTTAAGATAGAAGCTGCTAAATTTTGTGTCATCCTGATTGTGTTTCTACAATACTTGAAATGTTTCTTTCTGACTGCTTACAATATTTTCTCCTTGACCTGAGAATTTTAGAATTTGGTTACAATATTCCTAGGTGTTTTCTTTTGGGGATTTCTTTCAGGAGGTGATCCATGGATTCTTTCAATTTCTATTTTACCCTATGGTTCTAGAATATCAGGGCAGTTTTCCCTTGATAATTTCTTGAGAGATAATGTCTAGGTTCTTTTTTTGATCATGACTTTCAGGAAGTTTAATAATTTTTAAATGATCTCTCCTGGATCCATTTTCCAGGTCAATTGTTTATCCAATGAGATATTTCCCGTTGTCTTCTCTTTTTTTCATTCTTTTGGTTTTGTTTTATAATTTCTTGATTTCTCATAAAGTCATTAGTTTCCATTTGCTCCATTGTAATTTTTAAGGAATTATTTTCTTCACTGAACTTTCAGACTTCCTTTTCCATTCGGCCAATTCTGCTTTTTAAGGCATTCTTCTTCTCATTGGCTTTTTGAACCTCTTTTCCCATTTGGGTTAGGCTATTTTTTTGTTTGTTTTTGGTGAGGCAATTGAGGTTAAGTGACTTGCCCAGAGTCACACAGCTAGTAAGTGTTATGTGTCTGAGGCTCTATCCACTGTGCCACCTAGCTGCCCCTAGGCTATTATTTAAGGTGTCATTTTCTTCAGTATTTTTTTTGGGAGGTGGTCTCCTTTAGCATGATTTTCTTGCATCACTCTCATTTCTCTTCCCAATTTTTCCTCTACTTCTCTCATTTGCTTCTCCAAATCCTTTTTGAGCTCTTCCATGGCCTATAACCAATTAATATATTTTTTGGAGTCTTTAGATGTAGGAGATTTGACTTTGTTGTCTTCTTCTGGTTGTATGTTTTGATGTTCTTTGTCACCAAAGTAAGATTCTATGGTCTAAGTTTTTTTTGCACAGTTTGTTCCCGTTGCCAGCCAATAACTTGACTTTTAAAATCTTTGTTAAGATGTGGAAGATGTACTGTCCCCATGCTTCAGGGATTTTGTGCAGTTGTTTTCAGAGATACTTCTAGAGACCTGTAAATTCTAAGTTCTTCTTAGGTGGGATGATCAAAGGTGAGGTGTTTACTCCTTTCCTAGCCTGTGCTCTGGTCTGTGATGATCACAAGCACTCTTTTCTGTGGTGGATCTGTGAGGAGGATTCCATCTCTACTGCTGCCACGAGCTCCACCATTCCAACACCCTTCCTTGACCAAGGATGACCACCTGGGATGACCCAGATCCAAGCATGGGCAAAGCAAGAGAATCCTGCCTCAGAGCCAGCAGAGATCTATGAAATCCACCTTTGATCAGCTGCTCAATGCCCCCACTTTCTGTGGACTGAGAGCTCTGGAAGCAGCTGCCACCCTGGGGCTGTGCCAGTACTGGGGCTGGACCATGCTCCTCTCTCACCCAGGGCTGACCGACCTGTCCTACTGACCTTGTAAGTTGTCTTTGGTGTTTGTGGGTTGAGAAGTCTGGAAACCACTACAGCTGCTAGTGATTCAATTCACTGAGGCCTGCTCTAGGTTTGCTGAGGCCCAGTCTTTGCCTGTGTGGCCCATGTTGAACTGTGTTCCTCTCCCAGCTTGGTGTAACAAACCTTTCTCATCAACCATCCAGGTTGTCTTGGGCTGGAAATTTGTTCCACTCTGTCTTTTTGTGGGTTCAGCTGCTCTAGAATTTGTTTAGAGTCATTTTTATATGTATTTGGAGGGGTTTGGGGGGGAGCTCAAGCAAGTCACTGCTTTTACTCTACCATCTTGGTTCCACCCCCCTTATCAATATCATTCTTGAATACCTTCTAGTCTCACTTCAAGTACAATATCATACAGCTAACATTTCTGCATCCCTCAAGTGGTTAGTGCTCACTCATTCTTCAAATTATCTTGTATTTGTTCACATGTTTACTTGTTTCTTTTCAGTGTAAGTCCCTTGAATACGTAGAATATTTTAGTTGTCTTTGGATTTTGGCAGCCTAATATAGTATCTTAAACATTGCACATGCTTAACAAATGTTGTTCAGATTGAATTAGTTTGGATTACATTGGTTAAATGTAATGTTTGATGGAAAAATCTCCTGGAGGAGAAGAGAAAGTTTAAATAAAAGAGATAGAAGTAGTAACCTTGGTAAGTAATATGATCATTTTTATCCTCTAATAAAAGAGTAAACAGGTGAGACTGTGTTCAGATAAAACATGTTTTGAAGAGGTGGAGGACAGAGATTGAGAATGCTTATTCTTTCTGACCATATTCTCCCCAATGTAGGGGGTTCACTTTTTTTTCTCAGACTTGCAGAATTTTATTTTTTCCACATAGAACTAAATTCTCAATAAACTCTTGAGATTCAGTAGGTCTAAAAGAATTAATATTCTCAAAAATGTAAAAGAAAAAAATATGAATGTTCTTATATAACATTAGGTTATAATTTTTACTACTGTTAAAAACATAAGATCTGAAAAATTTTACCAAAATAATAAGAAAATAAATATAGACACAGTGAAAGACCTATGTCTGTCATCTGAGAAGCAGCCTTCCCATGCTTGGAAAGTTTATCTCTCAAATGTTAGCCCTAAGGGGATAAACTTTTCAGCCATAGCAACTCCTGAAATCATAACAGCATTTTGATTTACAGTAGTAGGAGAACCCATACTGAAAAAAAATCATAGTTCTTTTTAAAAAATTAAAAGCACTAAACAATTATCACAGTTTTCCTCCATCAATTTTACAACTGTGCAATTACAAAGAACTTAGATTTTTGAAAATTTATATGTGCATAAGAATGTATAATTTATAAGAGAAAACATAACTATTGTTTTACAAAAATGCAAATTAGTTGCAGTGTTCAGTGATTTACAAATAAATTGTCCTTGTAATATGAAGATAAACGCACATGTTGCATAATCACTTGCTATAAAACATTAAAAAACAGCAGCCACCAAAATGTGGCTATCTCTGTAATGTCAGGTGGTATCATCTTATGCAGCATCAACAAAGCTTGCTATATTTTAAAGGATTATCTTATGTGACTTGTCTTACTTGTAAAATATGCAAAGACAGTTGACATCTTTAAAATGCATGTAATCAACCACAGCATATATATGTATATATACTTATGTATGTACTTATATATGCAAATGTATATTTCTATAATGCATATATATTTATATATGCATATGCACATATATTTAGGTCTTTTTTTCTTTTGTCAAATTCATTTGTGAATATATCACCCTCCCCTTTCCTTTGCTTATAACAAATATTAAAAGAGTGAAAAAAGAATAGTTTAACAAAACTAACCAACACACATTACACATAGACCATTTCCAATAATGTAAAAATATTCCACCTCTACAGTCCCCCACTTCTATAATGAAAGGAGAAAGAAGGGAGGTAAATTTATTTAACTATTCTCTAGGATCAAGCTTGGTTGTTATATTTATTCATCTTTCAATTTCATTTTATTGTTCCCCTCGTCCTATTTATTTTGCATTAGTTCATATCAGTCTTCTCATGGTGATCTGAATTTTTCATATTCTTAAGTTCTTAAGATAACAGTAATATTCCATTACATTCATGTACCATGATTTTTTTAGCCATTCTCTAATCAATGGGCAGCTACCTAAAAACTATTTCCAGAATTATGCTGTTAAAAGAAAAATACTGCTATGATCATTTTAGTATATATATATATTTCTGTATATATTTAGTATTTATTTAGATACTGAGTATATATATTTCTGTCCTATCAAACATTCCCAAGAATCAACCATATCTTCTTAATGAGTAAGTTTGTAGCTGACATAGGTCTCTAAAATAATTTAATTTCTTGATCTTCTAAAACCACTTCTAGAACCCAATTTCATCTTCACATCTAGTTATCCTAGAGTTATGAGACAAATTTTGATTATGTCTTCTTGTCCATTGCGAGAAGTACATATTATTGAGATGTCTCACAACCTCCTAGTGCTCCACCATTTAATACAGTTCCTACTCCACAGTAATCCCTTAATAAATAATTCTTGATTGATTTAAGAAGAAATAAGGGATTATGTCAGCAACTCACAGGATACCAAAGGGAAAAAGAAGAATGGTCTTAAGAATGATACGGCCAACAAACATTGAAATATTGACTTCATGTTAAGATTATATATAAAAATAAAGGCAGAACATACAAATATCTCTGTACAAACAAGCTTGTTGTTCTTCAATCATTCAACTGTGTCCAACTCTTCATGACCTCATGGAACATACTATCTATGGGATTTTCTTGGCAAATAATTCAGGAGTGATTTGCCATTTGCTTCTCCAGTGGATTAAGGCAAACAGAGATTAAACAACTTGCCCATGTTCACACAACTAGTAAGTATCTGAGGCTGGACTTGAATTCTGGTCTTCCTGACTCCAAGTCTAGTGCTCTATCCACTAAACTATCTATTTGCCTAACAAATAAGCTATATGCAGGATAAATGGGAAATAATCAACAGAGGGAAATGCACTGTAATGAATGAGTATGGGTAAAGGCTTCCTGAAGAAGATAGGCTTTTAGCAGGGTCTTGAAAGAAGCCAGGGAAGCCAGGGATAGAGATCAGGAGGGAGCGCATTCCGTCATGGAAGACAACTAACAAAAATACCAGAATTTGGAAGATGTAGTGTCTTATTTGAGTAATGATAAGGAAGTCAGTGTTACCGAATCAAAGTGTACTGGCATGGCAGTCAGAAAGCGTGGAGTGTAAGGTGGCAAAAGACTGGAAAGTAGTGTGAGGAGGCAAATTATGAAGAGTCTTGAATTTTATCATTGATCCTGGAGGTGATACAAAGTCAATGAAGTTTATTCAGTACAGAAATGATATGGAAAGACCTACACTTTAAGAAAAAAACTTTAATAGATGAGTGCAGTGTGGACTGCAGTGAGGAAGAGGCTTATGATAGGCAAACAAACCAGCTGGCTATTCCAATAATGCAGGCATAAGGTGATGAGGATGTATAGGTGTTGGGGCATTGTCATATTTGAGAAATGTTACAAAGGTAAAATCAATAGTCTATGGCATCAGGAATGATGTAGGAAACATCACTCATGCCAATCTTGTTGAGGATCAGTATTTACCAGTCAGCGTGTAATCTCTGACTAACATCTGAGACTTTAAAAAACATCTCATTACTGAGATTCTACCTCATCAGATTGGCAAAAATTACAAAATGGCAAATAAAAAAGGTTGGAGGGACTGTAGAAGACAGGTATGTTGGGTCATTAATGGTTGATCTATGGCATCTAGGTGGCACAGTGGACAGACTTCCAGTCTTGGAGTCAGAAAAACTTAAGTTCAAATATGACCTCAGAAATTTGTTAGATATGTGAACCTGGACAAATCATTTAACCCCTGATTGCTTCAGTTTTCCCATCTATAAAATGAAGAGCATAATAACATTTATTTCAAATGGTTGTGGTGATGATTAAATGAGATAATATTTTAAAGTGCTTAGCACTGTGCCTGGCATATCATAGTCACTTAATAAATGTTTATTTTCCTCTTTCATTCTTGTGAAGGAATACAATCATAATTGAAAGCAACTTGCAATTATATGTTAGGAGTTATTCAATGGTATACCGAGATCAAACCTCTATTAGTTTTTAATGCAAAAGAGATTAAAGAAAGAGAAAAAGGTCCTGTGTGTACAAAAACATATTTATAAGAGCTTTTTTTGTGAAGACAATGATATAGGAGCTAAGGGAATGCCCATCATATACCATGTGGTATATGAATATAATGGACTACTTCTGTGCTTTAATAATGAAGAAATAGATAATTTCAAAAAAGACATATGAATTGATAGAGATTGAAGTGAACAAAAGCAGAAGAAAAATTTATATTATAATATTGTATTATGAAAATGAATTTTTAAGACATTTATAAACTGATGAAGAATGAAATGAGCAAAATTAGGTCAATTTATAAAATAACAACAAAACTCTAAAAACAAATAACTTCGAAAGCCATGGGAACTATGATCAATCACTGACCATTCATGATTTCAGAAGACCAATAATGAAACATACTGACAGAGAGGTGATGGATGTCTTGACAAATAACAAATTAGAATCTCATTTATCCTAAACTGCTACGGAATCCTAAGGATTAGGTATGTACTCTTTATGGGCCTGAAAAATTATTAAAAAAAAAACTAAACTGGAAATTTAAGGTTCTTAAAGGTTCTGTGAGTAGTCTTCCTGAGAGTGCTAATATATCTTTTTTAATGTGACTACTCAAGTAATTTGATCCCCACTTGGCAGATCTGGGTAATGGGTGAGATTCTTACTGAGCTCTCTAGAAACCTAGGGTGACAAATTCCCTGGAAAGATCTGGGTTTGTATTATGATCTATCTTTGCATCAATAGTATACAGATCTGGGCCTTGAAAACTGCAGTGGCCTAATAAGTGATTACTGAATTGCTTTGATTGTGAATTAACATTTATACAGGATGTCAAAATGTCTTAGTGAAGTTTAAATCTGTAATACATTGACCATTAGTGGTCAATATATGGATCATAATTCTTACAGCTCTCAAAGTTATTTGTTTTTACAATGTTGTTATTGTAAATCAGTATTGTAAAACTGCACTTTGGCATACTTTGGCTTTATTAAAGGCCTTAAAGATTTTTTTGTCATAGATGAATATAAAAATAATTTGAAAATAAATGTAAAGATAAATAGTGTATTTAACTATGTTTATATTTACTATAATTTTATTGTATAATGATGGGGAAATTAAGTATTTCAATATATGTGGCTAAGTTTAATTAACATTAATGTGGAATTTCTTCCATCATAATTACTGATTGTCACAAAAGATGAAAATTGATGCATTTCTCAAGTTATTGATCATTTTTCTGCTGAAACAAAATTAGCTCTTTTGCCATAGGTATTAGCTGTGTATAATTTATTAAATTAAAAAATAGAACAACAACTTCTATATATCCTATCAAACATAGTAATGGGGCTTTATAATTATATATGACAATTACACATTAAGGATAACTCACTGGGGTATTTTTCCCCCCACACATTTCAATGGGTATACAGTATGTTGTTCAGTTATTTCAGTCACGTCTGACTCTTTGTGACCCCATTTGTGATTTTCTTGGCAAAAATACTGGAATAGTTTGCCATTTCCTTCCCCATCTCATTTAACAGATGAGGAAACTGAAGCAAACAAGGTTAAGTGACTTGCACAGAGTCACACAACCATTAAGTGCTGAGGCCACGTGTGAATTTAGATTTTACTCACTCTAGGTCTGGAGTTCCATCCACTAAGCCACCTAGCTGCCTTAGGCAATATGCAGTGTCTCATTTATTATATTTCAACATTTAAATAGACAACTAAACATACACATACATGCCAGGCCATAAACAAATGTGCCTCAAAAAGAAAAAAAAAACTATTTTTAAATAAATGATTTCAATTCTTAAAGTAAACTCCAGTCGAGAAATGCTGCACTTACATAATTACTAGTAGTAGTTTTCATATGAATTACTGTATTTAAAGAGCCAAAGAGCTCAAAATTATTTTATTTTCTTCACAATCCATATACTTTAGCAAGAAGCTATTATTATTATTATTTCCATTTCAGTGTTTTATGTCCTTTAGCAGCTCTACAAAAATTTTTGACTCAGTAACTGAATGAAAAGTAGTTAAGAGGCCTAGCCAGCCATCAAACTGGTATTATTTGTCTCTAAATTCTTCTATCTAGCATTTATTAATCTATTAGCCATAGCTGGCAAATAAAAGGATGTGAATATTGAATAAATAGAGGGGTTTTCATACCAGAATAAAAAGAGGAGTAAAAATTAAGAATCTCTAAACTTTTTCACAGTTTAAAATTACTTCATCTTCCCACATCATAAAAAGCAAAGCAATAACAACAACAAAAAGATCCTAAGTTCCCAGTTGTACCATTCTCCTGCTATGTAAATAAAGTCACTTAAAACCCTATAGCTAGATTGCTGTCTATTTCAAATGGCATAACAGTGATATGCAAACCATATGAACTTAGTGTCTAAGTTACCAACCCATATTTATTTAAGCATTTAGACTACTATGGTTTGTGCATTGCACTTTTATCACTTAGCCTTTTTGCCTTTACAAACACAAAATTATAATAGTTTCTGAGAATGTAAGAGTTAATACAGCTTCCATAGAATCTGACCTTCAGTCAGTGAGTAATTAGCCATTGGGAAAATATGACTCAGTATCAATATATTTTTATAAGCACTAAATTGTCCCCTAGTGGCCTGAAAAAGTCAGTGTGCTTCCACAACTGGTGACATAGGCTGCATCTATATGCGCAGAATGAATGGACCATGTCCTGGTCCCATCTGTTCATTTCAGTCATGAACCATTCTAATTTTCACATGATTGATTCAATTGAAGTGTTCAGTATCCATTGTGATGATCATCAAAACAAATGATTTGCTTATATGACAGTCTACTCTATTTAACATATATATCACATATATAGCAATGACTTTAAGATCATGAAGTCACTTAGATCTTAGAGAAATTTGGTCCAGTCTTTCATGTTTCAGTGTACCAAAAAGCATTCTGTATTGACTAAAGGATTTTTTCCTGTTTCTCAAAGTTCCTAACTTATAACAGTGCTAAGAATTCAAAACCAGCATGATCTGACTATGTAATTTTGTTATTTAAGTATTAATTTATGCTTATTTCATTATTAGGGTAAGACAATGATTTAATTAAAATGCAAAATAATGAGGAAGACATAGGGTTTTTTAATTTATGAAGTACTATGATTGTAAAAGTATGAAACACCTAAAATAGTTCAATTATCATGGGTTATTTGATTTAAATCATTTTCTTATAAAAACCAATAATTTTGCAATATTAAAGCTAAATATGAAATTAATAGTAGCAAAACAAGTAACAGAATATGTAATTGGGTAACTCTAAAACCATAATTTCATTGGAATAAGGAAATCCTAGAAATACTTTATAAAGATGAAGGTCAGTAAATTTTCTGCACTTTTTTGTCATACAGAGGTTCCAAAAGTATAATAGTGACATACAGTTGGTAACAAAGATAGTATTAAGGGAAAGACTTGAAACTATGCCTTATAGACTATAAAGACCGTCCTCTGTTCACCATGTCATACTGTCTCTCAATGAAAATTTAGCTACTTAAAAATACTTTTAATAAACTATTACTTTACACAACTAAAATGAAATTGGTCACCATTTCATTTTTCAATGTATACATGTGTATACTATATATACATATATACATAACCATCTTTAGGCCTATACATGTTTTTCTTTTTCAGTTTAGACAGTCTTGGAAAGCATAAATATCCATTTTAAAACATTAATGAATCTCTCTTCTCTCTCTCTCTCCTCTCTCTCTCTCTCTCTCTCTCTCTCTCTCTCTCTCTCTCTCTCTCTCTCTCTCTCTCCTTCCCTCCCTCCCCCCACCTCTGTCTCCCTCTCTTTCAAACATTCTCAAATCTGAAAGCAGTCTAATTAAGCACACAAAAACAGTTTTTTTTCCTCCTTAGTCTGAATAGTCAAGGATCATATATAAAGTGGCAGCAATTGCTGTATGTCCAAGATAATTGAAATTTGCTTTTAAAGACACAAGCATTTGACCTTTTGATGAGGTCTCTGATGAGATTTTACTTGCTTTAATGGCACCTAAAAGGAACAATTTTGTTTTATTCTGCAACCATTTTAAATTTACAGCATGGAAAAGTGAATTTGTTTTATATTAAATTCACGTACTTATATCTTTGCACCTTTAGCATGGAAGAAAAAAACTAGCTCTTCCCCTGTAATCAAAATCACTATAAAATCATTATTAAGTAAGAATAATATAACTAAACCCTTACATTATTCTGATTGGTGCATGGACTATAGTTCATGGTCTTATGCAGATTACTCAGAGAATGTTGAGGAGGCAGAAACTGATACTCCAAGATTTTGAATTTTTAAGATGAAACTATGAAATTATTTATTTCTTCCAAATTTGAAGAGTACTCCATAGGAAATTCATGTTTTCCTCTTTAGTGTACAGGTCTCCATTCATTCTTCTGAGATGAGTCTTATCCCTAAGATTTTTTTTAGTGACCAAATAGAAATTTATTTTTCCTCAAATTCTATAAATCTTTTCTTAATCCTAATTTATCAAGTGAAATAAGACGAGTAAATAAAGTTCACTAAAATTATATCAGTATTATGTTGCATTTTAGATTGGTCCATTATTTCAACATTGTCCTATCACATGGCTTATATGTATACATTGAATTGACTTTTAATTGTATTTAAATTCATTTAATATTTAAAATAATTTTAAATTAAATTTAAATAATAATTTAAAATGTATGTAAATTAATATTTTTATTTTATTTTCTTTGAATTTCTCTCAAAGAAAAGAAATTAACAATCATAAGAGACTAGAAAAATTTCCATGAGAGGGAATAGTCTCACTGACTTTATTTGGTTTCCCTTGTACTAGAAATCTGTGGATCATTTACATCAGCAGCCCTTTATAGGATGGTCCCTATAATGTATAATATAATCTTTGTCCCCAAGTGAAAAGTTTGTTTGTTTCTGCACAATATATAGCTGTTTTGATCACCCCTTTTTGTCTAACTCTTTAATAATCTGTTTTTGTTTCAGAAAAATCTGGAAAGACTTATATGAACTGATGCAAAGTAAGAAGAACCAGAACACTGTACACAGTAATAGTAATATTATATGATGATCTACTGTGAATAATTTAACTTTTCTCAGCAATATAATGATCTAAAACAATTCCAAAGGATTAATGATGAAAAATGCTGTTCACTTCTAGAAAAAGTACTGATGGAGTCTGAATGCATATCAAAGCATATTATTTTCACTTCATCTTTTTCACTTTTTTCTTTTAGACTGTTTCTTCTTTTACAATATGACTAATATGGAAATGTTTTACATGGTTGTACATATATAACCTATTTAAAATTCTTACCTTTTTAGGGAGAAAAGAATGAAGGGATCTAGGGAGAGAGAAAATTTGGAACTCAATTTTTTTAAATGAATGTTAAAAATTCTTTTTACATATAATTGGTAAAAATAGAACACTTTTGAAAAAGAATCCATTTTTGTCTTACCAAAGAAGAATTTGAAATGACTGTTTTAGCCATTAATTCACTAGATATTTAGGCATCTATAGATAAATCTTACTGCCCTTAACCTTCAGCATATGTGCCAATAATAAATTGGTCATCTTTATCATTATCATCACCATCACTACCACTTTTATCACCAGGAAGCATTTGAAAAGCACCTGTCACATATTAGAACCATGTTTAATGATAACGAAGATTCACAAAAAAAATTTAAAAGACTCAATTCTCCCTTTGAAGTTCTTACAATTTAGTTGTAAACTGAATATAATAATTAGATAACTATAGATAACAGAAGATAATTTATACCATATCATACAGAATATAGTTGCTATAAAAATCAGAGATAGGAAACATAATTATAACTTGGAATGTCAAAATTTTAATGCTGAAAAATTGAGAGAGGATTGATCGAGCAATTAGATGGATAGAATTTAGTAATGTTCACTAAATGATATCCACTATGTTAAATGTTGGAGGTATAAATACAAGATAGACAGTCCCTGTTCTCAAGGAGTTTACATTCTAATGAATGAAGACAACATATTAAAAAATATTTAATATTTAAAAAGCATTACAGAATGGCATTGTATGGGGATATCCATAAAGTATAATAAATACCTTGATCCAAACAAGATAAGACAAACATTACCCTATGAGAGCCAAGAGTAGTTGTTAAGTGCCATGCAAGGTTCCTGCAGGGAGAAACTAGGGGATGAGTAGTACACTATGGAAAGAGCTTGGTATGGAGAGCTTTCTCATTTTACCAATTTAAATAAAGAGAGTTAGAGAAGTCATGACCTTTCCAAAGTCCCACAGCAAGTAAGTGGCAAAGTGCTTAATTTAGTCCACTCCTCCCAACTCTTAAGCTTGATTTTATTCCATTAAATAACAAATCAAATGGAATAACATCCCACACCTGAGTTCAAAGCAATAAAGAAACAAATAGACAAGTACGGAATTGATTAAACACATTTAGATAACAGTTCATCTAAAAAGACCTGAGAGTCTTAGTGGTTTGATAGCTCACTATGAGCTAACAGTGTAATAAGGCAACTCAAAAAGCTTCCCTTATTTTAGCTAGGCTCCATAAGGCAGAACTAGCAATAACATATGGAAGTTGTAGAGATTCAGAATTATGCTGAGTTTAAAGAAAAAAGCTTCCTAAAAGTTAGAGCTGATTAAAAAAATAGAGTGAATTGCTTTGAGAAAAAGTAAGTTGATCTATTACTGGTATTATATGATCGTTAATCAGAAATGCTATCAAACAGATTTTCCTCTTCAATGACAGGTTAGATCAGAAGACCTCTGACATCCTGATATTCTATGATTCTATTACTCAATTTGGTAGCTGTGCTATACATTTGGAATGCCCTATTTTATTCAGCTTCCAGGTAATTGGACATCCTTGATGTTATCTACCCTCTCCTGTTCCTGGCACCAAATAATAGCAAGTAAGCAAACAATGACCCCTTTAAAAACAACATGGACATATGCAAGCATGTATGCATGCGCACAACACACACACACACACACACACACACACACACACACACACACACACACACACTCCTTGCCTATTCTTGCCACTTAGAAATTGAGACTGGATTGAAAATTTTGAATCCAAGAGTTATTTTAAAATAAGAGAGAAAGATGTACCAGATTGTTAAACTCTAGAGGGCAAGTACCTTTTGACTTTAACAATAATATTATTCTCATAGACTTGTATACAAAGCAACATGCTGCATTTCCCAGTATCCAAAGAAAGTAGAAACCAAACAAGCAAACAAACAAATAAGATTTCTTGTTTAAGAAACAATATCATTTATTTTCTGTAATTAATCATCTCTCACATGTTTGATAGTAGCCTAGAAAATTAAGCTTAAACATTTCTTGATATGGTCAAATCCTGAAGTCAGAATAAACCTGAAAGTCTGTCTCATCTGTTTCCCTTACAGCCAAACCACATTGGGTCATCTCTAATCCTATAACCGTATGATCCTGTGACCTTGGATGATTGATTGAGTTGTGCAATTCTCATCCACTACTTTGATGTCACATGGCTACCACCTAAGTACATCTAAACTGGTAGGTACGTTTCAGTGATAACCTTAATCACCAATCTAGTTAGTTTTATTTGATGGTACATCCAATTATTTGCTTCTTTGGTGCTTGCCTTACATAGTTGGAATTAATATAATATTCATGGACTCGTGGAAAAGAAAATATTTTTTAAAAATAATAATAATTATAACCCATGTTTGGAATATATTAATGTTAGCAAACTATTCATAACTGGGTTTTTTATAACTCCACATAGAATTCAGTCCCAGTGAGATTAATGAAAGTTATGCACTCATAAACTTGAACAACCATAAATGTGCTTAAAATATTAGACTGTGTTGTATATAGCTGACTTCAGTCACATTCAGCCAACTCCTTTTTCTTCAAAGGCAATAAAAGAATGCTATGACTTTGGCTTTTCAGTGTTTTCTTTTTTTTTTCTATCATCTCCTTTCCAATACCCAATCTGAGCATGCCTCATACCTAGCACTGTCTCCCTTAGATGGCCTTTCAGAAGAATAAGCACCTTAATGCATAATTTGGATGAAAGAGGTAGTTAGTGCTGTTCATACAAACAAGATTAAAATTTATCTTAATGTGTGCTCCAGTAACATTTTCAATGATGTACACATTAATATTAATGGGAGAGCCATGACCCACATGAAGAGTCATAAATCATGTAAGTGGATATGTCACTAATGGCATAAATGGGACAGTTTTCCTAGTAATGTAAATTTTCATAAATTCAGAAACAATAATGAGGTTGTAACTAATAGAAAGAAAAAAAAGAATGCATGAATAGATACAGAGTATAGCTTTTAAAGGAATTTAGTGGACTTTTTTGAGAAACATTGAAAGGAAATTTATTTTTATTGCCTCATTTCTAGTTGAGCAAAGTATTTCAAGTTATTTGAAAGTTTTTCTTTGATTTCTTATTTTCAGATTTTTAACTAAATGATTCTCAAAGATTTTATTTGTCTTGGCATAAACAGAATGAAAGTGAAAAGCCACTATGTGAAGACGTTTTCCTAGTTTTCATGACAATAGAAAGTCACAATGTGTGCATAGCATGGCAGGAACAAATGCAATATTTGTGTTGCATGACATACGTTGGACAGATTAATTGAGAAAGGTCAGTTGTTTTTCTGTATGTAGGGTTTCCCATCTAGTTAAACTGTATATTAAGCTATATACCAGATACCAGAGAAAATAATTACTGGATTCATATGAATTAGGTTAATTCATGGGTCATGAGTGAGCAGAATTGTTTGACCAAAGCATTCAAATCATTTTATAACTCAAAATGGAAGGGCCTGTGGGTTGCAGCTGCAAAGCTGGTAGTCTGCCTATAGAAACAGATTTTTAACCTGCCTACTTCTGGAAGGAATGGATTTTCAATTATTCTGGTAATTTTTTCTAAATCACAAAACCAACACAAACTAATTTTGCTTCTCCCATTCCTACGTTTAATTCCTTATTTAGGTGACAGAGACCAACAAACTACCTAAATAATGTTCTGCCTTTAACTTTCTTTAATACGCCAAATCAGTTTAATTACACTTTCTATAAATAATCTATGCAAAATACTTCCCTGAACAGAATGCACTTTTCCTTCTGTGTGTGGCACATTTTAATACTTAAAAGCATTAGAACAGATGTTAGGTGCCTGCTAAACTTGTTTTCAGTTTTCTTTTATTTATATGTTAATGAGAATTTAATTACTTCATGAATACTTAAACAACCTGAGGGTGCCTGATATCATTAGCTTGAACATGACAAGCACCTCAAGTGACCACATGGGAAGACCGAAATTGCTTTCAGTTTACTTGAAGACAGAAAGATGAATTCATTTCACCCCCTGCTATGTTTTACCTGACACATAAAACAGCAAAAGCAGTGACTCAACCTTACTTCTACAGGACTGAGAGGATTTGAGCAAAGCACCTACACAGAAAACCATAAATTCTTACTATTTCATTTTGCTTCACTGTCCTTAAATAACTGCCATAGCAATATCTTTCTCTGTAATCTTATTGTACTCAAATCTGTTCTTTTAAAGCAATTTGCTCAATGCTACATGTATGTCCTTGGACAATCTTGGTAGAACTAGAAAGAGGTTAAGCTTTTTTTGTAGTATTTAAAAATAATATCTTTAAGGAAACTTGAAAAGGCTCATTTTGGTGAACTATGGGCTCAAGGTCATAGAGCAGGTAACATTTATGTTGTTTTTTTTTTTATCAACTTTCCTGGCAACAGAAATAATAACTGTATGAAAGTTGAACTAAAATTGGACTTATTCTTGTAGTAAAATACAATTTGTTTTTGAAAATGAAGAGTGCCAAGAATAATATGTGATGGTGGCAATTACACAAATTTATTCGTAGACAACATCTCCTAAGTTCTAAAATTTACTCTAAATACTCAAAGCACCACTACCACCCCTATAAAGAATAAAATTCAATGTCTCATTGATTAACACACACCACAAGCAGTATTTTATCACCAGAAATATGAACATCAAGATTTAAAAGCTATAAATAGACTATAATGAATTACGTGTTTTAGGAGGATTTCAGGGTAGCAAGATGATGAAGGGAAGCTAGACAAAGAAAGCAAGGTAGGCAATAAACAAAGAAACAAAGAAAAAAGAATGGTAAAATACAAACCATGAAAAAAAGAGTGCTGATCTGTTAAGGAAAAGGAATATTTCTGAAACTCTTGCTTTGAAGGGGGTTAAATTAACTAGACCAGCATTTAAGCTCCAGGTGATCCATTGATGGTTCTAGATTAATAAGGTTAACATTCTTATTCAAATAAAATGTTTGAATATTTTCTAAACTGTACTATTGAAGATTTTTCCCCCTAGAATTTCAAATGTCTGCATAGAAACATAGGTAGATAGATAGATAGATAGATAGATAGATAGATAGATAGATAGATAGATAGATAGTTAGATAGATACTCCACTTCTCTCGGTGTATAGGTTTGCAAAATAAGCATGATATGTGGGAAAACATCACTGTAATATATAAAAAGGAAAGCTTTGTTTTCCCATAACTAACAGAGAGAATAAAAGGTTTACAATTGAAAAGTTTATTTTTAGATTTAACCTTTCATAATAATCCACTATTGTGTTACTGGCATAACCCTAAGTTCTTGAACTCTGCTGGTGGAACTGCAGTTTTTTCAACTCTTGCCCACAAAGCTAAGAATTCCTCCAGTACAAGCATGGTGACAGGCTATGTATCTGTTGGCAGAAGTCCAGTTTAACTAAACTTATAAAGACTTATCACAAGGCAATTGGCTCCCAACTGCCAACATTTTTTGTCACAATAATTAAGAAAACTATCCTCTAAAGTAACTGTGATGAGACTGCTCACACTAATTAAACAATACAGTGCTAGAGCACCTTTGTAATAAAATTATAATTGTTTTATATTTAAGATTACAGTTTTGAGGGGTAGTCTAATTCATAACTATTACTTTAAAGTGAGATTTCTGACTCATTAAGTGGATTAGTAATTTATTATTGTTATATCAGTAATACATTTTCATACATTTAATTTATTCTGAGTCCCTTAACCTCTACTTAGGTCCTGAAAGAATGGAGTCCTTGGAAAGTACTTTCTTCTTAGATTTGTTTTCAAAAGTTCTCTATTATACCTAACCCTATTTCCTAATTACTTTTATCATTTAAATAAAAATAAACATCTGGTTAATAATATGATCATTAGTCATTCCTGTAGAATTATTTAAATAGAGATAATACATAAAAAGAGAAGATTTAGATTCTTCAATCAGTTTTTTTTTAAGTTCAAGTAGCAAGGTAGAGGAAAATTATTCAGCTGCCTTGCAGGTGATATGTTTCTATTTTTATAATGAACTCCTTGAAGAATATTCCTCAGATTGTCTGCATGAGAGCACATTAGCCTGTTTGTACTATAATGCAATATTAATCACTCAGGAATTTGTGATTTGATATTAACTTGCAAGAGGAATAAAACTGAGAAATTCAATAGGTCCTAAGAGGATGGCACACTTCTATTTTCTGTGATGAAACTTCTTTCTTTTTTATCGTAGAAGAATCAGGCAAAGTCATCATCTCTCATGACCATGCAAATAACTATGTGACTAGGGAATCCAGGAATCCAGGTGGTATAGTTAACAGAAGTGTAATATATTCCTCTTTTTTCTATTACCTTTTAAAATAAAGTTTCAAAGATACGCAGGCCTGTGAGCCAAATGAAAAGGTAAATTGAAAGGGGGGAATCAGAGAAAAGGAAATGAGAGTAGTGAATATTTTATGGACATTTGAAAATTTCACAGGGTCATATTTTCTCTTTGGCATCTAACTTATATAATCTACTCTTCTCTTATGACATTGGGAATTTGAAAATCCTACTATTTTATATGATGAAACACATTGATTTTCTTTACTTCTGATGAGATGACAATGACTTCTTTATTCTCTTTATTTGATCACATTATAGTCCCTGAATTCTCACAACATCCTGTGTGTTCTTAAAGGTAATACCTGGAGAATACAAGTTCTTGAAGGTCTGGTCAATGTGGAATGATTTCAAGTGCATGACCAATGATGGACTCCATTTCTGTCCTTGAGTTGACAGCTTAGCTAAATTCAGAGAGGTCTGTCATCCAGTTAACCCCTAGTGATGTCTTTTTCACCTACAACAATGTGCATAGACAAAGAACCTCTTACAGGGCAGAGCAAAACCTTGTACCTTTCCAGTTTAGTTTTTGTACTCTTCGCTCACTGCCATCCAGTCTACAATACAGCTGTCCTTGCCTATTTGCTGTTCCTTACATGGTATCTCATCTCATATCTCCATGCCTTTGTACTGACTGTCTCACATGCCTAGAATGTTCTCCCTCCTCACCTCCACCTTTTAGAACCTTAGGCTTCATTCAGAACTCAGTTCCATTTGCAAATTTTTTTGGTCCTGTCAGCTGTAAAGCTTGAACCTCCAATGTTACTTCACATTTAATCTGTATATAGCTTGTATGTACCTAGTTATTTACATTTTGCATCTAATATTGGAATATAATCTCCTTGAAAGCAGATATGACAGTTGCCTTCCTTTTAATCTCCAGCACTTAGTTTAGTGCCTGGCATACAGTCAATGTTTAATAAGTGCTTGATTAATTGATTGGTTCTGATTTGGATGGAGTAACCACAAAGGCAAATATTGAAGTACTCTCCCACACCATGTGATTAATATATATTTAAATTACCATAATCCAATAATTTTTGTTGTCTTTTGATTGTTTCTCCCACACCAATACATAAATATTAGCTACTTGGCAGCTTATGACTAAGCATTTTATGGATATGTACCTTGAACACTGTTAGGAAGCTAAGTAAAAATGTCATGAATAAGAAGAAAAACTCGAACTCTATCATAAATATAGGTAGAAAGGTCAATATAACAAGGGAAAAGAACAAATGTTTATGTAGCTCACATCACTCGCCAGGCATCACACTAACCACTTTAAAAAAATACCTCAATACTCACAAAAATCCTTCAACATAGGTACTATGATTATTCTTATTTTATAGTTGAAGGAACTGAGGCAAATAGAGACTAAATGATTTTCACAGGGTCACATGGCCAGTTTTGAACTCAGGTGTTCTAGACTTCAAGCCCAATAGAAGTGTGCCATTCTCTTAGGACCTATTGTTTCCTGAAACAAAACTGGAAAAAAAAAACAAATAATATTACTCCTACCTACTGAATTAACACTCAAATAGTGGAGATATTAATAATTCAGATTGGAATTACAGATTGTGGTTGCCAAATGGGATGACTGTTTCATTTGTACTAATGACGTTCAAACTATACGTGGGTATTAACTGCTTAATTTATTAAAACTTGATAATTAGTTAAATAAGCCTATGCTTAAACCAATCACTCTTTGTAAAATAAAGAGAATAGTTATTAGACTGCAATGATAATCTCTAACATTAAAATTGAAAAGTTATCATTGAGGGAATCAATTTAATTTATTTAATCTATATAAAAAATTTTATTTATATAGAGTGAGTTCTTCAAGGAATAGCAAAAAAGACAAATGTTATTGAATCACAAAGAACCTGCGGGTAAGGCATAAGGTATAAAACGACTAGAAAAGTTAGAGGGTCTTATTAAGAAGGTGTTTGAATATGAAATGTAGAATTTTATATTTGATTCTGGAAATCATAAGGACCCAGTGAAGTTTGTTAAGTGCTTTGGATTAGTCAAACAATTCCCTTCAAGCCCAGGTATTCTGGCAAGTTAGGCTCTGGCATAGGTTCATTGTTGTTTTGTGGTCATTTACTTTAATGTAGAAACTACTGTTGCCATTCAGCTCTGAAAGAGAAAACTAGAACTCTTTTAACTCACAAGACCGTGTTTAAGACACTCATATCTCAGAGCTGCTATTTAATCTCCTATGTTCAGTGGTGAAAACACAAAGCAGAAAAGGCAGTCAGGATCCCTTAGGCCAAGCCTTAATTTTCTTTTCTAGCTGAACCTTTATTTTAACTCTCATTTGATTGTAGAAATCATGATACCAGGATGGGTGCTGTCCTGTCCAACCCCTTACATGTAAAATCTAGCTAGGGAGAACTATTTGCCACATAAGAGAGTGAAAGAAAGAAAGAAGCAGTAGGCACAGTCACTCTCCTTTTTTAGGTTGATTGAGTGGATCACTTTTCTTAACATACTGTCCAGTCTTATAGGATATAACTTTGATGTACTCTCCCTCCAATTTGAGCTTGCATACAGGGTTTGGAAAGGATTTACTGCTTCTTTCCAAAGTGACAAAATTTAGAGAAGGGAAAACATTTTCCAAGAAATATCCAGGAAAATTTAGTAATAGTTCGTAGGATATTATTTACAGACATGTCTTCAGCATGTAGCATGGTGTTCAACTCTTGCTACACACACACACACACACACACACACACACACACACACAAACGCATATACACATTGTCTCCCATGTTAAAATATAACCTTCTTAAGGGAAGGGATTGTAAATCCAACCTCTAGAATAGTACCTAGCAGATAAGGAGGCTCTTTCTCTCTCTCTCTCTCTGTATGTGTGTATGTATGAATGTATGTATGTATGTATGTATGTATATATATGTGTATATATGTATATATATAATTTAAGATGGTATCAGATTTCTGAGGAATATAGAAAGGTACTTAATTTCTTGTGTCTATCAATTCAACCAAACATAGCTCTTGAAGGCAAAATCAAATTTGAAGGCAAAAATCAAACAATCAGCCTTGTTTGTCGTACCAGTGATTACTCCTTGACATACCCCAAAGCCTCTATTTTCTTGTTCCCTATTACATTTCATAGTGTTTGCTTGAGACTTGAGACATTCAATGACTTCCACTAAGCCTAGAATGGGGGAAGGAATGGGTGTACTTGTGATTTCTTGGAACTCTTTTTATAGAAATTCCCTAAACCTGTTGTTTTCTGCTTCTGTTTTTCCTTCCAGAAATTTTCACTTTAACACTGATTAATCAACAAGTTTCTGTTTTGTTTTGTTTTTTTGCTTTTTGGTGAGGTGATCAGGGTTAAGTGACTTGCCCAGGGTCACACAGCTAGTAAGTGTTAAGTGTTTGAGGCTAGATTTGAACTCAGGTTCTCCTGACTCCAAGGTCAGAGCTCTATTCACTGCACCACCTAGCTGCCCCAATCAAAGAGTTTTTAAATGCACTGTTCTAGTCACTAGGGGTGAAAGGGGAAAAAAAAGGGAAATAAACTATCCTTGCCATTAAGAACCTTATATTTTGTAGGAAGAGACAACATATATACACATACATATCTGTGTGGTTGTGTGTGTAAAACACATATATTTAAAGGCAAGATATTACTACAAGACTAAACAATTTTGAACACGAATTTTTTATAGTATAAACACAATTCTATAAAATAATTCTTAAGAAGCAGGTTAGACCTTCACAGTGAGGTAATAAGTAATGAAAAAGAAATGAACAGTACTGCTAAGAATGATTTTTTAAATGTAAACCGTACCTACATGTTATAGTGATTCGCTTAATTCAGGAACATCATCATTATCATCATGGCATTCTCAAATGTGTCTAATTTTGCAAGAGTTTAGAGCAACATAGAAGTGGTAATGCTAAACTAGGTGGTTCATTAAAAAGATATTTAGAGTTTTATCAGAGAAGAAAAATTCCATACGGTGATACAATTGTTAATGCCTCTTTCAGCTGAATGAGCATAGAGTAGAAGACTAGACTACTAATCTGAGTTATTTTAAAACTAAATCTTATAGAGTTCTACAAAAAAAAATAATAGCACTGAATATGAGAGGTATCGAGCAGCATATAGATTACTTATACAATTACACATGTAGTTTCCTTGGGGTATTTTTAATAAAGAATGAACAGTGCCTGTAACTTAAATATAACACTTGAAATGTTTGACTTTTTGGCATTATCTTTCTAGTCTCACTTTGGTCTACCTCTACCCCTCCAATTTAGACTCATAAATTTCAATGATTTATCCAGTTTCAAGCTGGGCCATAGATTTTCATTTCTACAACTATTAAAGTCCCCATGAATGTATTTGCTTTTCAAAAGTGAGAGGATGCAATTAACTCACAGCAAAGATATTTTCTAAAACGACGGCATATGAAACATAACATCTCTCCCATAAACAAAGGGCAAACAATCTATCCCCAACATAGCATCATTGTGAAGAATGAACACAAATAGAGTTTAAAAATAGAGAGGAACACATTTAAGAAGAAATATGGAGTTAATAAATATGCATTACTTATGACCTCATGTCTTCTTGTGCAGTACCCATGGTACTTCTCACTAGTCAAGGTATTTTGACTGGTTGGGTTCTGTTGGACTCACTGGGTCTGCTCTATTCAGAGCATATTGCTAAATTCATAGCATGCTGTATCTACTCCCTGTAAATTCTGGCTCAGCCTAGATCTCTGAATATAGCACTGCTAAGATCTTTCATATATAAGATCAAATTCTTGATATACAATCAAGAGAGAGTCCCCAGTTATGCTACCTCAATGTCTGGGTTCTGAAGCTTGCCCCACCCCTTAATCAGAAGGATCCTGAATCCAGATCTTCCTAATTCTGAGGCCAGCTTTCTATTCACTATGCTATTCTGGATTAATATTTTTATTGTTGTTAAGTTGTTTCAGTTGTATTCAACTCTTTGTGACTCCAATGTGGTGTTTTGTTGGCAAAGACACAGGAGTAGTTTCCTATTTCTTTCTCTGGCTCATTTTACAGTTGAGGAAACTGAGGCAAATATGGTTAAGTGGTTTGCTCAGGGTCACACAGCTAGTAAATGTCTAAGGCCAGATGGGAACTCAGGAAAATGATCCTGGCTCCAGGCCTGGGACTCTATCCACTGTGCCACTTAACTGGGTCAGTAGGATCTTATAAGAACATTACATAGTAGACAATGTGCAACTATGCTTTATTATGTATTTCACATTTGAATTTGTCATATAACAAAAAATTAGATATAAAAATTATAAATTACTTGCAAGTAATTAGGATTTAGAATCATTGCTATGTTAAATTGAGTGTAAAGCTCCTTTTTTACATTTAATATTTTATTTATTTTTCTCAATTACATTTGAACAAAAAAAATTTGTCATTTAAAAAAAAATACTAATTCCAAAATCTCCTTCTACTCCCTTACCCCCCTACTTGAAAATACAAGCAATTTGACATATAATATACATATGCTGTGACACAAAACATTTCCGTATTAGCCACGTTGGAAAAGAAAACATAGACCAAAAAAAATAGCAAGATTAAATTTTAAAAATTCTTAAATCTACATTCAGACTCCAGCATTTCTTTTACTGGAGGTGGAGCATTTCAAGTCCTTCAGAATTTTCTTGTAGTGTTGTATTACTTAGAATAGCTAAGTCATTCAGAGTTAATCATCGTGCAATATTGCTGTTACTGTGTACATATTCTCCTGGTTCTGCTCATTCCACATTATTTCCATTCATGTAAGTCTTTCCAGGTTTCTCAGAAACCATACTGCTCACCATTTTTTGTAGCACAATAATATTCCATATCACATAAACACACACCAAAAAAAAAAAAGACTTGGTTAGCCATTCCCCAATTGATAATCATCCTCTCAATTTCCAATATTTTGCTAACATTAAAACAGCTGCTATAAATACTGTTGTACATTTAAATCCTTTTCCTTTATCTTTGATCTTTTTGAAGTACAAAACTAGTAGTGGTATTGCTGGGTCAAAAGGTATGCACAGTTTCATAGCCCTTTGATCATAGTGCCAAATTGCTCTCCAGAATGGTTAGATCCATTTACTATTCCACCAACATTGCTTGATTGTCCCAATTTTTCACATCCCCTCCAACATTTATTATTTTCCTTTTACGTGATATTAGCCAAACTGATAAGTGTGATGTGGTACATTGGAATTGTTTTAATTTGCATTTCTTTAATCAATAGTGATTTATAGAATTTTTAATAGATGATTATTGATAGTTTTGATTCTTTAGTCTTAAACTGCCTGTTCATATCCTTTGACCATTATTAATTAAGGAATGATTGTATTTTTATAAATTTGACTTACTTCTTTATATATTTGAGAAATGAGTGCTTTATCAAAGAAACTTGCTGTAAAATTGTTTTTCCCCAGTTTCCTGTTTTTCTTGTAAAATTGGCTGCATGGTTTTCTTTGTATAAAAACTTTTTTAATTTGGTGTAATCAAAATTATCTACTTTATATTTTATATATTATATGGGATATTTTATATCCCATAATGCTCTCTATCTCTTACTTAGTGATAAATTCTTCCCTTAACCTTAAATCTGATAGGTAATATATTCCTCTTATTTGTTTATATCACTTTTTATGTTTAATATATGTACCCATTTTTACCTTGTCTCAGGATACGATGTGAGATGTTGGTCTAACACCTAGTTTCTGCCAAACTGTGATCCAATGTTCCCAGCAATTTTTGTCAAACAGTATTTGTCCCAAAATCTGAGATCTTTGGGTTTGTCAAACACCAGGTTATTATGGTGATTTATTACTGTATTTAGTTTAGTAGCTTTTTAGACATGTCTTGCTCTTCTTGACAATGATGCTGAAATGGTTTTCCATTTCCTTCCCCAAATCATTTGACAGATGAGGAAACTGAGGCAAACAGGGTTAAGTGACTTACTGAGGGTTACACAACTAGTAAGTGTCTGAGACTGAATCTGAACTCAAGTCTTCCTGATTCCAGGTAGGGGCTTTATCCCCTGCACCACCTAACTTCTCCTTACTACTACGTATTAGGTACTAATTTATTCTACTGATTCATAACTCTATTCCTTAGCCAGTAGCAGAATATTTTGATGATTACCACTTTCTAATACATTTTGAGATCTTGTATTGATGAGCCACCTTCTTTAATGTTGTTTTTTTATTGACTCCTTTGATAGTCTTGACTGTTTGCTATTCCAGATGAATTTTGTTGTCATTTTTTTTATTTGATTCATGTAGCACTGAATAAGTCAATCATTTTTTTAACTGTGTATGTTATTCCCTCTTTGAGCTAACTCAGATGAGCGTAAAGTTCAAGCATTGCCAACCACCCTATCTTTCCCTCCATATTAAAAGCTGTTCCACTCAAATCTGTTTTATGTGAGATAATTTTCCCCATTCTTTCTCTTCATTGATCCTTATAGCATCCATCCCTCTTTCTTTTTTTCCTACTTAATAGTATTTTATTTTTTCAATTTCACATAAAGATAATTTTCAACATTAATTTTTATTAGATTTTGAGTTCTAAATTTTTCTCCCTCCCCCCTCCCTTGGCCCTCCTTTCTACCCTCACTAAGACAGCAAGCATTACAATAATTTTGTGGTTAGATTTACTTAGTTCTGTGAGAGGGAGGTTGAGGCGCCCCACTAGTATAGTTTCATTGTCTATTTCTTTCTGTAACCCACTTAATTGCTGCATATAAACATATATGCATTGATATGACTTCATTGTCTATAGTATCTTTTAGCAAGATGTAGTTTCCTTCCTTATCTCTTTTAATTTTATCTATTTTTGCCTTTGCTTTTTCTGAAATCAGGATTGCTACCCCTGCTTTTTTTTTAACATCAGCTGAAAAGTAACCTATTCTGTTCCAGCCTTTTACTTTTACTCTGTGTGTATCTCTCTGCTTCAAATGTGCTTCTTGTAAACAACATATTGTAGGATTTTGTTTTTTTTTAATTCACTCAGCTATCCAGAGATAGTTCATCCTATTCACATTCATAGTTATGATTACTAACTGCATATTTCCTTCCATCCTATTTTCACGTCCATTTATATTTTTCTCTCTTCTTTACCCTGTCCCTTCTAACAGTTGTTTTGATTCTGACAACCACTTTCCTCAACTGGTCCTCCCTTTTATCAGTTCCCCTACCTTTTATTTCCCTTTTTCCCTCCTACTTCCTTGTATGGTAAGATAAATTTCTATACCCAATTAGGTATGTATGTTATTCCTTCTTTGAGCCAAATCTGATGTAGGTTAAAACATTGTTTGTCCCACTTTCTTCTTTCCCTCTACTGTAGTAAGTCTTTTGTGCCTCTTTATGTGATGAAATTTATCCTATTCTGCCTCCTTTCTTCCTCTTCTCCCAATAAAATCTTTTTAATCCCTTAATTTTTGTTATATCATCATATCAAAGTCAACTTATATCTACTCCCTCAGTCTATGTGTAGTCCTTCTGACTGCCCTAACAGAGATTCAGTTCTCAAGAGTTTCAACTATCATCTTGCTATGTAAAGATGAAAACAATTTAACCTTATTGAATAACATGCATTTTTTTATTTCCTATTTAACTTTTTATGTTTTTCTTGAGTCTTCTGTTTGAAGATCGAATTTTCTATTCAGCTCTGGTATTTTCATCAGGAAAGTTTGCAAGTCCTCTATTTAATTGAATATTTACCTTTTCCCCTGAAAGATTATGCTCATTTTTGCTGGCTAGTTGATTCTTGGTTGTAATCCAAACTCCTTTACTTTCTGGAACATCATATTTCAAGCCATCTCATCCTTTAATGTTGCAGCTGCTAGGTCCTGTGAAATCCTGACTGTGCCTCCTTTATGATTGAATTGTTTCTTTCTGGCTACTTGCAGTATTTTCTTCTTGATCTGATGATTTTGGTATTTGGCTACAATATTCCTTGGAGTTTTCATTTTGGGATCTCTTTCAGGAGGTGATTGGTAGATTCTTTCAATGACTATTTTGCCCTCTGATTCTAGGATATCAGAGTAATTTTCCTTAGTAATAGGAAATAATTCTTAATAATAGGCTAATAATTCTTAAATTATCTTTCTTGGATCTATTTTCCAGATAAGTTGTTTTTTCCAATGAGGTATTTTACATTTTCTTCTACTTTTTTTCATTCTTTTAATTTTTTTTGACTGATTCTTAATGTCTCATAGAATCATTAGTTTCCACTTGCCCAATTCTCATTTTTAATGAATTGTTTTCTTCAATTAGCTTTTGTAACTCCTTTTACATTTGATCAGTTCTACTTTTTAAAAAGTTATTTCCTTCAGTGGACCCCCTCTTTGGCCAATTCTACTTTTTAAGGACTTGTTTTCTTTAGTCAATTTTTGTCCTTCCTTTTCCAAACTCTTGACACTCTCTTACATCCCTCTGATTTCTTTTCCCAATCTTTCTTCTATCTCTCTTATTTGATTTTTAAAATTCTTTTTGAGGTCTTCCAAGGAGGCTTTTTGGTCTTGAGACCAATTCATCTTCCCCTTTGAGGCTTCACATGTATGTATTTTGACATTGTTGTCCTCTTCTGAGTTTGTGTTTTGATTTTCTCTGTCATCATAATAGCTTTCTATGGTCAGGGCTCTTTTCTGTTTTTCATTAATTTTTAACCTATTTCATGACTTTTAAAATTGAACACTGCTCCAAGGGCACAGAGGGCACTGTCCCAAGCTTCTTATTCTGCAGGTCAAAGGGCTGGTCACTGACTTTCTGTGCCTGCCTCAGCACCTTGCCCACTGTGCTTACATGGCCCAGCTTATTAGTGCCTGTTTTTCTGGGAGTTCCCCAGGCTGACTGTTTGCCTAATGTGCTGGGGCTGGAGGCCTCACAGCTGGCTGCTGTGCCACTATCTTGCTGAGCCAGATCCAAAGGACCTCAGTTGCCGATCTGTGTGGTAGCTAAGAGCTTCCTGCTGGCTTGCCCAGACACTGTTTGTGCTGGGCTGCATTCCTCTTTTACTCAAGTGAGAGAGACCTTTTTTGAATTCTTTCTAAGCTATCTTAAGCTGAAAAATTGTTTCACTATATCTTTTTGTAGGTTTTGTCACTCCAGAATCCATTTAAAGTCTTGATTTAATCCTGTTTCCAAGGGAAACTGGGGAGAGCTAAGGCCACTTCCTGGTTTTTCTCCAACATCTTGGTTCTGCCCACTTCCTCCTTCCTTAATTTTATTATTTTTAAATCTCACCAAAGTCATCTCATTCCCATACACTCTGTGTACGTACACTCCTTCTAGCTGCCCTAACCATTATATATTAGGAGATACAATTATCATCTTCCCATATAGGGATACAAATATTTTAATCCAATTGATTTTTTGATGAATTCTCTTTCATGTTTACTTTTTTTTTTGCTTCTCTTGAGTCTTGTATTTGAAACTCACATTTTCTATTTGTCTCTGGTCTTTTGATCAGGAATGCTTGAAAATCTTCTATTTATTAAATACCTATTTTCCTCCTGAAGCATTTCAGTGAATTATTCTGGATAGGCCCTTCTTGGTCATATTCCTAGATTTTTGCCTTCTGGAATATCATATTCCAATCTCTCTCATCCTTTAATACAGAAGCTGCTAAATCTCATGTGATCATTACTGTGGCTCAATGATATTTAAATTACTTCTTTCTGGCAGCTTGCAATATTTTCTTCTTCACCTGAGAACTCTGGAATTTGGCTATAACATTCCTGGTAGTTTTTACTTTCATTTCTCTTTCAGGGAGTTAACAGTGGATTCTTTCAATTTTAATTTTATTTTCTGGTTCTAGGATATCAGGGCACTTTTCTCATTTCCACCCTGGAACTGTGACCTGAACCCAGTGCCAGCAAAGGATTCCCTTCAATCTCCTTCTGATCAGTTGTCTACAACCACCACCACCACCTCCAACCATCAATGGACTGAAAGTTCCAGAAGCCTCTGCTTGTGCTACTGTACTGTGCTATCAAGGCCCACCACTCCTGGTGAGACAGACCTTTCCTGCTGACCTCCTTAGTTGTCGTAGGTAGGAAAATTGTTTTACCTAAACTTCTTTTGGTACTACTGCTCCAGAATTCAATTTGAGTCCTTATTTTAGAGTTGTTTTGAAGGAAATTTGGGAGAGCATGTCTGAGTGCTTCTCTGCTCCACATACTGTAAAGCTCCTTAAACTAAAATACTTTGACATCTATACTGAAAAAGACTAGTTTACTTCATGGCTATATTTACTTCATAAATTTGTTCATTTAGTATTGTTTTATAACTTTAGATCATAAATGCCTCTTATTGAAGATGGGATTCTAATGATTCTTATAGTAACATGAATAAATAACTCATAGCTTATTAACTTACATGTTCTTGTCCATTTTTTTTTAATTTTAAGATAATATCACTGATACATTATAACCAAATCTGGCCAGATTGTGGAAATCTAACACATTGGGCAAGGTGTGAACTTGAGTGTCTGTGATATTGGTTCCCCTGAACAATTCTGTTTCTTATTTTATTTTTTATCATTGTTTCTATGAAATCAGTTATTCTCTGAACCATTGTGTTACCTAAGATATATTTTCATGTAATCAATTAATGGGATCAGGCAGGGGAGGCTTCTTAATAAAAGTGAAAATTTCCTATGAAAAATATTATTTTGTTAATTTTCTTCATTCTCAATCCTTTCAAAAGGTATTAAAATTTTATATAAATTTTTGCTTTACTGAACAAAGACTTTTGATTGAGAGGATTTAGATTAAAATAATGACTCCGTTGCTTAAAGTGACTTTGGATGAGTTACCTCACCTCTATAGGCCACACTTCTCTCATCTCTAAATAAATGAGGGAGTTAATGAAGTAGATAATCGTTGAGGTTCCCCCCACTTCTATATTCTATGATTTTTAGAATGTATACTTGTTTTTTTAAAAATCTAAGATAAAGTTAGTTCCTCTGTTACTGTCTATGTGAATAAATATAACTGAAATATCTAATGATATTAATATGTTAAACCATTCAGTTTGTTGCTTACAATGTTTGCCAGTTTTGTTTCTCTGCTGCATTGGTTAAATAACTTTTCCAGAAACCCCATCACCCACATTAGGTTTTTAGATACCTTTGAGATCTTTTTCCTGTTTATTATAGAAAAAGGAACTGATTCTGACATGAATTGATAAAATGTTCCTCATGTTCATCCTACTTGAAATCAACTCAGCTCAACTTGTTATTTATTAGTTACTGACTATCCTGTTGCCATCTACCTTTCTACTTCTCAAGCCCTGTAGAGAGAGTTTGGCATTAGCCTATCTATGGGGCTGGTAGACAAGTCCAAGGATCAAGTTAGAATTAAGCCCTTCTTGCCTTTGTGCATGAGGATGCTGATGAAACTGTTGATGAATACAAATACATCACCTATGACAAGGCCATGTCTGGGAGTCATAAAGCCATTTGAACAGCAGCAGCACCGCATGCTCGATGCCATGTTGATGCCATACACTGTTATTAATCTCAAAAGAGATGGTGATCTTCTTGATATGGTTCCTGCTTTTATGTTGATCAGTGTGTCATTTGACAATGTACTGTCTGCCAAGGAATAGAAATGAGTTTCAACTTTTGTCTCTGATGTATACCTTCAATGCATTGGATTTCCCATTGTACGTCAGCAAGTAACTGAGGCCTTCTGTAAGCTAAGGGTCAGTCTGTCACTGCACTAATTTTGCAAAACTGCTCAAGTATTTTTATAGGCTTCTTATTTGTTCACTGCCAGAGGACACTTATCTCCCATATAACAATTTCTGATTACCAGAATGGCAGATTTATTTAGTTGAAAGAAAACTAGACTTGCAGTCAAAATAAATTAGATCTAGTAATAGTAATGTCATAACAAGGTATGCAACATTTAGCCTTTTTGGGTCTCAGTTTCTTTGTGTGTAATATAAGGAAATTATATTCAATTTTTCTAATGTCTTTTCAACCTTAAAATCTGATTCTCAATCCTATGATCCTTTCAATAATGATTATATTCCCATAAATGGAAAGAGTTTCTTGGAGGACAGAAAAATTCTTAAATAAAGTTTATTGAACAGAACTGTACTGATTACCAATTCTTCCTTTCCTTCTTTTACTGGTACACAATGGTTCAGACAGTATATAATAATACTCTAGCTAATTTTCAGACTCATAATTTCAAATTTTTCTAAATAGCTAAATTTATTTCAGACTCACTGAAGTCCAAACCTTGGTGAGATGAATCTATATTATGGAGAGGGCACAGACTTATCTCTTTTCTCCTATTGAATCATCCAATCATATCCAATTCCCATTATTACCTTTTCAGATGTGAAAGGAACAACATTGTTTTAGGCCTATGTAAATTGGCTTAAGCTATTTTTTCCCCTAAGTTCCTACCTGATGCAGGCTAGACAAACTTTTGCTTAAAAGACACTGAAACTATTCTCCAGAAGTAATTAGCATGATGGCCTAACACTTAGGACACTGATAAGCTTCCTGCTAGCCTGAATACCAAAAAAATAAAATAAATAAATAAATAAAAGCCAGGGACATGAAGAACTCCAGCTATTCTCTCTGGCTTCTGTCTGCATGTCATCATGGGAAAGGAAAAAAAGGGGGGCAGGGAAGCAATGCTCAACTCAATCCATCCTGTAGTCTTGTTGTGATAGGATTATTATTTTCCTGAAGCAGCTTCCCTGATGGCCCTAGTTTCCCATAAACAGCTGTCACCCTAGTACAAATGGATTGGTCTGGAAGCCAAATAGATAGGGCCTTTCAGATTCAATGCTTGCTGAGACAACATGAATCAAGTCATCAAACCCTGATGAACTGACCAAATACATTTACAGAAGGAGGTGATGGGTGATACCCAAATAAGATAAGTAGCTCTGTAACCATGTTGCATATTTTTGATGTTTTGACAACGTAAACTTCCTTTATTAAATATTCAGTGACTTCTGAGTGACTCATTTCGTCACAACATCAAATCTGAACTAAATGGGTGCGTGGGGTACAGTTGCACCTATCACACTTGTTGAATCACACTTTCCTTTGTTATGGCTAAGTACAGTTTTTCTTTTTTAACTGCTAAATTTTCTACAAGTATCTCATTTCATTTCCTTCTTAAAATGAATTATTAAGGCTTTAGCTAGGCCTTGTCTACTAGAAAAAACAAATAAATAAACAAAAAATCCAAAACAAAGTCACTAGTTGACTTCAACTAGTTTAGGAAGGAATTCAGGAACATTGACCTTTCATTTTTTTTCACAAGATATAATACAATGTGATAAACATTTATTAAATGCTTACTATGTGCCAAACACTGTACTAAACTCTGAGGATACAAATAAGGAAAAGAAAGATGGTCCTTACCCTCAAGGGACCTACAATTTAATGGTGGAAGAGAACACACAAAAGGAAGCTGAAAAGGGGTAAGGGTGGGAGAAGAAGGTACCCTGCAAAGAGGCATGATGATGGTAGTGTCAAATATAAACAGTACAGCTATTGGGAAATGTAGATTTGCCTGTTACTCCAGCCCTCCAATCAGAGAGAAAGAAAAAAAGAAAGAAAAAAAGGGAAAGAGAGAAAGAGAGAGAGAGAGAGAGAGAGGAAGATTATAGATAAATGATTGAAAAATTATAGCCTGCTATGTTGCAGTCTGTAATAAGGAAATATATGATTTTGAAGAGACAGGGAGAATTTTATATGAACTGAGGCAGAATGAAGTGAGAAAAACCAGAAAAAAAATATAAGCACATACTGTTAGAATATATACTAGATTATATATAATCAATATTTACATATATATTATATTTGGATATATGCTATATATAGTACATATGTGTATATATGTGCATATATATTATAACATAAATATTATAAAAATGAACTATTTGTAAGACATTTATAATATGATTTACAATGAAATTAGCAGAACCAAGAGAACAATTTTACAGCAAAAAATATATAAAAACATAACAATTAAATTAAGAACTTATAAACTTATGATTCCAGACAAACAATAACAAAGGATATTATATACATCTTGACAGAAAGTTGACAAATAGAGTATGCAGAATGAGAAGTGTGTTTTTTTTTTACTAAGGTCAGTGAGTAGAATTTGTTTTGCTTGACTATATATATTTGTTAAAAATAGCTTTTTTTCTTTGTAGGATAGCAGTGAAATGGTAAGAAAAATAGATTTCTGTGATTAAAATTGTATAATTTATTTTTTTAAAGGACAGAAACAAATAGATATAAGGTTTCCCAAAAGTCTTACTGTAATTTTAAACTCAAAAAAAGAATTAAACTTCACCATGACTTTGGATATCTTTCTAGTCTTTGAGAAAACATCACCCATTAAAAATAAAATTCAGTACCAGCTCTGAAAGAGTCAATATAATAAGTTCTAAAACAATGCAGGTTTGGTGAAGAGCTTTTGAATTCACTGTTGACAAACTGAAAATTGATTTGTGATATACTGGGAAAAGATGTTTTCTCTTAAACGATTGGATTAAATTCTGAGAAGGGAGAGGGAAATGCTGTGTATCAAGCACTGATGAAAGATTTGCAAAAGAATGTCTCAAAGGGATAAGAAGGAAAACAAACACAAAAGTTGAGCAACAACAAAAGAAATTCTATACATACAAGAGTAGCAACTTTGTAATCAAAGCCCTGACTTTATAGACAGCTTTGGCTGCTACCAGAAGATATTCTGCCCCAAAAGTTTGTGTCTGACATTTTAATTAATTATCTCCTGAATGAATGGCAGTTTAATATAAAAAAAAAATTAAGTGGCAAAACAAAGATGTTTGGCTTGAATAATTTCAGTTTTATCAACTGGTTCTAACTACTCTCTAAAGCTACATGGGGGAGGGGTGAGCAAGTGTGAAGAATAAAACAATTTTACTCAATTTAATACTTCAATCAAGTCTTGCGGGTCTCTTCACTGTTACATTAACTTTTAAAAATCAATTTCATTTTTGTATTCCTTTACAGTTTGGGAATGGAAATACCACATGGCTAATTAGGCCTAATGATAGTGTCATGAATGTCAATAGAAAACTTTTTTTAAATAAAATTTTAGCTTTTATTTCTCAACTGAAATTTTTAAAAATAATTTCTTCTGAGTGATTAGTTGAAATAATCAAAATTTTGAATCTTCTCACATTTCTACTTCAAAAAAATCAAAATTATGTATTGACACAGCTAAGCAATATTTCCAGTATATTTTTTGCCCAAGGACTCTCTGTTATTAAATGTACCATATGGCATTGAGTTATTGCCTGGTTAATGAGATACCTACATAAAAAGCTAATTAAGACAAACCCTTTATTACAAAAAAATGGCATATGGAATTCAATGGTAACCTTTATACAGATAATTCTCATATGCATTTATATATTTTAATCTATCTTCTGCTCTCCAGTTGCACCTTATCAACTTCCTATTTAACATCTTGAACTAGATGTCTGGCAGATATCACCAAGTCAAACCATTGAAAACAGAACTCATTATCTTTTCCCCAAACCTTCTCCTTTTCCGAAATTGCCTATTGCCTTCTAGGACACCACCATCTGCCAACCACCCAGACTCTCCATGTAGTTGTCATCCTTCACTTGTGATTCACATATTATTTAATATTCTTTTTCTAAGTCTTGTTGTTTCTATGTTCACAATATCCCTTTAATATATTTCCTTCTTTCTGCTCAAATATCTGCCACCTCTGGGAAGTCTTTGCCATCTCATTGCAATATTCTTCTGGTTGATCTCCTAGCTTCAAATCTCTCCTCAGTCTAGTTCATCTTTCACTTAACTGACACTAGTTGCCTGTTCAACCTACTGATCAATAAACTCTTATATCTCCCCCAAATCTCCTGGATCAAATATAAAATCCTCTATTTAGATTTTGAAGTCTTTCACAAACAGGTTGCTTCCTATATTTCATTCTTTCTTCTACTTTACTCCACATCTTCTGTGGCCCTTCTTTTTCTTTGCACAGAACATTCTAACTCTTGCCTGCTTGGATTTTCAGTAGCCATTCCTCATGTCTGGATTGCTCTCCCTTATCACCTTTTCCTCAACATTTCCTTCAAATCTCAGGTCAAATCTTACTATTTACAGGAGGCCTTTCTTCATCTCTTCTTTTCCCTGCATTGTTCCAAAAAATCTCCCATTTACAATGTATGTGTATTGTAGTCACACAATTTGTTGAATGCTGTCTCTCTTTCTAAAAGTGGTTTCAAGGAGGGCAAGATGTATATATTTTTTTGCCTTTGTTTCCCCAGTGCTTAGCATAATGCTTTGCATATAGTAAACCCTTAATTAAATACTTCTCTGTGATTACAGAAGTGACACCCCATTGGGAAACAATCCATTTTTTATCATTTTCCTACTGATAAAACCAAAGTATTTCAGTGCCCTATACAAACACTACATCAAATTTTTCAGAGACATAAATATGCACAAAGATGAGTACAAGGGCATGTGTTTTCTTGTTGAGCTACAGAAATAATTTAATTTGGTTGTTACCATTCAGTAATTTTCAATTATTTCCAACTCTTCTGGACCCTTTTAGGGTTTTCTTGGCAAAAGTATTGGAGTTGTTTGTCATTTTCTTTTCTACCTTATTTTACAGATGCAGAAATTGGGGCATAGAAGGTTAAGTGATTTGCCAAGGGTCACATGGCCAATAAGTGTCTCAGCCCAAATTTGAACTCAGAAAGATATGTCTTCCTGACTTCACATCAGACATTCTATTCACTGTGCCACATAGCTGCCCTAAATACATCAAAGTTACTAATAAAACTCTATTCAGGGCCAAAGTTCCTCACAAATCACTGAGATTGCCCAAAGATATCAAAAGTAACAGTTCTTGCTAAAGTGAGTGAACAGGTGCAACTGGAGGTTGGAGGAGCATGTAACTGTGGCACAGGTGTTCAGTTTCTAATTGGAGGACCTGGGTTCAAATGCCTGCTAGGATGATTACTACTTCTGTGACCTTGAGCAAGTCTTTCTTCAATGCTTTTTCCTCATCTATAAAAGAAATACATTGGATAGAATGACTTTTCAGATCCCTTCAGTTTTAAATATATGAAGTATTATGAAAAGCTATTTTGCTGAGATTTTATTTTAAAAAAAGAATATATTTGGGTGGGAGATATTGCTATTATCATCATGTTTATACACCATATGGTCATTGAAATGAATGGAAATTTCAGTTGATACAGTATTAGATTGTTCTTGGAGAGGCTGTTGAGATGGACTTTCTCCTGTTAATTGTCAAGTATTTGAGACTGGGGAAGAACACATACAAATTTGATTCCTGTTCAAACTGTCGCAAGGCAAGCAGGTGACATTCTTGCCATTTTCCCCACATTTGAATTATCAATAATTTGCAGGTATTGGCCTCATCTTGTCAATAAACATCACGTGGCTAGTTACTGGCAGACCTGGAATTAATATCTAGTTTTCCTGACCCAGAACAGTAATCTTTCATTATAACCCATTGTCATAGGGACAGATGACATCAATGAAAGCAGTATCCAAATTGTGTATATCGTAAATAAGAAACATTCATCTGGTTCCTTCGTGAAGAATGAATGAGGGTGCTATTCTTTCACAAGAGTTAAAGAGTTGTCAGAGAAACAGAAATTTTTTGTATCATTCAGGAAGGATCTGTCTAATGTCCAAGTTCTGCACTGGGCCTTAAAATAAAAGAAAAATATATGTTATGAGATTCTTTTCATCTTTCCATGACTGTTCTAGTTCCTTGTACATAGATGTGCTAATGTCACTCTTTAGTTTCTAATGGCATATTTCCTCAGGAAATGTCAAAGTTTTGTTTGGCATCAATTTGTAAAAACACCGTCAACATTGAGTATGTGGTTGGATTTCACAGCCCTCCAGCTGGTTCTTCTGACAGTGTCTGATGATCTCTGAATCAACACTGTCTGCTCCAGTTCATAACTCTATTCCTATGGCTAGAGAAAAATGTGGATAATGTATTCAGACAACAAAATTTCAATTCTTACTTTTTTATCTTTGAAATTCTATATTGTAATGAAATCTGATAATGAACAACTCACTGGGTGATTATAGGTTGATACATTTATTTTTTTAATTGTATTATCCTCTTATAATACTGTGTGTGTGTGTGTGTGTGTGTGTGTGTGTGTGTGTGTGTACATGACAGTACTAGTCATAGGAAAGGGATTCAAAGATGCTTTAGGGTGAGTTGATTTAAAATTTTCTCACCATATAGATTTTTGGGTGGAGAAGACTTGTCTTAGACAGCCACTTTGGGGGAGAATTGGGAAGAGGAAAATATTTGATCAAAGCAATAAGGAACATATCTGTAGGTGGATGACAGATTCAACTGCCTCGCTACCAAACTTGGACTCATCTAATATCATATCTTTTCTCTTCAGAAAAAAAAAAAACTGCGTTTTTTCCTAATCTGTAAAGCAAGACCAAAGCCAAAATCTACAGTTTCTTCCCAAAGCATTCGCTATTACATGGATGGGTGTTACCTATTGCAATGAAAAGATTATGGAATTTGGAATCCTGGGATCTGAGATCTAGTCTAAATTTTAGATCTTGACACTAGTGTGATCAGAATCAAGTCACTTTATTAATGGCTTTGTTTTTTAAAAATCCAAATGTAAATTAAGGATACAAATACATAGGCCACCTGTCTCACAAATGATTGCTGATTGATTAATTGACTGATTGTGAAGAAAGAGCAATTAGAAACAAAGGACACACAAACAAATTATCAAAGTTCGGATAATAATTTATATGAGTCTGAAACCAAGGAATTACTTGTGACATATAGAAGATAAAACCTTTTGGACATATGCTCAGTAAATTTCCATACTCTTCTAATATTCAGCTTTTTATAAGACCATTTAGTTTCCTTATTTTACTAAATAATATTTTATTATTTCATGCCCTTATTTCCTGTTCATTGGCTTCCCATTGTGTTTTTATTTCTTACTTGTAAAAATTAGAAACAATGGTAAAGATCAATACAGGCAATTATATATTTTGGATAAATATATTCATTTTCATTTAATTCATAATATATCATAATTATTTTGTTTTTCTTCATGGATTGTTATTTTTGCTCACATGATCATATTTATTCTGTTATCCATTTTTCTTTTTCTGATTTTTATCTGTAAATTTTTAAGTTATTTCCAGTTTTCTTTGTATTAATCATACATATCTATATTAATTGCTTTACAATATTCAATTGCATTAATGAACCACAATTTATTTCATCACCCCTTACAACTAAACATTTAGGTTTCTTGCAGGTTTTGGAAATGATATATAATGTTACTCTGAAAATCTTTGAAGAGACATTTTGATCCTGTTACTGTTTGGTGTAAGTATATTTCCCTAATGAAGGAATCATTGGTTCAGAGAGCAAAAGTATTTTTATAGTTTTTATTGTATGTTTTTTAATTTCCTGATTTCACAGAGTTCTCAGTTTAATAGGAAAAAGAAGATGCAAACAACTTTATAAATAAAATACATACAGGATATATTGGAGGTAATCTCAGGGAAGAAGTATTAGCATTAAAGATTGTTGGGAAAAGTTTCTTGAAGAAAGTAGGAGATATCTATTTGGGGAGTGAGGTTCTTCTCTCTGGGTAGGGTAAAAGCATTCATAACATAAGATTTTGCTCAGTGGTGGGGAGGCAATAGTAGATATAACTAGGCAGTGTCCCTTAACAAGAGTAAATAGCATTTAGTAGTTCGGTGACCTATTAGCTTTCAGGGTCTGATATGGCTCTTCATTGAGGTGGGAAGTTTGGGCTTCGAGCCTCATAAAGAGTTTCTCAACTAATTAGGGATGGGGGTTCGGTGGTGAAAGGTGATCAGGAATTAGCCTGATTTTGAGTAGTTGATGGCTATTACCAAAGCATAGAATAATCTCATGTGAATTAGTGTGGGCTTGCATTCCACAGCAGCATGAAAAACTGTAATATTCCCACTTTCATTCATTTGACTTTGCCAATAGCATTCCACCCTATAACTCCCTGCCCTGTTACGCATTGCGTTTTCTCTTTCTCTTTTTTCAGGGCAAGAAGTGTTGATGTGGATTTTCAATCTGTGAGAGGATTAGAACAGAGCTAATAAATTGACCTATTTCTACTCTGCCATTTTCTAGCTAGTCTCATTGTTTCTTTCATTGTCTGCTCTTATCCAGCTACATTGCTACTACTTTTTACAGAAGCAGAAATAGATATCCTTCCACTTCTCTTCCCCATAACTCCCAAAGGGAATGGCAAATGATACAAAGGGAAATACGCTGGCATACAGTGGCTGGCATTATTTCTCACACATATCTGCTACCCTAATGAAATATTGCCTCAGAAAACTCCCTAGCATTTATCTAGTAAAATGTGAGCCTCTCTGCTAGAGGAGACAGTTTCTACAAAGTAAATGGAATACAGTGACTAAATGATCCTTCCTTTACATTCCTGGAGAATAGGTACTATTACATTGTTCTCTTGTATGCACAGTGCTAGGTCAACACTGGTGTAGTTGTTTAATAAAGACTTGATTGATTAATTCATACTTGACTCCAAAGCTATCCTTCTATATACTATATTCTTTTTTCTTAAATACAGCTTTTTAAAAAAACAAAGTATATCATTCTAATTTTTTTCATATTTTCAAAGAACTATATTATTTCACCTAGGTTATTATTTAAAATGTATGACAATGCTGAGAGAATGGAGTGGTTTGAGCCTTAGTTTAGAGAACCATTAAAAGATCTTGAATATTTTTTTCTATTAGAGTACTAGTGACTTTTTATGTACTTTGAAGTGGTAATAAATGTTTTATAAAATAATATCATCAATAGTATGGCCATCAACATAAAAAAGTATTTCCAGGGATGATAGAATATTGTTCACCCTAATATCATTCATATGTTCAATACAATTTTTTGACAAATGCCTTGTTCCTTCTTTTTGGAGAAGGTAGTAGAGCTATCTCCTTAATATGAAATATGAGTTCTTTTTGGCTACTCATCTAGTGCTGCACTTGGTGAAATTAGAATAATGTTGGGGCAAAAAATAACATTGGTAAATTCTGAAAAATGTATTTCCATAAATATTTATATTGCTTATAATGTTTGTCCTAATCAGAATATTAAATTATTCTTACCTCATTATTTGATTTTTAATGAAGTATATTAGCAAAACATGGCTGATTTGGAGGAAATAATTCAACATACAAGCTCTATACGCACACACAAAGGAGAAAGAATTTGAAGAAATGAAACGTAAACATCTATCTTCATTAGAGAAAATCTTGTGTGTAATAGATCAATAAAATTTTATCCAACAAGTACAACTCTCAATACACATGAGCTTTAATTTTCAGATTCTTCATATAGGTAATAAAATCTCTAATAAGCTTTTTTATTTTCATTAGCAAAGGAAAATTAACATTTGATAAAATCTTATTAAAATAGACTAATCATGATAATTGTTTTGTTGCAAATTTAATTTTATACTTACCTTTAAAAGGATTAGAGAAAAAAATATCCTTTTATTGTAGCCACACTTTTGGATTAGTGGATGAAAGATAGTTACATTGCCAGGTAACTAGACCTGGAATAGGGCTCATTATACACATCTGACAGCAGTTACATTAAGCATCTAATAACAGAAGGAAAAATCCTTTCTCACAACAGTGATTAATGGAGACATTTTCTGGTGTGTGTGTGTGTGTGTGCGTGTTAATTCTGTGATGATGTTTTTCTAACTTACAAAACCATACTTTAAAAAATGGAAAGATAAAAAAAAATAAAAAAGCAAAAAATGGAAAGATATAAGGAAATTACTAAAATAATTTTATTCTTTAAACAGTTACCATTTCAGGTAGGAACTACCACTTCTGTCCTTAAAAGATATTTTACTTCCCAAATTAAAAGACTTAAAAGTATTATTCATAAGCAATAATATCTAAATAATCTTTATCTATCACATTATGTTTACACACATATACACATATCATAGATGAGAAACCACCCTAGACTTCTGTGTGTGTCTGTATCCTTGAATATTTTCATGATCATAGATAGATGGATAGAAAGATTATATCATCACATCAAATAATTTTTTTTTACTAGGGGTAGGATGCAGATTTTAAATGTCAACCTTAGCCTTACTAATTTCATAAATAAAATAGAAGATCAGCAATTCAACAATAATAATATCTATCATTTTCTGTTTTGCTTTCAATTCTTATTAACTCCAAACTTATATTATTTATTGTCTTGAAATGAAATCTGATGAAATCCAATGAGCCAACTATTAAAGCTGTATACATGGACTAAGGAATCATTTCTTTGGCTAAAGGAAGAATAATAAACCCTGTTTGGAGCAGATTCTTCTATTGGTTCCTATTATTTTTCATAGTATAATGATTCTATGGTACATAAAATAAATGTTACATACCCAATCTGATTTTTTAAAAGGACCATGTGGTTTAAAAACATTGATAGCTTCTTTGTTCTTTAAGAATACATCACCCAAATTCTTTTACTGTTTTGCCACAGAAATAATTGCATTTTCAATCAAATTGATTTGTTATAATGTGTGTTAAAATACAATAATATGATATGGTAATATTATAATATAGAATTATATTACATTGTGTGCATAGGTGATATAATGTGACACAACATGATGTGATATGTAATATGATGAACAATATGATGTGAGATGGTATGATAGATTATCCATGGTATGACATATGAGCCATCACAATCCAATGTGATTTAATATGATACATCATTATATAATATATGATATAATTTAATGTAATATAATAACAATATAATATAAAATAGTATATGTGTGTGTGTGTATAATATATATATTATATATATATATATATGTGTAGTGCCTTTCCTTTAAGATCTCCAGCTAACATTATCCCACTCCATCCCAAGGCAACTCATTCTACTTTGGGATATAGCATATCATTCTACAGCCTCAATTTGACTTTTAAACTTCTAACTTGTGATCCTTGCTATGCCCATTGAGTCCAAATAGAGCAAATCCAACCCTTCTTCCATGTTGTTGATGTTTTATATACATGAAGACAATCATATTATTCTAATCCCCCAAAACTCTGACATCATTGTTTGAAGACAATTTATTTTCACGTGTTTTCAGTGCTTCCTTGAATAAGGGATTTATTCCAGCATTGATATTATCCCACTTTAGAAGTATAAAAGTGCTTACTGCCGCACATTGATAACAATTTTGTTCTGGCACTGATTATATTTCCTTAAGCAAGCATAAAATTCTATCAACCAAAAAAAATGTAAATTGTTTGCTTATAGTTGATTTCCTCATTGACACCGAATTGACAATGATAAATTGATTCATAAAGAGTTCATAAACCTGTGTTGGACTTTGTCTTTAAAAATGAGCTAATATCTGTAATGGGCTTTGCAAACCATAAATTGCTATAAATGTTATTATTATTATTAATATCATCATCATCATCATCATTTAAAATTGGAGTGGAGAGCTGAAAGAGAAAACAGGAATTTGGAATTTAGAAAAAAAGATGATCAAATACTAATAGATCTGGTTACTTATATGGAACCTTTGCCAGAGAACTCAGGAATTATGAGGAACCATTTGCATGTTGCAAACTTATGTTAAGAGATGTCTTCTAAGTTTTTTTTTCCAGCTTTATCTAAGGTGCCAGATAAAATGGAGTAAGCAAAATAGCTCCTGGATCATACCTAATTCCTACATGAAGCAAGATCTGATGAACATTAAGGACAAGAGCAATATTAGATGGAGGAAAACAAACAAACGTCTGTTTTATTGAACCTGAGTTATTGTGAACTGTGTCATTCTCACAAAGAGGTTGACTATAGGTATGCACTTTATTGTTCCTTTGTGTTTAATCCCACGGTAATATTAATACGGAGAAACTTCAGTGTATAGGCCTAGGGAACTTGAGATTCATAATAGTGGTTGGCATGGATCACAAATTTTAAGATTTGTGGAGTGCTTATATTTATGATCTCCCTGAACTCTGGATAAGTCTCTGGGGGAAGATGGGTTCATTGTAGGGACAGGGTAGTAACCCTAAATGATTTCTCCTTGTGGTGAGGGAATCAAACTAAAGATATTTCTCTAAATATAAAGTACTATCTAGGTCTCTGGGATATAGAGGCTTATTGAATCTTTAGGGAATATGATATGATTCTTTAATATTTTTGCAAGGACAAATAAAGCCTCCCTTTTTCTAAATGCTTTGTCATCTTAATTACTTACATGGGAGATTGGGGGATTGGGAGATTGTATGGTTGTGTATGTGCATATTTATGTGTGCATGGGTGTGTGGAAAACTAGATATGGTCCTAAATCTGATATTGCAAGGGAAAACATTTCCACAGGGCGCAAGCCAAAAATAGTTATTTAAAGAGGGAAAACACCCCCCTTCTCCTCTTCCTTGACAAAACCTAATGTTTTGGGTTTATGCCATAGGTTACATTACTAAAAGACTAATTACACCTCCCTTGCATTGTCTCTAAGTAAGGAAAAAGATAAGTTCAGTATTGTTCAAAGTCAGCATGAAGAACTGTGGAGAATAGCCAATGCGAAGATATGAGCATTAAAACCTGAAGACAAGGAAATAAGAAGCACAAGTGTAGAGAGATATTTTGAGAAGATATTTTGGTCTGAACCTGTGATTTTATCAGTGTGGGTACCTTCTTACATGGAAAATCCTCCTACTGATAGAAAGATTCTTATCCCAGAGTCTTGAACTTGTTTCCAGAAATATTTTAATAATGTATTTCAAAATGATCATCAGACACACACACACACACACACACACACACACACACACACACACACACA
>NW_020954720.1:20214369-20258620 GCF_900497805.2 Vombatus ursinus
ACACACACACACACACACACACACACACACACACACACACACACACAATGTTCAGCCTAATCTGAACAATTCATCTGTAGCTCACAGTTTTAGAGGTATCTGTGGCAATGATCTATTAAGTAGTTTACCTAGAGTTGTATAACTAGTATGTGTCTAAAGCAGAAGTTGAATGCATCTCTTAATTCTAAAGCTGGCCCTTTATTCACTACACCATGATGGCCACTAAGAGAGTAGAAAAAATCAGAAATTCTCATTTGAATGAATCCCAAATATAGTTAGACATGGGTAGAAAAGGGTGAAGATAATTCAAAGTGATAATGCAAGGCATAGCATTGAAAACTACTCCAATGACTTTCAGAATATGAACTAGTAAATGAAGGCTAATGGATACAAAACAAATGATAGGGAGTTATATATTTTATTTTGTTTTGGTCTTTGTATCTATTGTGTCCATTGGTGATAATGTTTTTTCCTCATGTAAAAATACTGTTTTCTTTTAGAAATTAGACATCTTTGAGATCAATGAGATATATTTTAAACCCGAACCACATTGGATACTGAAAAAAAAAAGAATAATATTACTAAGTAATGATGAGCTGTTCATCTAACAGTGGAAATAACCACTGTAAAACATTCCTAGAAAACAGGACAAATAGGATTCTGAATTTATTACTCCAAATTTCCATGATGTGCTAACAAATATTACTTTTGAATGGTAAGCAACAATGAAATGAAACCCTGTATATTACATTTTCTCAATAAAGCTGTTATTCTAAGACTAAATATAAAATGTTCATACTAGAATCATATTGGGAATAAATTGATGATATTTGTCTTAGTGTGTATATGTTTATACTTATCCTCAATTCTCTGTGCATAAGTTTTTGCTGTGCCTTAGAATTGGGCAGCAAATTACTTGATGAAAAGAAGGGGGATAAGCATAAAACATCATTCTCCCTGGAATACAGCTTTGCCAGCAAAAATGCATTTAGACTACTTGTTACTGTCAGACCATAATGTTAATATGAGGTTGTGTTCAAGGGATGGCTGGAGGTTTGACTGCATAAAAATATTTTAAAGCAATTTGCACCACTGACACACTCTCAAACTGTCTTGCTTTGAGCTCATTTGTAATCCATAAAGAAAGTTGGAAGTACAGTTATTTTTTTTAATTAGATGTAACAGGAGTAAAAGTAAGCAGGATTAAGTTCACTTAGTAAGTATGTGTGTGATATTGCTAAAGTTGAATAAAACTTATCAATTGACCTGTTAAATATTTATAAACACATTCATATGCTATTTTCACCTTTTCTTTCTTCACTATGTGATACATAATCACTCTTTCTTTCATATTCAACAAAAGAGGAAAATGTTGTTTTCTCCCAACAATTCTTTTGTGTGATGTTTTTCAGTTGTTTAGTCTATCCTCAAACTATCAAAAGCTGATTTGAAAGTATTGTGATTACATAGTTATTTTACTTTAGTTGTAATATACACTATGTTTCCTTCTGAAGCTTGAAGGACTCACACTGATACTATGATTATGAAAATAGTACCTGAGATATAGAATGTAAAAGAAAGGTTTCATGATAGATAGATCACAGTATGAGGCAATGGAGTGGAAAGGACCCGTGTGGGGAGAAAATTCTGGCCTAGTAAAGCCACTATCTAAGAAGCTATAGCCTATGCATCAGTCACACCTCAGTAAAATCATCTTGGTAGATGGTTTACATCAGTTTGCAGGTAATCAACAGGCCTTAAACCTGTTGGAGAGTTTGCAGGATATCTACCCCAAACATAGGAAAACTTTCCCTGACAGAATGGAGGAAGGAGAACAATTTGTACCAATAACCAAGAAGGTGGCTGAAACAGGTATTTAGAGCTTGATATTTAGAACTCTTAGGCAATTAGAGCAGGTATTTAGAACTCTGTCTCACTTAAATCCAATTCACTAGTAGGTCAAGATAACACACATGATGTCATCAGTCCTCTTTGAAAGTGAAGGAAAAAGAACTACAACAATTTCCAGAAACTTATTTCTAGTTATTTATCACATATACCTATGCCTCTAGTAAGATCCCAAACCTATTAGTGTTGGACAATGAAACCTTTCTTACACAAAAGGAGAATTTGTGAAAGAAAAAAAAAGTTCCAAGTATATGGGAACAGAAGAAAGAGAGTAACATCTCTTCATAAAAGTGTGATGGATTAAAATGGAAAGCAAATATTTGCCTAGATAAAATTTTTAAAGAAGGGGTATTACCATGTTTGTGAAGGAATAAGGATTAACTATTCAATATTTCAATAAAAATAATCATAGAATGATAGAACTAGAATGGGTCTCAGAGGTCATATATTCCCTTACCTTTTCTTCAACATTCTTGACCAACGATCATCCAGCCTGATCTTGAAACCCACCAGTGAGGCTGAATCCATAAACTTACAAGGCAACCCATTTTCCTTGAAGATAGCTTTGTTAGGAATTTATTCTTTGAATTCAGCCAAAATTTGATTTTTTTTTTGCATCTTCCACAGATTACTGCAAGATCTACCATTGGGGTTAAACAGAGCAAGTCTATTCTCTCTTCCAGGTGCTAACCATCCAAGTATTTGAAGATACATATGCCAAACCTTTCCCAATCCCACATAATTCTATTGACATCACTCTGAAATTACCTTAAATTTGACCTGTATATTTTGTGTGGGTGGACATAATTTTTGGCATGTTGTCTTTCCCATTTATTTGTGAGCTACTTGAGGGCAAGATCTATTTTTGTCTTTTATCATAGCTCTACTATTTGGCACAGATCCTGATACATGCTAGATATTTAATAGATGTTTGCTGATTTAGTTTGTCATATGACCAGCCCATCTTTTCCTCTGATCTTATAATTCCTTGAATGTATTTAATTCACTCCTCTTCTTCAGAGTTTTTCCCTTGTTACACCATCACTTATTCATATTCACCATGTTCTTCTTTGCCTTCCACGTTAAACTAATTTTAAATTCTTTGGGAGTAGTTGTATTACATATCTTATGGTCATACATCAACATCAGTGAACTTTTGCTAAGGGTTAGTAGAGATGATTTTTTTTCAAAAAATGTTTTGTTCTTCTTGTTCAATTATGGTTTCAAAATATTCATCTGTATTGTGTGTCTCAGATACACATAATGATGGACTTGCTCTACAGGACATATATCCAAATGCATATTGAAATCCAAGCAATACTCATTTTTCATTCACTTTATATTTCTTATGGGGATATACTAGCCAAACTCCTTTTACCACTCATCTGTTAGAAGAGATTCTTTAGTGGACTATGGTTTGGTGAAATCAACACAATGTCATGTGCAATGAGAACCATCAAGAAGACATCATCTTCAACAGATTATCGCTTTTCAATCTGATCTCCATGCTGAATCTCTTCCATCACAGTTAAATATCTTTGGCAGAAAGACATCTCTCAATTTTATGCCTTCCTCTGGGTCCATTAAACATTCATGGATTAATTTTAATGGACCATATATTATTCTTTACTCTTGTTACTTTACAAGTCTAAATGTTTACCTTATTATGATATCTTTAATCATGTATTTAACAGCCTTGCTTTCATACAAAGCAACATAGGTGATGCAATGTATTATCTACTTACACCCTTTCTAAACTGTTATGTATGCATACTATTTTAAATCTTCTGAAAAGATGGTAGCTTTCCAGAATTAGAAGCTATGTATCATTATTTGAAATATACCTGTGTTTTCCTTTGTTTTGTTTTTAAGATACTTGTGCAGCAAGCAACTTGGAACCTTCAAATAACTACTCTTTCATAAATATGATCCTTCCCAATTTTAATTCAAAGTGTTATACTTATGGTCTATTTAAAGTATCAGTCCAAAGTATCTATTCTGATTGAATTATTATCACAATGATAAACTGCATTTTTGTCAAATACATGTTCTTGATAAATATATTCTGAACTCTATACAACTTAAAATATTTTTCATGTAATTACTTTGTTCCATATTGGAAGCATATTTTCCCCATCACCATCCTTATCAGAAAATATGGTTTATTGTGGTAGTAGTTGGGGTTGAGGGAGATGGAGATGTGGATAACACCCATTGGCTTTTTCTTTAAGAAGCTTATGATATAATGAGGGAACATGCCATCAAATTATGGAAATACTGTTATTTTCGTTGTTAAGCTTAATTACATAAAAGGGACAAATTAAGGCTATGTAAAGGATGATCTAAAATCAGATATGGATGCACCTGCATAAGTAAAAGAAAATTGAAAGGAATAAAGAAAACTGATCCATTCTTGGTTGCTCTTTGACTGCTTCTTTCCTATTTCAAATCAGGATATATTCTTAAAATCCCTACTAAGTTTAATAAGATTTAATTACACATCAGATGTAAGTTTCTTTGAGTTTTGCCTCCAAAGATAGTCAACAAAACATCTTTTTATCCTGCTGCAAAGATTTGCAAAGATTAATTAAATGCTAAGACATTATCCTGAGTAAAATGTAAGGATTTCTTATGTTGTTGTGAACAAATTAATTTCAGTTCCATGGGCTAATACTAGAAGAAATCTTGACTAATAGATTGTAATGATGGTGTGGATATTTCTAAGTTCCAGGCACTAACAGATTCAAAATCATATGAGTCATTTGCATTTTATTTCAGGGCAGAATATTGTTCAAACATTAAAAAAAAAAAAACACTCCACAACACAAACTCATCTCAGATAATTAGGTTCATAAGAATAAAATGTTCTCTTCCATTTATATCTTAAAATGATATTTTTCAACCAAAATAATTATTGATTTTGTAAAAACCTTGCTTAATTTTTCCAGTCGTATGTAGAGTATAATCATCTCTCCAGTCATCCAAGTTCACATGCTCATTTGCACTCCCTTTCACATCTATATCTGACCAGCTATCTAGTCTTCACAGCACTACCTGAGCAACAACACTTATATCTATCCCTTTCTTTTGATTCAGCATAACCACACTAGTCACCAGGATTACTGCAATAGTCTCTTAATTGGCTTCCTTCTTTCTCCAATCTATTATTCACATAGTTGGCAACCTTGTCTGACTACATATATACACCCCCCACCCACCCATCCAAATAAATAAATAAAGATTCAGTGCCTCCCTGTTGTCTCTGGGACAAAATAAAAAGAATTGTATGGGTCTTTAAAAACATTCACAAGCCATTCCTATATATTTCATCAGAGAGATTTCACATTATTTTCCCTCACCTACTTTATATTCCATGGCCTACTTTCTGCATTCTAGGCATACCATACCAGCTTCTGTCTCCAAGCCCTGCATAGCCTGTCCTCTTTGTTCTTTAATTTAGCATCAAAATATATGACTCTATGTGAAATTCAATACATGTGTTGCTTCCAGAGGCCTTTTTTAATCCTGAATACCCAAAATGTTTCTATTTATCTACCTACATGTGCATATACTAAATATACTTATCTGTGCACTATTGCTTTACCCCTCTAGAGTTATTTAACTTCAGGAATACCTGGTTTCAAATCCTACTTCTAAGACTTTAGATTCTAGAATCATAAATTTGTAGCTGATAGTGATATAAGAGACCATGTGTCCAACTAATTTGTCTAACCAGATGGTGTCACAACAAACACAGGTTAAGAAGTGTTGAAGGGGTTGCTAATGCAAAAAAAAAAAGTTTAAGAAATACTGGCAGGTGAGAGGCTCAAAGAGAGGAAGGAATTCTGATTCTGAGGCTAGAATTGAATTCAGATTGTTCTGATTCTAAATCCAATAATATATTCTCTATGTCTCCTAGATATATCTAATAGGAAAATTATCTATCTCAACCTGCATAACTCTTAACTCAATTTGCAATTTACCATTTAAAAAAAAAAAAAGTAAGAAAAAAAGCATAGGATTTAGTTTTGCAAGTAACCTTACAAACAATCTAACACAAATCTTTAATTTTACAAATAAAAAAAAATGAGTTTCAGAGAATCCAAGTGACTTGTTCAATATCACAGAGGGAGTCAGTATCATAACTTACCTTGCTCTCAAAAATTATAATAAAAGTTAAACGAAAACAGATACGTTTATTGATATAAAGGTGGTATGGTATAGTATAAAGAACTCTACTTTTGGAATCAGCAGATCTGCTATTAAATTTAGGTTGGCTACTTATTACATTAATACTATTGTTCAATAACTTTAGTTTCTCTATCTCTAAAATGAGCATGTTTAACTAGAGAATCTATAAAGACTCTTTCTATAAGAAACTTTACATATCCTCTTTGTGAAAATAAAGAATTTTCTTTTCAGATATTAAAACATGTCAGGATCTTATGATATACAACTGTAAGAAGAAACTAATTGATCACTAAAAAGTATTTATCTAAATATATACAAGAATTAAAATTAAATTTTACTTAAAATTTAAAATAAATAAAAATTATCTTTTTAAATTCTATTTAAAAACTAAAATAATAAAATAAAAATGTAAAGTGTTTATTTAAATTTATTTAAATAAATTAGAATTTAAATGAATATTTAAATTTATTTAAAAGTGTCTGATACATGGCACTAACAAATACTATATGTAATTGCACCTGGGAAGTGAAAGGAGGGCAAGGTGAGGTAAGAGAAGTGAAAGAAATTGAAGGCAAGACAAAGGAGGCAAGTGAAGGGAGAGAGTTTGGAGGGAGATTATCACAAAGTTTTATCTTTCTTCCTAAAAAAGAAAGCATAAGTAGGACCTTGAAAGAACTGAAAACTTACAGACTTCTAGAATTATCTCTGAAAACAGCTACACAAACCCCCTGAAACATGGGACAATACACCTTCCACACTGGAAACAGAGCCTATCTTAAAAAAAAGTTAAAAATTCAAGTAACTGGCTGGGAAGATTAGCAAATAGAGGGAAAAAAAACTCAAATGATAAAATCTTCCTTTGGTGACAAGGAAGATCAAAACATACAACCAGTAGAGGACAGCAAAGTCAAATTTAGTACATCCAAAGCCCCCAAGAAAAATATGAATTGGTCTCAGGCCATGGAGGAGCTGAAAAAGGATTTTGAAAATCAAGTAAGAGAAGTAGAGGAAAAATTGGGAAGAGAAATGAGAGTGATGCAAGAAAATCAGGAAAAACTAGTCAACGGCTTCTAAAGGAGATTCCTCTCCCCCTAAAAAAATTCTGAAAAAAATAACACTTTAAAAAATAGACTAGATCAAATGACAAAATAAGTCCAAAAAGCCAATGAGAAGAATGCCTTAAAAAGCAGAACTGGCCAAATGGAAAAGGAGGTCCAAAAGCTCACTGAGGAAAATAAATCCTTGAAAATTAAAATGGACAAATGGAAGCTAATGACTCCATGAGAAATCAAGAAATTTTAACATAAAACAAAAAGCATGAAAAAATGGAAGACAATGTGAAATATCTCATTAGAAAAATAACTGACCTGGAAAATAGATCCAGGAGAAATAATTTAAAATTTTTTGGACTGCCTGAAAGTCATTATAAAAAAAAGAGCCTAGACATCATCTTTCAATTAATTATCAAGGAAAACTGTCCTGATATTTTTGAACCAGAGGGTAAAATAAAAATTGAGAGAATCCACTGATTACCTCCTGAAAGAGATCCCAAAAGGAAAATTCCCAGGAATATTATAGCCAAATTCCAAAGTTGCCAGGTCAAGGAGAAAATGTTGCAAGCAGTAGAAAGAAACAATTCAAGTATTTTGGAAACACAATCAGGGTGCCACAAGATTTAGCAGTTTCTACATTAAGGGACTGGAGGACATGGAATATAATATTCTGGAGGGCAAAGGAGGTAGGATTACAACCAAGAGTCACGTACCCAGCAAAACTGAGTATAATCCTTCAGGGGAAAAATGGTCATTCAGTAAAATAGGGAATTTTCAAGCATTTTTGATGAAAAAACCAGAGCTGAATAGAAAATTTGACTTCCAAATACAAGATTTAAGTGAAACATGAAGAAGTAAACAGGAAAGAGAAATCATAAGAGACTTATTAAGGTTGAACTGTTTACATTCTTACATAGAAAGATAATATTTGTAACTCATGAGACCTTTCTCATTATTGGGGTGGTAGAAGGAAATATGTATATATATATACACATATATATACATACATACATATAAAAGAGAGAGGGCAGAAGGTGAGTCCAATATGAAAGGATGATATCTACAAAATTAATTAAATTAAGGGGTGAGAGAGAAGGTACTGGGAGAAGAAGAAAGAGAGAAGTAGAAGGGGGCAAATTATCTCACGTAAAAGAGGCAAGAAAAATATTTTACAATGAGGAAGGCCAATTGGTATGGAAATTGGTATTGAATTAGAAATTGGAAATTGGAAATTGGAAACTGAATTGGTATGGAAATCTATCTTACCGTACAGGAAAGGAGGAGGTAAGAGGATAAGAAAGGGAGGGGTTTTAGAAGGGAAGGCAGATTGGGGAAGGAGGTAATCTCAAGCAAACACTTTTGTGGAGGGACAGGGACAAAGGAGAGAATAGAATAAATCGGGCCCTGGATAGGGTGGAGGGAAATATAGTTAGTCTTTCACAATATGACTAATGTGGAAGTATTTGGCAGGACTGCACATGTATAGCCTATGTCAAATTGCTTGCCTTTTCAATGAGGGTGGGTGAGAAAGGAGAAGGGGAAAGATTTGGAACTCAAAATTTTAGAAATAAATGTTAGAAATTGTTTTTGCTTGCAACTGGGAAATAAGATACATAGGCAAAGGGGTATAAAAATGTATTTTACCCTAAAGGAAAATAGAAGGGGAAAGTGATGGGGGGGTAATAAAAGGGAGGAGGAATCGGAATGGAGGCCATCATAGGGTAGGGGGAGGGGAGGGATTGGGAGAAAATTTGGAACTCAAAATCTTATGGAAGTGTCCTAAGAGATCAGGACAGTTTTTTCATGACAATTTGTTGAAAGATGATGTCTAGGCTCTTTTTAATTATCATGACTTTTGAGTAGTGCAATAATTTTTAATTTATCTCTAATGAATCTATTTTCCAGGACAGTTGTTTTTCTTTGTTTTTTATTAGTTTATTTTTATTTATCAACAATAAGTTCCATAAGCTTTGGAGTTTTAAATTTTTCTCCCTCTCCCTGTCCCTTCCCTCCCCAAGACAGCACACAACATGATATAGGTTTTTCATATACATTCCTATTAAACATATTTTCACATTACTCATGTTGTAAGGAAGAATTAGAACCAATAGAAGGAACCACAAGAAAGAGGAAACAAAATAAAACATAAGAAAAAGAAATATTATGCTTCAATCTGCATTCAAACTCCACAATTCTTTCTTTGGATGTAGATAGCATTTTCCATCATGAGGCCTTTGGAGATGTCTTAGATCCTTGCATTGCTGTGAAGGGCTAAGTCTATTAAAGTTAGTCATCACACAATGTGGCCATTACTGTGTACAACATTCTCCTGGATCTGCTCATTTCACTCAGCATCAACCCTTACAAGTCTTTCCAGGTTTTTTCTGAAGTCCACCTGCTCATCATTTCTTAGAGCATAATAGTATTCTATTACATCCATATACCACAACTTGTTCAACCATTCCCTAATTGATGGGCATCCCCTCAGTTTCTAATTTTTGCCCCTACATGAAGAACTGCTATAAATATTTCTGTACATGTGAATACTTTTCTCATTTGTATGATCTCTTTGGAATACAGCCCTAGAAATGCTGTTGCTGGGTCAATGGTAGGCACATTTGTATAACCCTTTGGGCATAGTTCCAAATTGCTCTCCAAAATGGTTGGATCATTTCTCAACTTCACCAACAATGCATTAGTGTTTCTAATTTTCCCACATTTTCTCCAACAATTATCATTTGCCTGTTTTGTCATGTTGGCAAATCTGATATTTGTGATGTGGTACCTCAGAGTTGTTATGATTTGCATTTCTCTAATCAATAGTGATTTAGAACATTTTTTCATATGACCATAGATGGCTTTAGTTTCTTCTTCTGAAAACTTCCTGTTCATATCCTTTGACCATTTATCAATTGAGGAATGACTTGTATTCTTATAAATTTGATGTAGTTCTCTATATATTTAAGAAATGAGGCCCTTAGAGACACTGGTTGTAAAAACTCTTTCCCAGTTTTCTACTTCCCTCCTAATCTTGGTTGCATTGGCTTTGTTTGTGCAAAAATTTTTCAATTTAATGTAATCAAAATTATACATTTCATATTTCATAATGTTCTCTATCTCCTGTTTGGTCATGAATTCTTCTGTTGTACATAAATCTGACAGGTAAACTATTCCTTGCTTTCCTAATTTGTTTATAGCATCAGCCTTTATTTCTAAATCATGAACCCATTTTGACTTTATTTTGGTATATGGTGTGAGATTTTGGTCTATGCCTAGTTTCTACTATACTCTTTTCCAGTTTTCCCATCAGTTTTTGTCAAATAGTGAGTTCTTATCCCAGAAGCTGGGGTCTTTGGGTTTATCAAATAGTAGGTTGGTATAGTCATTGACTGTTGGGTCTTGCACACCTAACCTATTCCATTGATTCACTACTCTATTTCTTAGCCAGTACCATGCAGTTTTAATGATTGCTGCTTTATAATACAATTTAAGGTCTGGGACAGCTAGGCCACCTTCCCCTGCATTTCATTTCATTAGTTCCCTTGACATTCTGGACCCTTTGTTATTCCAAATGAATTTTATTATTTTTTCTAGCTCTATGAAATAATTTGTGGTAGTTTGATTTGTATGGCATTGATTAAGTAAATTAGCTTAGGTAGAAGTATCATTTTTATTATATTAGTTCAGCTTACCCATGAGCAATTGATATTTTCCATTTATTTAAATCTGACTTTATTTGTGTGAAAAGTGTTTTGAAATTGTGTTCATATAATTCCTGGGCTTGTTTTGCTAGGTAGACTCTTAAATATTTTATAATATTTACAGTGACTTTAAATAAAATTTCTTTTTCTATCTCTTGCTGTTAGGTTTTGTTGGTAACATATAGAAATATCAGTGATTTATGTGGGTTTATTTTATAGCCTGCAGCTTTCCTAAAGTAGTTTATTATTTCAACTAGTTTTTTACTTGATACTCTACAATTCCCTAAGTATACCATCATGTAATCTGCAAAGAGTGATAGCTTTGTTTCCTCTTTGCTTATTCTAGTAATTTCAATTTCTTTTTCTTCTCTTATTGCTAAAGTTAATGTGTCCAGTACAGTATTGAACAACAGTGGTGATAATGGACATCCTTGTTTCACCCACAATCGTATTGGAAATGCTTCTTACTTGTCCCCATAACATATTATGCTTGCTGAAGGTTTTAGGTAGATGCTAACCATTATTTAAAGGAAGACTTCATTTATTCCTATGATCTTTCATGTTTTTATTAGGCATGGGTGTTGTAGGAACTGCTTTCGCTGCATCCCATAGGTTTTGGTATGTTGCCTCACTATTGTCATTCTTTTGAATGAAGTTATTGATTGTTTCTGTGATTTGTTGTTTGACCCATTCATTCTTTTGAATTAGATAATTTGTTTAGTTTCCAACTAATTTTTAGTCTATCTTTCCATGGCACTTCATTAAATATAATTTTTTGTTGCATCATGATCTGAAAAGGATGTATTTAATATTTTTGCTCTTCTGCGTTGGATTGTGAGGTTTTTGCACCTTAGTCCATGGTCAATTTTGTATGTGTATGTCATGTACCACTGAGGAAAAAGTATATTCCTTTCTATCCCCATTCAGTTTTCTTCAGAGGTCTACTTTAACTTTTCTAAAATTCTATTCATCTCCTTAACTTCTCTCTTTTTTTCAGATTGTCTCTCCTGGATCTATTTTCCAGGTCAGTTGTTTTGCCAATGAAATATTTTACACTTTCATCTATTTTTTTCATTCTTTATTTATGTTTCATTGATTCTTGCTCTCTCACACTCATTAGCTTCCACTTGCCCAATTCTAATTTTTAACAAATTGTTGTCTTCTATTAGATTTTGTACCTCCTTCTCCATTTGGCCCATTTTAATTTTTAAGGAGTTCTTCTCCTCAGTAAGTTTTTGTGCTTCCTTTTCCTTTTGGTCAATTCTGCTTCTTAAGGAGCTGTTTTCTTCAATGCACTTTTTTTTTCCCAGTTGCCCAATTGTATGTTTTAAAGACTTGTTTTCTTCAGTGTACTTTTTTTTTCCCAGTTGGTAAATTGTATTTTTAAAGGACTTGTTTTCTACAGTTAATTTTTGTCCTTCCTTTTCCAAGCTATTGACTCTCTCACATACCTCTCACTTCTTTTCCCAATTTTTCTTCTACATCTCTTATTTGACTTTTAAAATCTTTCTTGAGCTCTTCCAAGATAAGGTTTTTTTTCAGATGTGCATTTTTTGACACTATTGCCCTCTTCAGAATTTCTGCCTTTATCTTCACTGTCCCCATAATAACAATCTATGGTACCATAGATAAGTTTCTTTTCGCTCATGGTGTTAGCTTATTTCCTGGCCTTTAAACAAATTGAGCTCTCCTCCTGGGGAGCAGGGGACACTCACCCATGCTCTTGTGCTGGGAGCCCAAGGTCTGGTCACTGGCTTTGTGTGTTGGGGCCTCAGATGCTGCCAGTTGGAGGATGTAGGGTTCTGGCAGCTTACCTGGTATTGGACTGGAATCTACAACACTGGAACTCAGGGGTAGAAGTGGGTAGTTTGGTCCCTGGAGGTTGTCTACTCACCCAGGCCTTTCACTTTCTTCCGCTCTTTGCAGATGTATGTTTCATTGCTGCAAAATGTTTCTCTGCCTGTGGCTTTCCCCTTTGGAGCTGCACTTCCAGGAGTTTTGCTGAGGCACCAAGAGAATTGACTACTGGAAAACACAGTGGCACATGGTGGTTTTCTGAGCTGGTTTCTACTGGTTCCCCTACCTGTACTGAGGCACTAGGGGGTGCTGGTGTTGGTGCTTGCCTGCTCCAACATCTGGGGTTCAGGATCTCCCCCTGGTATCCTATTAATCCCTCAAGCTTCCTGCGCCACAAGACTGCTGCACACCATCTTTCTGCTGGTTCAGCTGTTCCAGGGTTTTTCCTGGGGTGATGTTTTCTGGTATTTCAGAGATTAATAAGGGATGATGAGAGCTACTTCCTTCTTACTCAGATAGCTCAGTGGATAGAGAGCTGGACCTAGAATCAAGAAGACCTGAATTCATATCCTGATCAAACATTCATTAGCCAAGTACCCCTGGGCAAGTCACTTAACCTCTGTTTACTCTAATGCCCTGGAGAAGGAAATACTCAACCACTCTAATGTCTTTGCCAAGAAAATCTCATGGACAGAATTGTTCACAGGGTCATGAAATGTCAGACAAAACTTAATGACTGAAGAACAATCAAATATATACACATGTGTATACATAGAAACATATATATATGTTTATTGTACCACTTCATTAATAACATAGAGAGTATAATGTGTACACACACACACACACACACACACACACACACACACACACACTACAATATCTATATCATTAATAAACAGCTAGTAGTGCCGAGGATAGAGCCCTGGGTTTGGAGACAGAAAGACCTGAGTTCAAATCTTTGCTTAGATGCTTACTAGCTATGTGACCCTAGTCAAGTCAGTTAACATCTATTTCAGATTCCACAATTGTGAAATGAGAATAATCATAGCACCTACCTCACAGAGTTATTGTTAGGGTCAAAAGAGGTAATATTTGTAAAGCACTTATCACAGTACCTGGAACATAGTAGGTGGCACATAGTATAAATGTTTATCCACTACTCGCTTCGCTTTATTGATCTGGGAACAAAATCATAGGAGGTTAGGCTCTTACTTCAACATTATGTCTTTTATCATGAAAATTTGCATTACTTTAACAAGAGATTTTTACACATCTCAAATTACTTTTCGTTATGCTAACTGCATCTAAAGCTATTAATATTGGATATTTTTTATTTTAACTAAGTACTAGAAGCATAATAAGAGATTCACTCCAGAGCCAGGTTCTTCCCCAACAGAGATGTCTGCTTGTCTCAGGCCTCAGTATGTGGATGTATTCAATTTTGTTTCCCGTTTCTGAGCTTCCATCCACCCAGCATCCTTTCACTTCTGAGTTCACCATCTCCATCAGTTAGGTTGTTTGTCTTCATCCAGCTGAGACAGATTGCCTGGATTGTTTTGTCTGACCTGGGAATCCTTATAGCATCAGAATGCCATGATTAGTGACAGTGACAATGAATGTTAGTTTTCCCAGTAGTGACTGTGGGATCTTTGTCTTTACTTCCTCAGCTGAATTTTCCCAAGGTGAAGGAAATTTTAATTTCAGCTTTATTGAACACCAACATTTAATGCATTTATCTCTCATTTCTGCCAACAATATCCTCTTCTCAATTTCCACTCTGAGGAACACACACACACACACACACACACACACACACACACACACACATGCATACACTTTTTTTCCCTAATTTATAATTTGTATTTATAATTTATAATTCTGTTTATAATTTATAATTCTGTTTTATCAGTCAGTAAACAGCACCGTAAACAGTACTTACTATGTGCCAGAGATTGTGCTAAGTACTAAGTGCTAAGTGGGATACAAAGAAAGGCAAAAACAGTTCCTGTTGTCAAGGAGCTCATATTCTATTGTGGCAGAAAACATGCAAAAAAAACTAAGTTCATATAAGATATATAGAGAATAAATGGAATGCATTTTTAGAAGGCATTTCTTTTTTCTTTTCCTATAGCCTTCCTTTTTTCTATGGAATCCATATCTTTCTTTGCCAAATCTTTCATCATCTTTCCCCTAATGTTTTTAATATGTGATTTCATTTTATATGTTTGCATTCTGTTTATATATTTTCATACTTTCTTATTCTTTTATAGAGTACTTGTTACCATCCTATGAGAAAATTTTATTCCCTTAATCACTAGCTTTGCCCACTGCTCCTTACTGCTACATTCAGGCTAATAAGCCAGTCTTTCATTCCTGCAGAATGCTCCATTTAGAACCAGAAGACCTGGGTTCAAATATTGGCTCTGACAGTTACTTCTGATATTTATCCTGAACCAGTCACTTAAAATTTCTGGAATTTGGTTTCCTCAACTGTAAATTAGAGCAGGGATGGGGAGAAGAAGAGAAGGGAGTTAGAGTAGCTGACTTCAAAATCCTTAGCATTTTTAAATCCATGATACTAAGATCTTTTTTAATTTCTTCTAGTAATAAAAATCTTTATCTTTTTGTTTATTAAAGTGAAATCTTTAAACAAAAGCTATGGGACTAGTTTATAATCCATTTTGAAGCAGAAAAAGTTATGCTGAGTAACTTTTCCAAGGACATATGACACATCACCATTAAAATAAGGAATAAAATTCAACTTTTTAATTCCTTTGTGGTATTTCTGCACTAATCTACTGCTACTCTAGTCTATCTGAAAATAGTGAGGTAAGTACTAGTTTATCTTGGCAAAGGATTTGGAAGATTAAATAAAGAACTAACCGGTTTTGTTTAAAAATTGGAGTTCTATGTATTTGATGCAAAAGATTATATATGTGTGTGTTGGTGTGTGTGTGTGAGTCTGTGTGTGTGTGTATGTGTGAGTGTGTAGCTTATACCTCTGAGGAGTTTAAAGTAATTTGCATGCCTTAAGTCTAATTAATCTTCACAGTTTCCTAGGGAATAAGATAGGCAGCAGGTAGTGTTATCCTCAATTTGTAAAAGGGTGTATAGAGGGAAAAAAGGTTAAGGACTCACTGAGGCTTAAATTTACACATCAAATGTGTAAAGGTAATGGGAACAGAAATGAAGTCACATACTGTTCAATTTCAGTGCAACTTCTCTTCATAAGAATAGATACCAAGGATTCATCAAATCTTAGATTTAAAAGAGATTGCCCAAGTCAGTCTCTCCCAAACAAGATGCAGCTTTACATTGCCCCTTCCAGGTAATCTTACAGCCTCTGTTCCAACACTGCACTGAGAATGAATTCAACATTTCACAGGACAAAACATTTCATTTTCAAATAAGTATAATTACTTTAAAATATTCTTATATGGAAACAAAAATCTTCTTCCATATATTTTTAGCTATTGATCCTAGGTTTACCCTGTTGAGAAATCCAGAGTAAAACAAATCCCTTTTCTTCATGACAGTCTTTTATATACTTGATTAGTGTGATCATGCCTTCCCAAACCTTTCTTTTTCCAAGGAAAACATTCTAATTTTCAAATAAAATTTTTTTTTAAAAAAAAACTTGCTATGTGGAGAGTATTAATCTGGGGTTCAGGTATAAAACTTAGAGGACTTAGTGGGGACTGCTTCCAACCCTGATCTGGTCAAAGAGCTGATTTTGGATTCTAGAGGTATCTGCAATTCAGCACAACCTCTGTCAAGTTCATTACAGAATCATTACAGAAAATGAAGAAATAGAGACATTCAACAAACTTTAACTATTTGCCTAAGTTTCCTTATCTGTGAAATGAACTAGAGAAGAAAATGGCAAGCCAATCCAGTATCTTTGCCAAGAAAACCCAAAATGGGGTCAAAAGAGTTGGACTCAACTGAAATGACTCAACAAAAACAAATCAAAAGCAAAAATTATATCTAAATCATAAAGATGAAAATAAGAAAAATACGCAGTACCAATTTTTTAATAGAATTTTAAAGGGTACATCTGGCCCTTTGTGAGTGTTTCAACATTTTATTGCATTGGTTCATATGTATGTGGTGTTTCTTTGTTGTAAATAATATTTTATTTTTTCCAATTGCATATGAAGATAATTTTCAACATTCATTTTTATAAGATATTTAGTTACAAATTTTTCTCCCTCCCTCTCTTCTTTCACCCCTCCCCTAAATGGCAAGCAATCTGATTTAGAATATACATGTGCAATCATGGAAACATATTTCTAATTTAGTCATGTTGTGAAAGAAAAAACAGAACAAAAGGAAAAAGCTACCAAAAAAGTGAAAATAATATGCTTCAATCTGCATTCAGACTCCATAGTTCTTTCTTTGGATGTGTATAACATTTTCAGTCATGAGTCATAGCTCCAATTTTAGCAATTGCAATCTGCTCTTTCAATAAGATATTGTCTTTTTAAAATTGAAAACGCATAAAAGTGAATTCATTGGCATTGCTTATTAATCAGTTAAACAAGTTTAACTGATTAAAAAACTTTCATAAATAGCTAAAGCACCCAACAAATAAGTTATTTAGCAAACTCTTAAACACTTACTAAAGTGTGGCATCAAGGGTATTGAAGACAATACTTGGTTTAAGTACAAGACAATATTGAACAAGGTATAAAACAAGGAAACTTGCTTACAAATATGTTATCGAAGATATGCAACATTCCATAGAAATGGAAATTGCATTCTCCATAGTTTGTGAGGTCATTTACATTTTCTGGCTAATATTCAATAACTTGAGGTGATTTTTTTCAAGTCCTTGAACAAAGACTTCTAAATGAAGTCCATAATCACTCAACAGAGTTTGACCTAATTATAAATACAGGAATGGATAAAGAATGACATTTTTCTAAGACATCATTTCCCAAACTTTCTCAATTCATGGCACCCTATGTCTCAGTAATGTTTACATGACAACACTAAGCCAAATGAAAGGTCACAATTCTGTTTACTAAATATTTAGTGCAATTTACTTAGCAAGTATTTATGCCTTAACATATTAATAGCCATTTTAAATACACATAAATTGGAAGAAAATTATTTTAATTTCATTCTTAATTACAATTACATACTAATAGGATTGTGAGCCTGCCACTGCTCAACTACTCAAACTTTGGAATCAGATTGAATATTACCACCCTCATTTTCTGTTCCACATTGATTTTCATGCATTACTTGATTTTCTTTCTTTTTTCTTTAAATGAAAGCAGCCTCTGAAAACTTAGTTTCATAATGATATAATATTGCAGTCAAGAAAGTCTGAGAAGTTAGTGATATAGCTAAAAGTATCTGGAAATGAAAACATATCTTAAGCATTAAATGATATCTCTAAGAAGAATATATTGCTTTCTAATAATAAAATTTTGAACTATCTGATCTGGTACTTTGAAAGGTATCCAAAAAATATTGAGTATTGTTGTATTGCCCTCAAAATGTGAAGTATCCTTTGTTACTCTTGCAAGTTTTATCTGACACTATGTTACACAACTTGGGAAGTTCTGGAATGTGATATGCCATAGGATGGACAAACCATAGGAGTTGTCCAATGGTATAAAATCTGATATTATAAAAGGATAAAGGAGCTTTGACAGACCAGAGGGTAAGGAGACTAGCTACATGCATTGATTTGGGGAAATTGCACAATGATTTAAGCAATTTAAAATAATTAGAGATGCTTCTTTTTCATTTCAGCATTCTTTTTGTTATAGTTATGAATGGCTATGAGTCACTGAGGTCATAGTCTTAAATGAATTTAAGTTGCTGGTCACCAAAAGGTTAATAGAGAAACACATAATAGGTAGAAGAAAGTTCTGCAATATCTTGCCAATGCAGAGGAGCACAAGACAAGCATGTTAAAGGATGCCATCAAAGAGCTACATGAAAAGTCATGGGCAAGTTAAGTGGAGGACGACAAGTGGATGACTTCCATACTTTATTCATACCTTTAAAATGTCAAGAAATGTAGATCAATGCCCCCAGCATGTTGGATATATCCTTTGTGGAGTATTTTTGGGATGGCATGGGAACAAAGAGTAGTAAGAAAAGATAGAGCATGGATTGGTTCCTATATATACATAATTGGAGAGAATATTATGAGTACTATTGCCTCACCATAGACCAAAACTTTGTAGAAGGTAGAGCAATGTTATAGAAATGTTGGTAAAAGACTTGATTTTATCAAATTATCCAAAGAACATGTACATATAAAATTGAAAGAAGACAAAATGGGACATATTTGTTACAATTACTACAACACAATCTTAGCACCAATGACAATAGAATCATTAGATTTGCACCCTAATCCTAATGGCATCTAGGTGGAACAGTGGATAGAGTAGCTGGACAGAAATCAGGAAAACTCATCTTCATGAATTTAAATCTGGCCTCAGACATTTACTAGCTTTGTGACCCTGGACAAGTCACTTAGCCCTGTTTACCTTAGTTTTCTCAACTCTAAAATGAGCTGAAGAAGAAAATGGAAAACTGATCCAGTATCTTTGCCAAGAAAACCCCTAATGGAATCGCAAAGAGTTGGAAATGACTGAAAAACTACTGGACAACAGCAACTCTCTCTAGATCATGTGTTCCTTCATGCGTCATTATTTGAGAATATTACAGTGAATGCATCAATTCTTAAAATAATACCAGGTTCTTCTTAATGGTCACTCAAAATAGATCTAAACAGCAATGATTAGAGAGGGAAATGGATAAAAAATATCCAATTATATGGTCTATAAACATTTATTAAGCCCAAATTGTATACCAGGTACTCCACTAAATGTTGGGCATAAAAGAAAATAAAAAAATATGTAGTCTTTATCATTGAAGAGCTAATAATTTAATGGGGCAGCCAATATGCAGATATTTATATTCAAATACACACACATAGGAGATAACCTCAGAAGAGGGGCATTAGAATTTAGGAGGATCAGAAAGACTTCCTGAAAAAGGTGATATCTGGGACTTAAAGGAAGGCAAAAAAGTCAGGAAGTAGAGATGAGTAAGGAGAACTTTTCAGATATAGGCAACTGCCATTGAAAATACCTAGCATCAGAAGATGGACTATCTTATTTGAAGAACAGCAAGGAGACCAGTATTCTCAGAGAATGGAGAGGAGGTGGTATAATCTGTAAGAAGACTGGAAATTTGAGAGGTGGGCTGATGAAGGCATTTGATAACCAAATTAAGGATTTTGTATTTGATTCTAGAAATGATAAGGAGTTAGTAGAGCTTTTTTGTTCATTTGTTTTTTGCTTTTTGTTTTTGTGGGAAGAAGCGACATAGTTATACTTCTACTTTAGGAAGATCACTTTGGTAGTGAAATGTATTTTGTACTACAATGGAGAGAGACATGTATCAAGGAGATCCACATGCAATATTATAGGCATAAGTTTATAAGAACCTGCTGCATGTTCATGGCAATATCAAAGTAGAACAAAGGGTGTGTATAAGACAGTCTTCAAAGGTAAAATTAACTAATTGAATATGGGGCAAAAAAGAGAAAGTGAGGAGTTAAGGATGACACTGAGCTTGAAAGCCAAGGTGGCTGGGAGGATGGTCATACACTTGAGAGTAATAGGGAAGTTAGAAAGAGGATTTTTGAAGAAACATAATGAGTTTAGTTTTGGATATGTAGATTTTAAGATGTCTATAGGACATCGAGTTTACTATGTTCAAAAGGTAATTAGAGATGGGAGGCTGGAAGTGAGTGGAGAATTTAGGGAGGGATAACTAAATTTGAGAAATGTCATCAAAGAGATGGTAATTGAATCCATGAGAGCTAAGGAGAATACCATGTGAAACAATGTAGAGGAAGAAGATAAAAATGCCAAAGACAGGACCCTGTGGAACACTCAAGTTTAACAATGTGACATGGATGTTGTTACAGCAAAAGAAGCTGAGAAGAAGTCAATGAGATAGGAGGTGAACCAAGAGATAACAATGTTAGGAAGAAGTTAATTAACAATATGAAAGGCTACAAAGAGGTAAAGAAGGATGAAGACTGAGAAAGGGCTATTAAATTTAGCAATTAAGATATTGCTGATAACTTTGGGGAAAAAAGTTTTGTGTAAATGATGACTTCAAAAGTTTGACTGTGGAAATTTAAGAAAAGAGATGAAAGGAAATTATCAAGGATTTCAGCCACAAAGGAGAGGAGAGATGTGAGTTTTTAGCAAGCAGGGTTTTTTTTTTTTTTTAGGTTGGGGGAGACACGAGCATATTTGTCTACACTAGGAAAACAGTAAGTAGACAAGGAAAGATTGAAAATAAGTGAGTCCGGGGATGATAGGAGGGTGAATCTGCTGGATAAGGTGAGATATAAAAGGATCTCTTGTATATGTAGAGGGATTTTCTTCAGCATGAAGAAGAGCCACATCATTATGTGAGACAGGGGTGAAAGCAGAGATGGTGGCAAAAGGGATCTAGAAGATGGGATATGAGAAAGAGGTAAAAGAGAAAGCTCTTTGGAAGTGGCTTCAATATATTTTAGTAATATACAAGGGAAAGCTCCCATTTAAGAGGGTCACAAAAGAAGTAGCTGTGGGACATTTAAAGAATGTTGAAAGCATTTGGAGAAGCTGCTGTGATGAGTGGAATACTGAGTCATTGGGGGATGGGGTGTAAAAGAATTATGTTTCTGCAGTTAGGGCCCAGCTGAATTTATGTAACAAAAACTTTGTAATCAATCCAATCAGTGATTTGCTGATTTTCTCTGTTTTTTTTTCCAGCTTCTTATGGTAACAAATTATTAATAGTGAAGGCAGTGAGTGATGGGTGTGATCCAAGGCTAAGGCTTGGCTTGGTAGGGGAAGAGAATGAATTAACTAGCTTCAAGACTAAGAAAAGAGAAGGATGTAGTCAGTTCAGAGGTAATGGCAAAGAATGATAAAAGACTAAGGAGTCAAGGGATTGAAGGTCATAATTAGGCAGAAAAACAGAGTTTGAGATTCCAAAGCAGAGATAGAGGTAACATGATAATAAATTGTGATCAGATAGGGGGATATAAGAGTTCATAAACCAAGAGTAAAACATTTGTAAGTGATGACAAGAGCATGACCATGTCTGTGTGTAGCTGAGGACTAAGTAATGGGAAATGAGTAAGTTGACAAACTGGTCCTTAGGATACCTAAGGTAATATCAATGTGCATGTTGTAGTTTCCCAGTATAAGGGCAGTAGTTGGGGAGAGTAGAAAGATGGTATGCTAGGCACTGAACTCATTGAGGAAAGACAGGGATTATTTTAGAATTTGGTGAACAATAGCTTTCAGAATTTTAATTGGGTAGTAGATATAGATTTTTTGAACTTCAAAGGAAAAGAGATTACTGAACAATGTAGGTAAGGAGATCCTGGGGGTTGCATTGGAGAACAAGGAGTATTCCAAATCTCCAATCTATACTATTGAGTCAATAAGAATGAGAGAAAGTGCAACCAGTGCTACAAAGGGTGAATGAAAAGGCTGTATCATCAGATTAGCTAAGTCACAGTAAGAACTACAAGATGAAAGAAATAGGAAAGGAAAATGTTTAAGATGAAAGCAAGTTTGTTAAAAACCACAGTGGAGAGGATGGGTAACTTTAGACATGAGCTGGGGGTTTTGGTTGAGGGAAATGTCAATAAGGGAAGGGGCAATAGGGACTGAAAAGGAGGATTATATAATGACATCCGGGAGTTCAGTATTATTGTACATTTATTTCACCTTTTATGGCTAAACTCTTCAAGAAGACCATCCACAATAGAACTCTACACTATCTCTCCTCTCTCTCCTTAATCCATTACAATCTGACTTCTTATCTCATTATTTCACTGCAACTGTTCTCCAAAGTTACTAGTGGCCTCTAATTGCCAAATTCAGAGGCTTTTTCCCAATCTTTTTTCCTCTAAACTCCTGACAGTATCTTCTCTCCCAAACTTAAGAACATCGCTATTTTGATTTTCCTTTCATCCCTCAGACCATTCCTTCTCAGTCTATTTCATTCAATCCTCATTCAAGTAATGACCTCCTCACCTCACACTTGCTCTGATGAAATGGGCTTCTGGTCATTCTGTCTTCCAAAATTCTCACCCCACTCTAATCCATCATGCATTCATCTGCCAAAGTGACTTTCCTAAAATTCATTTCCAACCATATCAATCACTCCCCCTCCCACCCACACAACCCCTACACAGTCGATAAACTTCATTGGATGTCTATCACTTCTATAACAAAAAAAAATCCTGTTTGGCATCCAAAATCCTTAATAATCTAGATCCTCACTACCACATTTCTACTCTTTTTATACTTTACTCTTCAACACATAATCTTTGACACAGTGATACAGTCCCCTTTGCCATTACATGAACAAAGAACTGTCTTTTTATTCTGGTCATTTTGTCTCCCATGCTTTGAATGGTCTCCCACCTCCTATCAGCCACTGAACTTCCCCAGCTTCCTTCAAGTATCAGAGAAAATGCCACCTTCTACAGGAAGCCTTTCCCAACTTCTGGTGCTTTTTCTCTTTTAATTATTTCCTATATATTCTGGGTATAGCTTATTTGTACAATTAATTATTGTTGTTGTTGTTGTTGTTGTTGTTGTTTCCAATCTAATCCCCAATAGACTGTGACTTCTTTAAGGTCAGGGATTATCTTTTGCCTCCTTTTTTTTTAGCCTGAGTACTTAGCACAGAGTTCAGCTCATAGTAAGTCTTAATAAATGCTTACTGACTGACTGTCTATCAATGAGATAGAGTTTTTCTGATCCCCTACTAACTCAAAGAGGGATCATTGCCTAAACTTGAAGATGGATAGCAGTCACATAAATGGACATACTATTTTGGAAAAGCAATGCCAAAAAATGAGATAGATTTAGGATTTAAAAGGAGATATAGATAGTTTGCAGTTGGAAAATGGGACTGTAGTTTCATGGTGGATAAACATCTACCACAACATCTTTATTCTCATGTAGATGTTTTTGATAATGAATTATGGAATACCATACTAAATAGAATCACAATTTTAGATTAGAATCACAATTTTGGGTGAACTACAGTACAGTGAAATGCTGCATGAGTCAGTGGAGGCTGCAGAATATTATTAACAATTACTTGTGTAGAAAAGGAGTAAAGTATAAAATTATTTATGTGCATGATTAGAGAGTGAGGAGGGGAGACATGGACATTGGATAACAGACAGTGTAAAGGTTGAGCTAGTATGTACAATCTATTCAAACACATTGTGCATTTTCATCAGTTTTTCTATAAATGATTATGGAAATAAATGAAGAAAATGTCATTTTTCATGGGAAGATACATATCAACTGTGTTCTATAAGGATCCAAGATAATTTGAATTCTAGTAATTCCATGGATCCATTGAAAAATTGAACTAGTTTGTTTCCCTAATCCTTTTCATTTCTATGTCAAACATTAAATAAGATAAATTTAATTCAAATTAAATAAGCTTTTCTTAGTGTACCATCTTATACAGAGTTTTGGGCAAGGTATTGCCTGAGATACAAAGTAAAAAGAATTACAGGAAAGAACCATCAAATTGCCCTTAAATGTTATGTTCTCTAGGTCATACATTATAAGCATATTCAATTATTCCTCAAAGAATATGATATCTGGGGTCTTAACCATGCTAATTGTCCTTATCTGGACATTATTCTGTTGGTCAATGTCCCAGTTAAAATTATTCTATTTAGAATTGTAAGTAATCACCATAGAATATTACAGCTCTAAGGAATCATAGTTATCATTGTCAAATGCTTCATTTTGCAGAGAAAAATATTTAGTTCAAGATAGAATGGTAAATTTCCCAAAATTACATAATTCATTAATGGTATGGCAAAGATTTGAACCCAGCCATGATAGTTGCTAGTATTTTCCAGAAATTATCTGGATGACATAGAATATTGTGAAGGTATTATTTCATTTGATTGATGTTGTCTTTGACTTAATTCAAAGTAACATATCATTAGTATTTTGAACACCATACCACACAATTGGTTTGTAATTATTTTTGTCAACAAAAATATCTATGTCTTTTTTTTAAGGAATTGCTTTTAGGGAAGGGATCCCTTCTCATAATTTTATAACTATTTTATTTGAATACAAAACTTTGCACTTACATTTATTAAACTTTATTTTGTTATTTTTGGCTCCACATTTTATATTGTCATAATCATCCTAAATGTTGATTCCATCATCCAATTTCTTAACTATTGTTCTCAGATTTGGGTCACATGTTTTTCCCTGTCTATTCTTTCCTGCTGCCACTATAGCAAAGTTTTCTTACATCACACCTAATTTATGATTATCATTGACAGCATCATCATCATCATTGTTGTTGCTCTTGTTAAAGACTAGAGATTCCTATCTCACTCAGCCTGAAAGTACAGCAGTCATTCATGAGCCATGCCCCATTACTGATTAGCATGAAAGTTTTGATCTGCTCTGTCTTTGACCTGAGCCTTTTTGCCCACTGTTTTGTCAGTCCATCCTCACTACCACAGGTTCCAATCATTATTGCCAGACTTAATGGGGACATCCTATTGGTTTGGCACATTTAAATGCAGAATTCCTGAGCTCAAGTTATCTTACCATCCATTCAATAAGTTAATAAGCATTTATTAAGCACCTATTATGTTCAGAAAGCAAGGTGCTAAGCACTGGGAATACAAAAAAAAAAGGCAAAAGATAGTTCCTGCCTTCAACAAAATCATAACCTAATGGAGGAAACAACAAGCTAAGAAATATTTTCACACAAGCAATATACAAGATAAATAGGAAATAATTAAGAGACACTATCACCACAATAATCTGCAAACATCATTTTCACTCACAAAGTTTCAGTGTTTCTCCCATTGAAATCCATTACCACATGGACATTAGGGCTTACATTGCTCCGTTTCCAACTTCCTTTCTTACCTCCCTCCATTTACCTTCAGCCAAACTGATTTCCTTCATTATTCAACCAAATATCTGTAAGACTTTTTGGTTCTTTCCACTACCGCACCTTTATTCATACTGTCTGTCTGTCTTTTCCCTCTATTGTTATAACCATCTAATTCAATCTAATCTATTCTTAGAGGACTAGATAAAATTTCACTCCATTCCCCAAATTTACAAGTTCACCCTGTTCTAAAGATATGTGTCAGTCCTTTGAGAAGTTGGGGCTGAGATCTGAATGAGTGGAGATAGACACAAATAAAATGTAAAAAAAAAAATCAAGGCATTTCAAAGAGAAAATCCTTGCTTCACAGTTTGGGCTATGAACAATCCTATTTAGAGACTCAAATGATACAACATGAAAAATGTCATACGTATGCAACCCCTATGTGTATATGGGGAACATAATTTCATCAACATGTTCTAAACACATGGAATAGGGAGGAATTTTGTAATGAGATTTTACTATATTAGCAAAGAAATTAAGGTTATATTATTAAATGTAATGACTTGGATGTTTTTCTGTGTCTTACTTTTTCCATCTCTTTGAAAGTGAATAATTTATACAAGTGAAACAATTACACATTAATTTTGCTAATGCTGTTTTATATGCATTTCCTTTGTATGTATTTTGGTAATACTATTCATTATATTTAACCTTTATTTGTGTGGTTCCCTGTAGGCTTTTGACTTTAGAAATCAGTAACAGTGTTATAAATTAATTTCTTTATTATGGGGATTTAGAATTTATTCTCAATGCAGTTCTTTTGGGGATTTAGGGGATTGCATTGTAAGGAAATAATTCCATCCTCTATTGTGTGTTGTTGAAAACACAGGCCATGTTTAAACAATGAGGAACACCAGATCAAGAAATGGTCACTGCAGTGTTTTCAGCTCTGTTAATGATTGCATGCCTAGTTGGATCCCTGATAAAGAAAGTGGCTATTAATATAAGAAAAAATAGAAGTGAACTGAGAAAAAGGTCAATGTAAGACCACTTTCCTAGATAAGACTAGATAAGAAAATATGTATTTTAAATTTCAAGATGAAATTGCCATCAATGAATAACCTACTATTTTGTTCAGTATTTGTTTTATTTTGATATTCATTTAAATAATTCTTAACTGTTTCAGATCTGCTTGAGGGTTCTATTACATTCTTTGAAGTTCCAGTTTGAGTTTTTGAAAGCCATCTGTAAATATTGCTCTAGATTGGTAAGTCATTCCATGAACAAGTTTTAGTTCATTTGATAGGATAACTACATTATCCTTACCCTAAAAAATCTCATTATTTCCTGAGGGAGGCATAATAAGACATTAAAATGGCTCTGTTGACTATTTTGAATGATCAATGAATATTAATCTTTATAATATATAAGTGCCATCATATGGCACCAATGAAGAATTAAATTCAAATAATTTATTCTGAAACTAAATTTGTTTTGTGACTCTTCCAGCTCTAAAGTCCTTCTCTAATAATCCATCATGGTAAGAAGGTGGAAAAGTTTAATGACAAAAGTGCTAACACGATCATAGTGTTAAAGAGCTGAAAAGAATCTTAGCAATACTCTGGATTGAATAGCTTATTTTATGGTACTGAATTAAGGTTCAGAAAGGTTAGGTAATTTTCTCAAGGTCATAGAGATTGAAATAAAAGGTTTAGATTTAGAACTTGAACCTAGGTCTTCTGACTCCATGTTCCAGTGTGGTTTCTAGCTATTGCTGCTGCCACCAATACCATCACCACTACCATTTTATGTTCACATTCCTTACATCAGTCCCACAGTCAAGAAGTGACAAAGTTCAGAATTTGAATCCAGATTTTCTTATTTCAAATGCAGTTTTCCTTCCTATGCCATGTGATGTGAGACATAATTTTTAATTGTCATTCAAAAATATTCACAATTCAATTTTCATGACAACTTAGTACTCTTGCTGTTATTGTTTTTAGGATGTTGAGAGGAAGTTTCATTACAAAAACCAAAATTGTACAAAATTCAGTTATTTCTGGAGTTCAAATTTAGGAAAAAAAATTGTTTATGTAGAATTCAGACAGGCCTACAAATTGTTTCATTGTTTCCCCATGAGCTGAGACTGAAGTTCACAGTTTCAATTTAGTTGAGTAGTGAATTTTTTGTTCTATAGTTAGACTTTGAAAACTCATGGAGGTTTATGATCCTGTTCCAGTTCATCACCAAGTTTCTTTGTAAAATATGACAAGACCTGTCAAAACCGGGTGAATCCAATAACTTGGCTGAAGCTCTCCAGTTTTGCTTTCAGTCTGGGAGTATTACTTGGTCTTGTGGGGGCAAGAAATGTCAGGCAAAATGCTCTTGGTGTTAAATTATAGAAATGAAAGGCACCAAATACTTACCTCAAACTTATGCAAATCTTATACTGTAAAAACCATCATCCTTGATACTATCTAAAACCTGCAGTAAGAATCAAAATGAGAAAGTTCAGAGCTTTCCCTAGGCAACATTGCAGAGCATGTATTCAATGATTTCTAACTTCTTTCCCTCTTCTCTCCCTCACTGACTGTTTAAATTAGGCACTTCATATTCTCATGGTCTCCCTTTATCTTCTAGTGGATGGCATCAAAGCTACACTGAACAGCTCTGAACTTTTTTTTTTAATCTCAATAATACAGAACCTTTTTTTTCTTGTTATACTGTATAAAGTTTACTTGTCTTTGCATTTCTTTAATGCTCTTGAGGTCAATTTGCTCATTTCTAATAAAATAATATACAACAAGGTATATTTATGTTACCCTTAAGTGTTATGTTCCTTTATATAACCTTTTATGTTATCCCATCCCCAAATCTTTATGTCAAAATATACATGTATATGTATGTGTGTATGTTTGTATAAATATATATAGAAGTGTAGATTGTGTGTGTAGGGGTATATGTGTGTATGATTCTGCCTTAAACGAAAAGAATTCATTTTTCTGGTGGGAATTTCCAGTACTGCAGGATGCCTGCAAAGAACTGTTCTTACCCTTAATAAATAATGCTGTGGCTAAGGTTATATGTATATTTTATTTCATAAAATCAATAAGCATTTAAACACAGTAAGCATGTTTGGATTCAAATCATGGTTTTAATGAAGTTTCTTTGAATATTTTATCATGTATGAAAATGTAATCTTGAGTGTTCATTAATTCATTCAACAAAACATGAAAAATACTATATTAGGTACAAGAAAATATTCGTGTTCAGATGAGATCTGGTCCTTTTTTTCATGGAATTCACCTAAACTCAGATTAAAAATGAAAGGTAAACATACAAAATTCCCTGTTCCTTAAGAAGTAAGCAACAAACTATCACCCAGATTTACAATACCAGAATCATTTAATTCTCTGCCTTCTAGCTCATGTCATATTAGTAGCTAAAACTTTTTTTTTTGGTTGGGCAATGTGGATGAAGTGACTTGCCCAGAGTCACACAGCTTGTGAGTGTTATGTGTCTGAGGCCAGATTTGAATTCAGGTCCTTCTGAATCCAGGACTGGTGCTCTATCCACTGCGCCACCTAGCTGCCCCCAAATAGATTTTTTTTTGGTATTGTTTTTTTTTAAACTTGCCAATTCTACCTGTACTGCATTTTTTTCAGTACTGTTTCTTCTTTTTATTCACATCTTAACCGCCCCGTCCATTACTCATATAACTATCTTCATCACTTCTTTTCTGGATTATTGCAAAAGTCTTCTACTTTAACTCCAGTTTTCTAACTTAGTCCTTTTCAATCCTTTTTCCATGCACCTCCCAAAATAATCTTTCTGAAGCACAAATCTGAACATGTCACTCCCCTACTCAAAAACTTTTAGCATCTCTCTGCTAATGCTTGGTTAAAATTAAAACTCCTTATCTTTACATTTAAAAACATTTAATTCTACTTCAAGCCATATAACATATTATTGATGTTATAAATGTAGTCACCATTCCAAACTGGGCTTTTTGCTTGTCACCTAAACTCAGTGTTCCATATATTTCTGAGTTCAAGAATGTGACTTTTGCCTGGAATATACTCCTTTATTATTTCCCCCTTTGAATCTCTAATTTGTTTAAGAACTCATTATATATGCCATCTCCTTTGAAAAGCTTTTCTTGATACATCTTATTTTTTCTGGTGTGTTTTTCCTTAAATAATCATATGTTTCTCTGTTTATATGTTCCATTCTTACAAAAGAGTGTAAGTTCATTGAGATCAGGGTCTGTTTTCCATTTTGTCTTTCTGTTCTCTCACAAGGAGGTAATGTTTCATAGTAGATAGAAATGTGGGTTCAGAGACAGAAAGATCTGTATTTAAGTCTGGCTTCTGATTCATATTGACAGGGTGAAACAGGGCAAATAGCTTCACAATGGTCCATGTAATTCTCTAAGATTATAAATTTCAGAAAAACCTGCATAGTTAAAGGTAATTTCCTCATCTGTAAGTTGTCTCTGTCAATAAAACCACAGTTCCAATACCTATCCAGTCTCTATCCTATCCCCTTTACAAATTGTTACTTAATACATGCATATTCTTAGATGATAAGATGATTCTTAGATGATAGAGAATTGTAAAACAAAGTTCTATGTAGGGTGGGACGTAATGGGTAATTTATAAAAAGGAAATCAGAAAATGCCTCTGAGGAAAGAAGTATTAGAGTTGGATTTTTACCAGATGAGTAGGAATTTAATAGACAAATAACAGCATATTCTACCCATAGAAAAGAGCTTAAAAAGGACATAGCCAAGAAAGTATAAAGAAGTTTCGGTGAACATTTGGTTATCTAGCTCCTCATTAATGTAGAATGCTTAACAGGAGGAAATATGAAATAATTTGTGAAAGATCAGACAAAACAAAATTAAAGAGAACTTCAAATGCTAATCAAAGGAGTATAAATGTTGATTTCTAAGCAACAGAAAGTCACTCCTCAAATTTTTATGCATAAAAAAATTTCTGTCACTGATGTGAAAAATAGATCACAGAATTTAAAGAGAGTAAGATACATGGTATGTTAGAAAATCATGACAAAAATATAGACATTTCTAATGAAAGTCACTAATGGAATCATATCACTAGGAATATGATGAAATGGATGGATTTCAGAGATGTTGTAGATGTAGAATGGACATGAATTAGTAAAATATTAGATAGGAGAGATGGGTGAGGGGAAGATCAATTATGTCAAGGTCTATAACATGAAAGAAAGAATAAGTGCTGATAAAACAGACAGGAATAAGAAGGCCAGAAAAAAAGTAGTTTTAAGTACAAAATGATAAACTCAAAATGAGACAAGTTGAGTTTCTGGTGTTATTAGAATATACAGGTTATTTTTCACACAAACAATTGAGATCAAAGGTCTAGAGTTTTAAAAGAAAAATCAGGACTGGAGCTAAAAAGCTGAATATTATCTACATAGGGGTAGAAATGGAAGCTGATTGAATAAATAATTTGTCCACGGAGAAAACACAAAGAAAGAGAAGGACCAAGGATAGAACTTTAAGTAGGAAACACATATATTAATTGTTAAGAAGATGAAGAGCCAATGAAGGCTAGAGAGAAGAGAGAAAAATGGGTAGGAGGAAAAAGGCACAGTCTTGTGCATCTCACACTAAGACAGAAATGAATATCTAGGAGAATAGAGTGGTCAACATTGGCAAAATCTAAAGGAAGGTCAAGCAGGATAAATACTGAATAAAGATGAATGAATTCAGCATTTTGTTGGTCAATGTGATCTGAAAAACAAGATCCACTTAATTAAAGTAGTGAAGTTTTAATTTAAGTTAGAAATGGATGAAGAGTATGTCAATAAAGGAATAGTGACATTAAGTGTAAATAACTTTTACAAGAAGTTTAGAAATAAAGGAGAGAAAGGAGCTAGGGTCAGATGGGGTATAAAAGAAAACCTTTTTATTTAGGTTTAGGAAGAGCTGTCCATGCATGTAAATATATGTAAAATAATCAGTAGAAAAATAGAAATGAAAGTTATATGAGAGATGGCTTTTGGAGCAAGATTAAGGAGAGATTTTAATCAAAAATGCATATAGATGGAATATATTTATGTGAATTAATGCATCAATCAATCAACAACCATTTTATGCAACTACTGCATACAACTCTAGAGGTGACATGGCATTGCAGACTGAGAGCTGACCTTGTAATCAGAAAGAGTTGAACTGAAGACATGCTGCTTCTGAGACATGCTGGTTGTGTGACTCGGGATGAGTCATTTACCCTCTTAATGCTCTAAGCAAATTTTTAGATCTACCAAATACAGAAAAGTCAGAAATTAACCTTTATTGGTAGAGGAAATTTCCTTAGTGGAGAGTTCCCTATACTAATGAAATTACATATTCATTCTATGTCAGAAGACATTTGCTCAAGGAAAAGAAATTTGCATGGAATTCCTATAAAATTTCACTGAGTAGTAAATTAGAAGCCATGATAGCATTTTGAAAAAGTTTATGGAGTGAATTTTGTTCTATCAATATCTCTTACATGTGCATTTTCAATTTCTCCTTACTGGTATTTTTCAGTTTGGTCTTATGCATCATCAAGTATACATAGTTTTTTAAAAACAAATCATTCTCAGTTATTTTATCACCTAGAACAAAGAGTTCCTAACATGTCCATAAACTATTATTTAGATAGATAATAGATAGATAGATAGATAGATAGATAGATAGATAGATAGATAGATAAATAGATAGGTAGGTAGGTAGGTAGTTGATAGATGATATTCCAATATAATTGGATTCCTTTGTTATTCTATTAATTTTACTAATTAATATGTATTTAAAAACATTATTCTGTTAAAGCATCAATCAGGTTCACAAACCTGACAAAGTAGTCCATGATGAAAAATAAAAATTAAGAATTCCTACCCTACAGCAACTATCTATCTCTTACCCTGAGATAGAACATAGTGATTCTGGGACCAGATCATAATAAGAGACTTGACTAGGGCTTGATCAAGGTCTCATAGCTACTATCTGTTGGAGGTATATTATTATTATTAATGTTATTAATATTATCACTAGATAAATAGTAAAAAAAAACCCTTCACTTGAACCAATATAAGTTATTTGGAATTATGAATAACATGTTTTATGTTAGATTTCCTATAAGAATTCCATTAGCTGAGTTTCAACTCTCTAAGTGTTGAGGAAAGAAGTTTTACTTTGCCCCAAGTTTGGTTTGGCCAAAATTGAGCCCTCACATGTTTCTGTCCAGGTATCAAAAACTTGGATATTGGGGAAATACCCCTTCCCCACTTCAGAACAAAATAATTGGCATGGTTAAACCATCTTTCCACCTTGGCTTTGTGCCATATGTGCCTATAGAAACCCTGCTGCTCATCCAGCTGCCTACAACAGAATTGATGAACAATGAATGTTAATCTTGCCTACCATTCTGAAAAATTACTAATGAAACATTATGACCTGGCCATGGCTTATTGTCTTTGCAGGTAAAGCTGGTTCCTCTTTCTGTTCCCCAACCCCAAGAGGCCAAATTTCAGAATAGGCCATTCCCTCTCCTGCTGATGACAAATACTGTTTGTCTATTTTTTAAAGCAAAAATACATTTACACCAACAACATGAAAGGTTCTTTATCTTTTTGCTCATTTAATTGTCTTTTATCTTCACTTCTTCCTTTGGTTTTCAGTACTCTCTTCCGAACAAAGCATACTCTCATCATTTTCTGATATTAGTTGATTACACTAGAACAACTTTCTCAATATATTGGTTAAAATATGTACACATTTAAATGAACACTCAAATAAATGCATAAATGAAAACTTAAAAAAAACCCTGAAATTCAGGGGATGAAGTTATATGGCTAAGATTAAAAGGCTTAAAGGTTCTAAAATCTGGACTAAAACTCAGGAATTCTGACATATTCTGAGTAGACTTTCTATTATATGAAGCTGTCACAAAACCTTAAAATATTAGAATCTCTGAGTTATAAGGCATCACAAGAGTATTATTAAATAAATCCCTTATCTTATAAATTTAGGAGCTCCCTCCAATAATGAAGATTAAAATACATCTACACCTTCCTGTCATGGGAACCTTTTAATCAACACCTCTCATATTTCCTCCCCATAAGAGGTCCATTCAATGAACTGCAAAGCTTTCCTCACTTATTTCTATATTATGACAATACCAGAAACTGTTAATCTCATAATGTATGAATAAGTGAGAAAGCCAGTCAACATTGCCTTTCTGAAGTTCTTATCTTTTGTTCTTCCTGTGTGACTAGAACAATTGTTCTGGTTTATGTGTTTCACCCTGCTCAAAGCCTCCATGGACCTTTTCATTGCCTTCTTAGTGATCATGGTTTTTCAGGGGCAGTCATATTCAATGCACTTCTAAATAGCTATGTGGTAGAATGTTGCTTTTACAATAATGGGTTCTTCACTTTCATAATAAGTTTAATATCCATAAATGAACTTTGAATTTCCCAGAGGCAATTCAGCCAACTCTATTGTTCAAATCTTAGTCTAACTCAATATTTATCTATAATGTGATAGATAAAGGGATAGATAGCAAGAGAGCTAGAGAGAGAGAGGGAGAGAGAGAGATGATAGATAGATAGATAGATAGATAGATAGATAGATAGATAGATAGATAGATAGATAGATGCTGTTACTATGTACAATACCCTCCTGATTCTGCTCACTTCACTTTTCATCAATTCATATATCATCCTGTTTTTTTTTTCTGAAACCATCCCTACATCATTTTATATAGCCCAATAAGATTCCATTATAATCATATACCACAACTTGTTCATTTCATAATCTATAAAGATTCCTTCAATTTCCTTTTTCTTTTTTGCTAATGCAAAAAGAATCACTACATATATATATATATATATATATATATATATTTGTAAATATAGGTTCTTTTCCTTATTTGTTGATCTCTTTTGGATACAGACTTAGAAGTGGTACTTCCTTGTCAAAGGCTATGCAAACTTTTATAGACCTTTGAGCATAGTATTGTTATTTTTATTCTCTAGAATGTTTGACCAGTTCATAACCACACCAAAATGTAAACATTAGTTTACATATTTTTCTACATCTTCTCTAGCATCTGTCATTTTCCTTTTCTTTCATCTTAATAATCTGACAGGTATAAGTTGGTACTTCATAGTTGTTTTAATTTGCATTTCTCTAATCATTCGTGATTTAGAGAACTTTTCATATGACTAAATTTAGCTTTTTTTCCCCTGAAAATTGCCTTCTACATCATGTGGACATTTATCAATTGGGCCATGAATCTTTTTTTTTTAAAGAAATTTAACTCAGTTCCCTATATGTCTGAGAAGTAAGTCCTTTATAAGAGAAATGCAGTAAAAAAAAAAAAGTCCCAGTTTACTACTTTCCTTCTGAATTTGGCCATGTTGGTTTGTTTGAATAAAAAAACATAATTTCATGCAATCAAAACTATTAATTTCACTTCCTATGACCCTCTCTCTCTTATTTGGTCATAAACTCATCCCTTATCCATAGGTCTTACAGGGAAATGTTTCCAAGCTTCCCTAATTTGCTTACGATATCATTCTTTTACGTCTAAATCATGTACCCATTTTGAATTTATCTTGGTATACAGTTTGAGATGTTGGTATACACATAGTTTCTTCCAAACTACTTTCTAATTTTCTGCATTTTTTTGTTAAATAGTGAGTTCTTGCTGTAAATGCTTAAATCTTTGGGTTTCATCAAACACTATGGTCATTTACTTATGTGTATTGTGTAGCTAATCCATTCCACTTATTTCACCACTTCTATTCCACCTGTTTCTTGCCAGTACCAGATTGTTTTGACGAGTACTACTTTGTGTTATAATTTAAGTTCTGGTACTCTTAGGCATTTTTCTTCACATTTTTATTGATTGCCTTGATATTCTTGACCTTTATTCTTCCAGATGAATTTTATTATTTTTTTTTCTAGATCTCTAAAATAACAGTCTTACCACTTTGAATCATATGAATAAACAAATCAACTTAGGTAGAATTATCATTTTCATTATATTGACACAACCTACACATGAGCAACTAATATTTCTCCAATTTTTTATCTATTTATTTGAAAAGTATTTTATAATTACCTTCATATAGATCCAAGTTTGTCTTGGCAGGTAGACTCCCAAGTATCATATACTGTCTGTAGCTATTTAAGTAGAATTTATCCTTCTATCTCTTCCTATTTTTTTGTTATATATAGATGTGCAGGTGATTTATGTGGATTTATTTTATATCTTGTAATTTTCCTAAAGTTTTTCATTGTTTAACTAGTTTTTTGTTAGTTCTACAGAATTCTCCAAGTATAACACCAATCTGCTAAGACTAAATCTTTTGTTTCCTCTTTGCTTATTCTTATTCCTTCAATAACTTTTATTTGTCTTATTGCTACATCTAGCATTTCTAATAGATTATTAAATAATAGTTGGACTATGGATATCTCTTTTTCACTCCTGATCTTACTGAGAAGGTTTCTTGTTTATCTCCATTACAGAAAATGCTTGGTCTTGGTTTTAGATAAATGATACTTATCATTTTAAGAAAGGTTTCATTGAGTTTTATTCTTTCAAGTCTTTTTAATAGGAATGGATATTGTAGTTTGTTTAGAACTTTTGCTTCATTTCTTAAGAGAATCATATTATTTTTGTTGTTTTGTTACTGATATAGTAACTCATGTTGATATTTTTCCTAATATTGAACTAGCACTGCATTCCAGGGATAAATCCCACCTGGTCTTGGAGAATGATCTTTGTGGTATATTTTATAATCTCTTTGTTACTATTTTATTCAAAATTTTTGAATCTGTATTCATTAAGGAAATCAGTCTATGGTTCTTTTTCTGTTTTATGCTCTCCTTTGTTTAGGCATAAAAGCCATATTTGTGCCATAGAAAAACATTTGTTAGGACTCCTTCTTAACCTATTTTTTAAATAGTTCATAGAGTATTGTAATTAATTATTTCTCAAATGTTTGGTGGAATTCACTATAAATTCATCTGACCCAGGTGATTTCTTCAAAGGGAGTTTCTTTATGGCTTATTCAATTTTTTTGTAAGACAGATTTATTTAAGTAATTTAAATATTCTACTTTCTCTGTTAATCTAGGAAATTTATATTTTTGGGAAAATTCATCCATTAACTTAGATTGTCATATTTGGGGAAAATAGTTCCTAATATTTTATATTCTGCAACTATGTTAAAGTTGTTAATTATTTCAAATAGTTTTTTTAGTTGATTCTCTAGGATTTTCTAAGTATACCATGATAGCATCTGCAATGAATGATAGTTTTGTTTCCTATTTGACTCTTTTAATTTCTTCAATTTCTTTCTCTTTCTTTACTGCTAAAGATAAGATTTCAAGTACAATATTGAATAATAGTGGTGATAATGTGCATCCTTGTTTCACCTCTAATCTTATTAAGAAAGCTTCTGGCTTATCATCATTATGTATAATGCTTGCTAATGGTTTTAGATAAATGTTACTTATCATTTAAAGGAAAATTTCATTTATTCTTAGGCTCCCTAATGTTCTTAATAGGAATGGGTATTGTATTTTGTCAAAAGCCTTCTTGTATCTATTGAGATAATCATATGATTTCTGTTAATTTTATTATTGATATGGTCAAGTATGCTAATAGTTTTCCTAATATTAAACCAGCCCTATATTCCTGATATAAATCCCACATGGTCATACTATATTATATTGTTGTAATATCTGCTAATATTTTATTTAATTTTTTTGCATCAATATCCATTAGGAAATTGGTCTATAATTTTCTTTCCCTGTTTTGACTCTTCCTGGTTTAGGTATCAGCACCATATTTATGTTATAAAATGAATTTGGTAGGACTCCATCTATTTTTCTAAATAGTTTATATTGTATTGGAATACTTTTTTCTTTAAATGTTTGGTAGAAATGACTTGTCAATCCATCTTGCCCTGGATATTTTTTCTTAGGGAATTTATTGATGGCATGTTCAATGTATTTTTCTAAAATGGGGTTAAGTATTTTATTTCCTCTTCTGTTAATCTAATTTTTGTAAATATTCATCCATTTCACTTAGATTGTTAGATTTATTGGCAAATAGTTGGGCAAAACACCCCCTAATTATTACTTTACTTTCCTCTTCATTGGTGGTGAATTCACCATTTTCATTTTTGATGCTAGTATTTTGGTTTTCTTTCTTTTTTTATAATCAAATTAGCCAATGGTTTATCTATTTCATTTTTTTTAATAAAACCAGCACTTAGTTTGATTCATTAGTTCAATAGTTTTACATCTGATGCACAATAGATTCTGCTCCAGTCCCTTCCTTTAATTTTGTTTGTGTTTTTCTGTTTCAAGTGTGTTTCTTGTAAACAACATACTGTTTTACTTTGGTTTCTGCTTTTTTAATTTATGGTGAGTTCATAGCATTCACATTCATAGTTATGATTGTTAACTGTGTATTTCTGTAGTTTCTACTTTCTTCTCTTTCTGGTTCTCTCTCTCTCTCTCTCTCTCTCTCTCTCTCTCTCTCTCTCTCTCTCTCTCTCTCTCACTCTCTCTCTTTCTCCCCTAAACCCTGTTTTGTGTCTGACCTCTACCTCTGTTAATCTGTCCCCCCTCTTATCAATATTCCTTTATCTTAATTCCTTCACTTCCTACCTCCATGTTTGGTTAAATAAAATTCTGTATAGCCCACTCAGTGTGTGTGTGTGTGTGTGTGTGTATGTGTGTGTGTGTGTGTTTATACACCCACATATTTTTTCCCTTTGAAACAGTTGAAATAAGATTGAGGTTCAAATATTGCCATATTCTCCCATTTTCTTCTCTACTGTAAAATCTCTTCTTTGCATATCTCTTTTATGTGAGATAATTTTCCCCATTTATCCTCTCACTTCCCCTTTCTCCTAGTGAGTCCCTCTTTCTTACTTCATTTTCTTCAATCATTCCAACATAATCTATTCACACTTATGATCCTTGTTGATATAGACTCCTTCTAACTGCCCAAATGATGATAAGATGCTAAGGAGTTTCATATGTCATCTTTGCATATAGGAAGGTAAAAATTTAACCTTATTAAATCCCTTATTATTTTCCTTTCATGTTTCCCTTTGTATATTTCTCTTAAGTCCTATGTTTCAATGTCAGATTTTTCTATTTAGCTCTGATCTTTTCATCAGGAATGCTTGAAAGTCCTCTATTTCATTAAATATCCATTTTCCTCCCCAAGGTTTATATTCTATTTTGCTGAGTAAGATATTCTTGGTTGTAATCCTTGCACCTTAGCCTTCCAAAAAAATCATATTCCAATCCTCTACTCCCTTAACATGAAAGCTACCAAATCTTGTGTGATCTGGACTGTGGCTCTGCTGAAATCTGAATGGTTTCTTTCAGCCTGTTGAAGCATTTTCCCTTTAACCTTGAAGTTCTAGAAATAGATTATGATATTCCTAGGAATTTTCACTTTAGGATCTTTTTTTTCAGGAGGTAATTGGTAAATTCTTTCAATTTCTATTTTACCTTCTGGTTCTAAAACATTAAGGTAGTTTTCATTTTTTTTTAATGTAATGCCTAGGCTCTCTTTAATCATGAATTTCAGATAGTCCAATAATTCTCAGATTATCTCTTCTGTATCTATTTTCCGGGTCATTTTTTTCATTATTTTGACTTTGTTTTATTTTTTCTTAATGTCTCTTAGAGGCATTAGCTTTCACTTGGTCAATTCTAATTTTCAAGTAATTATTTTCTTTATTAAAAATTTTGGTCTCTTTTCCCATTTGTCCATTTTTGCTATTTAAGGAATTATCTTCACTGAGGTTTTGTACCTCTTTTAACATTTGGCCAGTTCTGGTTTTTTAAGGTTTTATTTTCTTTAGACTTTGTCATACTTCTTTTACCAAGTGGTTAATTCTCTTCTCATAATTTTCTTGCATCACTTTCATTCCTTTCCCCAACTTTTCTTCTACCATTCTTATTTGACTTTTAATTATTTTTATTCTTTATTTTTTCTATCAATTCATATTGGGTTTGTGCCAAATATGTACTATTCTTTGAAACTTTGCTTGTAGTTATCCTCCCATCACTGTCTTCTTCTGAGTTTGTGTCTTAACCTTCCATGTCATCATAGTATCTTTTTTATGGTCAGGTTATTTTTTATTGTTTGCTCATTTTTCTAGCCTACAAATTACAAACCTCCATAATTAGCTATTCAAATAGCAATGTGAAACAGACTGAAGCTTGATACAGTAGCACTATAGTTTTTCAATGCTTTTAAGGTTGTATGATCCTGGGATAGGTGTGATCATTGCTCTCCTGGTCTGTGCTTTCTTCCTTACCTAGTAATGAACCCTGCCTCCTTCAAGTCACAAGAGCTAACAATTCTCTCTGCCCTTGAATTATGACTAGGATCCCTAGCTCCTTATAAAGGCAAGTGGTCCTTTCTGCCCTGGAACTATCTACTTATAACTTGGTGAAATTGCCAATCACATCCAGGTGCTGGATCTCAAGAGCTCCTGTAATTTCTTTCTGATCAGTTGTTTAATCTTCTTACTGTATCTGGGCTAAGAACTCCCAAAGTTGCTGTTACTGATGCTATTGCAGCCTCTTCTCAGGCCCACAGCTCATATTTCTGATTTGTGTGCTCTGGGCCAGCTCACATGCCAGTGCCACAAACCTCTTCTTCTGACCTCCTAAGTTGCTTTGGGCAGGAAAAATGTCTCACCTCCACCTTTTCTTTCTTTGCTATGCTACTCCAGAATTAATTTTGATGGAATATTTTAAAGTGGTTTGGAGGGAAATTTTGGGAGAACTCAACTATAATATTCCCTCTACTCTTTTCCATCTTAATTCTGCCCTCCCAGAATGTGTTTAAGAAATGAAAAACAAAATAAAATTATTCTCTTGACATTATAAATTTAAAGTTAACATACTTTTAAAATCTCATAATGTATCTTAAAATCAAATTTACATATTACTTTAATCCTTTAACTTGTGGAGTAGCTATTATTTTTGCTATTCCCCTTTCTTAGAAAGCATAATCAGAAATTGATTATTCAATGATGATACATAATAAATACATATTACTAGTAAAGAATGAAAAACTATGACTATCTGGAAAATAGCATTCATTTTTGAATCTCAAAATAAGAGATTCAAATTAGAGGGTTTCTTAATGACATAATATTTAAATATCCAGAAAGAGCCATGAGCTACAGAGCAATGTCCCTAGAAGTATACTTCCTATTGTTTCTTTTAAGTATATTTTTAATCAATATTCTACTTGCCACCTAACTTTTTTGTAGGTTTTAAACTCAAAGAGCTATGCTATTATTTGAAAGAAATCAATAAAATTATTTCTGCTGCTGCTCCAGTTAGATTATGCAGGCTAAGATGTTCTTCCTCATGTTATCTATGTCACATTGGCATAATTTATTGACAAAAGTGATCTGTAACCCTTAGTTTTTCCCATACTACATCTACATATGGATTGCCCTCCTCTGTTTGCTACAACCTTCTGCCCTTTGATTCACAGTCTCTTTGCTTTGAAAGAGAAACTTTATTTAGACTGTTGTGTAACAATACAGTCTGTCTGCTCTTGAAGGAAACTAGGGTATTTCCTTCACTCATAATCTTTCATTCTAGAATAGACAACCATCTGTCTTGGAAAACTGAAGTGAAGAATTGATTCTACATGTAAAGGAAAAAACAAAAACATTATCCTCTGGAAATTTCTTCAAATGTTGTTTTATGATTACTTTGGCCTTCCCCAATCCTCCAATACAAAATGGCATAAGGAGTTGAAAGCTTTGGATTCATTTTTAATCAATCAGTCAACAAAAATATATTAAGTGCTGATTACATGATGGACAGTGTGCTAGAAACTAAGAATGCATATATAAAAAAGAGATAGTTTCTGACATTAATAAGCATACATTCTATTTGGGAGATACATATTCCCATTTCAATAAGTATATTGACATATATAGTACAATGGAAAGAATCCTCTATTTGGAGTCATAAGACCTGGATTCAAATCTTGTCTAACATTATTAGCAGGACCTTTAAAAAATTACTTACCCTTTCTGGACCTTGGTTTCTTCTTCAGTAAAATGAAGGAATGTACTTCATGGCCCCAGTTGCCCCTTTCAGATCTTGACCTGGGGTGTTAGAGAGGCTTCTATAGGATGCTTTGCCTTGGGACTTGGGATACTTACAACTGGGAAGCCAGGGGAGATAACCTAAATAAGAGTGTACTTTGAGGTGGACCTTGATTGGAGATAAGGCTAAGACTTGTAGGTGAGGGTGGAGAGAATTCTGAGCAAATATAATAGTATGCACAAAATATTTTGAGGTAGGAAATGAAATCCTGGGTATAGGCAACATCAAGCCTCCAAGCTTACTGAAAAATAGACTGTAAGAGGGAGAATGATGTTTAATCATCTTACATAGATTAGAACTTCATAATAAGGGGTTGCAAAAGTTAAATAGAAAAGCTTATATTTTATAGTAGAAGCAACAGTGATACCACTGAAAGTTCTTGAACAGCAAAGTGTCACGGGATATTGTTCAGGTAGAATCTCAGAAATTTCATGGGAAATCAGAGCAGGAAGGGAATTAAAGAATCATCCATTTTTCCCATAGCCTTATAAAGAGTTCAAGGAAACACTAAGCTTTGATTTGATAGTGAGGTATTAATGTTGTGTGTTGCATTTAACTCAAATTTTATTGCCTCTTTGTGTCTTTGTGTTGTCTTAATTTACATTATTGTAGTCATTGTGTATAATGTTCTTTTGTCTCTGCTTTCTTTACTCTGAATCACTTTATTCAAGTCAGCCTGTGTTTGTATGGCTTTTCATATTTACCGTTCCTTATTGTATTCCACTACATTCTTATATCAGAGTTGGTTCAGCTATTTCCCAATTGTTGGGTGTACATTCTGTTTCCAGCTTTTTGTTGTCATGAATAATGCTGCTACGAATATTCTTGTACTGTGGGTCTTTTTTTGCTGTCAATAATCCCTTTGGGGAATAGTCCCAATAGTGAAATCTCTAGTTCAACTTTAATTGGATCAATTTAATAACTTTTCTTGCATAATTTAAAATTGTTTTCCAGAATGCTTCAACCAATTTAAAGTTGCAAAAGCAGTGAATTGGTCTGCTTTCCTTGAGCCTGTGCAAAAATGATTTTCCCCCTTTTTTATCATCTTTCCCAAATGATGGGCATAAGATGATATTTCAGAGTTGTTTTAATGTTCATTTCTCTATTAGTGACAAAACAATTTACTAAATATTTGATGTTTTGTGTTTACCAATTATTTTAAAATGTTGTAGGGTTTTTAAATAATAACTTAATTTCTGAATTTGTTTATATTGCCTTCCTTAAAATAAAAATAAATTCATAAAAATCAAAGTAAAGATCCAGCAATGGGGCAGCCAGGAGGCGCAGTAGATAGTATATCGGTCCTGGAGTCAGGAGTACCTGAGTTCAAATCTGGCCTCAGATACATAACACTCAGTAGCTATGTGACTCTGGGCAAGTCACTTAACCTCAGTTGTCTCACAAAAAAAAAATCCAGTAAATCTGATTTATATACCAGTGTGTGTGTGTGTATGTCTGTGTCTGTGTCTGTGTCTGTGTCTGTGTCTGTGTCTGTGTCTGTGGCTGTGTCTGTGTATATGTCACCTTTGGAAAGAAGGGAAAAGGTACATGTTTTCAACTTTTTTCTAGGGTCAAGGTTCTCAGAAATTATTGTAATGAACTGCATTAAAATCATATGTATATATACATATATTTCTACATAGAATATGCAATTATACACACAGTATAGATAGAAAAATCTTAATATGGTTTATTATATATACATATCTATCTACCTATCTGTCTAACTACAATTGTAGCCACTGTGTATATTGTATTCTTTGCTCTGTATAACTCATTCAAGATTGTTTTCCCCCATATGTATCTGAATTCCTCATGTTTCTTGGTTTTATGGTGAATTTGTGTTCCATTACATATATATACCACAATTCATTAGTCATTCTTTAATCAATAAACATCTACTATGTAAAATTAACTAAATAAAATTAATCTTTAATCAATATACATATACTTTGTCTGTAGTTCATTATAATACTATACATACATATATATATATATAGACAGAGAGAGAGGGAGAGAAATAGAGAGAGAGAAAGAGAGAGAGAGAGAGAGAGAGAAAGTTACTTTTTTTCTGTACTTCTGTATGGATATATGTATAGCTAGCAGCAAGATCTTTAGGTCACATAGTTGGATATGTCAGTCCCTTTGGGGGACATTAATCCTAGATTGTTTTCCAGAATGGTTATATCAATAAATATCTCTTCCCAACAATGTCCTATTCAATTCAATTCAATTCAATAATCATTTATTAAGCAACTACTATATGCCAGGCACTGTGCTAAGCACATCCGAAAAAATATGAGAAAGAAAGACATTATTTGTCCTCCAGGAACTTAAAATTGAAGGGGGAGAAGACAACATAAAAAAGAAAGCTGGAGGGGCAGCTAGATGGCGCAGTGGATAGAGCACCGTCTTGGAGTCAGGAGGACCTGAATT
>NW_020954720.1:20259020-20350822 GCF_900497805.2 Vombatus ursinus
AAGAAAGAAAGAAAGAAAGCTGGAAAGTGGGAGGTAGAAACCAGGAGATAAAGGGGATAACTGGGACTACCCAGAGTGTGTGTGTGGCAGAGGGTAGGGGGCTAGGGGAGGAAGAGGGTGAATTTTGTTCCCTGGAGCTGAAACTAAGTAGAGTTGCAGATCAAAAGTGGTGTGGACTGCAAAATCCAAGTTCTGCCATCTGTAAAGGAAAGATTTAGGTGAAATTTAATGCTTCATCTTCTAGCCCTCCAATCATCAGGGAGAGGAGGCTGGTGAAGTTGAGAAGATGTTGAATTTCCCTGGCTATGATAAGGAGCATGATGAAGAGATTTCTCACGATCAGCTTCTCCTCAAGAGTAAGGATAATTCTATGGAGTTGAAACCAAACAGAGGTGCAGATGGAAAGTGCAGTGAGAACTGGTATGTATGTTTCATGAGTTGCATGGATGTTCAGGAAAGACTAGTCCTCTGGAGTGAGGGCTGCTGAGCTTTTTTTCAGGGCTACTTTCTGCCTTTTTTGTTCACCTGTCCCCTAACTCTCATCTGTGACTCCAAGAAGCTGTAGCACGTGCAACATTCAGAAAGATGGGTTATACCAGTTTGAGGGTAACTGATGAGCCTAAAACCCATTAATGAATTATGGGGTTATCTACTCCAAGCATATGGAGACCTCCACCAGGGGAATGGACAGATTTGAACAATTTGTTCCAACAAGTCATGAAGGTGGCAGAAGTGGGCACTGTGGAACACTTAGAGCTTGGTCAGAAATTGAAGATGCTGAAGCTATCCACTGCATCCTGAGCCATCAATAATCATTTTGACTTTTGTCTTGCCACTAGACTCTGATAACTGCAGTCAAAAGATGACTGACTTTGCTGATGACTTTGCACAACTCTCCCTCAAACCAATTTATATGTGAGTCAAAAGATATCACCCATACCATTTTACCATTTTCAGGTATCTCAAAGTCCTTTGGCAATAGGTAAGTAATGAAGCTGCAGTTGCAGATACACTTGGAGCTATAGTCACAGCCCTGCACACAGGCTGCCCAGGTCATAAAGTCATCTTCTCACTGGACTGAAGCAGCAGTGGGATTCAGCAGCCCCCTTGGTATATGAGCAACTTTTTTTAAGGGTCACATTGCTTATCTCTGTGTGTGAAAAGGGGTTAGAAAAGACACCCTAAAGTTGTGTTCTTTCCCTAACCTAACCATGGTCTGCTTATGGGGATCCTACCCTGTGGTTGAAACAAACAAATTTACCAAATCTTTTGCAAAGATTATTCCATTCACCATATGTACATGGAATGTGTGTGTGCTTATGGACTACATTAAATCCGGTAGACCCAAAAGACAGACAGTTCTTGTTGTGAGAGAACCCATCAGGTATCACATCTAAATAATAGCTCTGAGTGTAACAAGACTGGCAAATAAGGACCAGCTTAATGAAGTCAGAGGTGGACACACATTTTTTTCTGGAATTACTACTGTGATGGGGAGCACCATGAAGCTGGCATAAGTTTCACAATCAAAGTTAATCTAGTCAGCAAGCTTATAGGCCTCCCAAAAGGAACAAATGACAAGCTCATGAAAATGTGATTTCCACACCATTATCAATGCATATACTCCTTTTGTGACAAATATTTATGTGGTCAAATAAAATTTTTATGAGGACCTGGAGACCTTCATCATTAATGTGCGAAGGAAGACAAGCTTGTAATTCTGGATGACTTTAATGCAAGAGTAGGCACAGACTATCAGGCATGGCAAGGAGTCCTTGAAAGGAATGGAGTTGAAAAAGTAACAACAATGGTTATTTACTACTGAAGACTTGTATGTCTCATGACCTTTTCATAAACAACACTGTCTTTATTTACCTAAAGCAATGGAACATTGGTATTTAACAGACCATGTCTTTGTAAGAAGAAGAGACAGAGAGGGTATGAGAGTGATGAAGGCAATGTGTAGTGCAGAGTGCTGGATCAACCACAGTCTCATCCTTTCCAAGCTAAGCCTTCATATTCAACAAAATCAGTGGCCCCAAGGTAAGATGACTACTAGAAAACTTAATGTCAACATATTAGAGTGCTTCTCCAAGAGTGAATAGTTTGTTGCTAACTTGGAGGGAAAGTTGATCCAACACACTGGCAACAGCACTGCAGAAAAGGAGTGGACAGGCTTCAAAGATTTGGTATATAGCACTACATTTACTCTTTCGGGTCAAAACACTTGCAAACAACAAGATGGTTTGACAAAAAATGTTCAGGCAATTCAAATGCTGATAAATGAAAAATGAGAACTCCACAGAGTTTACCAACAGGATAGTTTGTTCATTTCTAAGAAGGTAGTATTTAACTCTATCAAAAGTAAAGTGAAAGCAAAGCTTAGAGAGATGCAGGATTCTTGGCTCAATAAGAAGACAGATCAAATTCAGTTTTATGCTTATGATAACAATCCAAGGTGCTTTTATGATGCGCTACAAGCTATTCATGGGCCAAAGATGTATAGTACATCTCAACTATTCAGTGCTGTTGAAGCTACCTTGATCAGTGATAAGGACATTTTCCTAGAAAGATGGACTGAACACTTCCATAGTGTGGTCAATAGACTGTCATTAACTAATGCTGAACCTGTTGACAGTATACTTCAAGTTAAAGTCAATCCCTCTCTAGTTGAAATTCCAACTGAAGAAAATGTTTTGAATGCCATTAGGGTCCTCTCATGTGGCAAAGTGCCTGGTGCTGATTCTATTCCATTTGAAATATACAAAGCATGGAGTCCACTGTTCATACAAAGCTGACTTAAATATTACTGGTTATATGTCAAGAGGAGGTTATTCCTCCAGGAGTTCAAAAATCACTCCATTGTCCTCCATAAAGGAAAAGGATATAGGTTGCCCTGTGACAATCATGAGGGTTGTGTGGGGGGGGCTGTCTCTCTCTTAGTCATTACTTCCAAGATTCTTGCCAGAGTCCTTCTTAATAAGCTGATCCTTCACCTGGAAGGTGGTCATCTACCTCAGAACCAGTATGGCTTTGAAAAGGCCCAAAGAACAGTTGATATGGTGTTTGCTGCCTGACAACTACAGGAGAACTGTCAGGAGCAGAGCAGAGGCTTGTATACAATGTTTGTTATTTTGACCAAGGCCTTTGATGTTGTCAGATATGAGGATTTGTGGAATATCATGGCAGAATGTGGTTACCTGGAAATATTCATCAGTATTGTATGTCAGTTTCTTGATGGCATGCTTGTAGAGGTTCTAGATGAAGGATGACACTCTCATATTTCCCCAATCATCAATGCAATGAAGCAGGTCTGTGTGCTTGCTCCCATGTTTTTAACATGATATTTTTAGTGATGTTAGATGCCTTCAACAAGGAAGAAAATGGCATTGAAGTCAGCAACTGTACGGATGATTAATTATTTAATTTGAAAAGGCTATAAGCCAAGACTAAAGTGGAGGAAGATGTGATGCATGACTTTTTGTTCACAGATGATTGTGCACTCAACTCAGCCTCTGAGGCTGAGATGGAACAAAATACAGATCAATTCTCTGCTATTTGTGCTAATTTTGGCCTGACCATTAATACCAAGAAAGCAGATGTTCTCCATCAGCATGTACCCGCACTGTCAATAGTTGGAACCATTGCTTACAGTAGAGAAATTTTGAATGTTATGATAAGCTTACTTGCCTTGGCAGTATATTTTTTAGGTATGTACACATAAATGCTAAGATGGATGCACACATTATCAGAACTAGCCCAGTATGTGGGAAGCTTTCAGATGGAAAGAAGAGGTATTAGACTGCCTACCAAACTGAAAGTCTACACAGTCATTGTGCTAACCTCATTGTTGTATGCCTGTGAAATCTTGACTACACTAGTGCCATGCCAGGAAATTAATCACTTCTATTTGAGTTATCTTAGGAAGATTCTGAAGATCATCTGGCAAGAAAAGGTACCAGACAGTGAGGTCCTTTCTAGCAAACATTCAGACTCTACTGAAAAGTTTGCAGCTCCAATGATCTGGCCATGTTGTTTGAATGCAAAAATTATATTTGCCTAAAACCTATTTTATGGAGAAATCACACAAGCAAAGTGCTCACATGGAGGTCAGAAGTGATAAAAGAGCACTCTCAAGGTCTCCCTAAGGAATTTTGCTATCATTTGTGAGACATGGGAGACACTGGCACAGGACTGTTGAGCATGATGTCCCTGCATTGAGGAAGGCACTATGCTCCATAAGTAAAACAAAATTGCAGTATCTCAAGAATATGAGATACAGGGGCGGAGCCAGGATGGTAGAGTAAAAGAAATTACTTGCTTGAGCTCCCCCCGAAACCTCTCCAAATATCTGTAAAAATTACTCTAAACTAATTCTAGAGCAGCAAAACCCACAAAAAGACAGTGAAACACATTTTTTCCCAGCCCAAGACAACCTGGATGGTTGCTGGGAAAGGTTTGTTGTGCTGCGCTGGGAGAGAAGCACAGTTCAGAGTGGGCCGTGAAGGCAAAGATGGGGCCCCAGCAAACCTGGAGCAGGCCCCAGGGGACTGAATCACTGGTAGCTGTGGCAGTTTTCAGGATTCTCAACCCACAAATGCCAAAGACAACTTAGGTCAGTAGGAAAAGTCTGCTGGATCTGGGTGAGAGAGGAGCCCCAGGCCTTATGCAGCCCTGGGGCAGTGTCTGCTTCTGGAGCTCTCTGCCCACAGATGGTGGAGGGTTCAAGTGGCTGATCAGAGGGAGTTTGCAGGGATCTCTTTGCTGGTGCTGAGGCAGGATTCTCTTGCTTTGCCCATGCTTGGATCTGGGTCTCAGTCCTGGTTGGTGGTCCTGGGGCAAGGAGGAGCACTGGTGTGGCAGAGTTTGTAGCAGTGGTGGAGACGGAATCCTCACAGTTTCAAGGCAGAAAAAAATGCTTATGGTCACTCACAGACCAGAGCCCAGGCCAGGAAAGGAGTAAAAACCACTCCTTAGGTCATAACACCTTGGAAGAACTGAGAACTTACAGGTCCCTAGAACATTCTCTGGAGACAGCTGCACAAAACCCCTGAAGCTTGGGACAGTACGCCGTCCATGCTGAAAGCAGAGCCTTACCTTAACAAAGAGTTAAAAAGTCAAGTAATTAGCTAGGAACATAAGCAAAAAGTGGAAAAAAAAAAAACCTCAGACTGTAGAATCCTACTCTGGTCACAAATAAGATCAAAACACACAACCATAAGGAGACAACAAAGTCCAAGCTCCTACTTCCAAAGCCTCCAAGAAAATTATGAATTGGTCTCAGGCCATGGAAGAGCTCAAAAAGGATTTTGAAAAGCAAGAAAGAGAAGGAGAGGAAAAATTGGGAATAAAAATGAGAGTGATGCAAAAAAAATCATGAAAAAATAAGTCAATAGTTTGCTAGAGGAGACCAAGAAAAATACTTAAGAAAATAATACCTTAAAAATTAGACTAATGGCAAAAGAGGTCCAAAAAGCCAATGAGGAGAAGAATGCCTTAAAAAGCAGAATTGGCCAAGTGGGGGAAAAAAGGTCCAAAAGCTCATTGAAGAAAATAATTCCTTAAAAATTAGAATGGAGCAAATGGAAGTTAATGACTCCATGAGAAATCAAGAAATTATAAAACAAAACCAAAAGAATGAGAAAATAGAAGATAATGTGAAATATTTCATTGGAAAAACAACTGACCTGGAAAATAGATCCAGGAGAGATAATTTAAAAATTATTGGACTACCTGAAAGCCATGATGAAAAAAAAAAGAGCCTAGACATCATCTTTCAAGTAAGGAAAACTGACCTGATATGAGAGGGTAAAATAGATATTAAAAGAATCCACCAACCACCTCCTGAAAGAGATCCCAAAAGAAAAATTCCATGGAATATTATAGCTGAATTCCAGAGTTCCCAGGTCAAGGAGAAAATATTGCAAGCAGCCAGAAAGAAACAATTCAAGTATTGTGTAAACACAATCAGGATAACACAAGATTTAGCACCTTCTTCATTAAGGGACCAGAGTGCTTGGAATATGATATTTTGGAGGGCAAAGGAGATAGGCTTATAACCAAGAATCACCTACCCAGCAAAACTGAGTATAATCCTTTGGGGGGGAAATGGACATTCAGTGAAATAGAGAATAGGTAAACAAGAAGAAATAGAAGGCACCTACCTCCCTTTTCAGAGATATGATTACAGAATTCTATAGGTAATGTCAGACTATTTCAAAGGGTCACTTAAATTGCAGAATTGCATTTTTTTCTCTATTTGTTTTACCTGATTGCTCTTTGAGAAGGGAAAAGAGAAGTATGTAAAGGAAAATCTTATTTTTATTTTAAAGATATCAATTAAAATAATTGAAAAAATAATTCTCACTCTAGATCTGTGAAAGTTGCATGATTTGCATTTCTTATATTAAAAACTGACCTTCCATATTCAGGTCACACATTCGTTTTGATCTCATCCTATAAACTATATATTTTTAGTCAAACATAATTCTCTCTGTCTCTGTCTCTCTGTCTCTGTCTCTTTGTCTCTCTCTGTCCCTCTGTCTCTCTCTCCCTCTCTCTCTCTCTTTCTCTCTCTCTCTCACACACACACACACACACACACACACACACACTTTCTCCCCCTCTTTTTTGCTTTTCTAGCTATTCATGACAACCTGTACTCATGCTTCTCTCTCCATCCTAATGACTTTCTTGCAATTTTCAGTGCCACTATATCTTCTAGACCAGAGATATGCTCTGGAAAAATCAGATCCTTTAGCTATGGAATTTCTGCCTTGTGTTCCATGCTACTCTCATTGAAGAGTCTCTTACATCCATGTCTAAACTAATGTCATATTTCACTGTACTGGAAAAGGTATGTCAATTTCTTTCCCAGTGGTTCAATTTTCCATCCCTGTCACTTTAAAAACAAAAACATATCTTATCAAGATAATACTTCATTGTATGTTTTGTCTCTCTATGAAATTGTAAGTCCCTTTAGTCTATCAATTTTGTATTTGTATCCCACTTGGTTAGCCTGATGTTTAGCATATGGTAAGTGATTAACAAATGTACTTTTCATTCATTCATTCATTAATTCTTCCTTATTTAGTCTATCATTCCAGCCTGCTTTTTAAAAAAATTTTAACACCAGTTCCATTCTTTAAAAATACATTATTATTCTAAATATATAACATAATTTGATGTCTACAAGAGTCAATCTCTTTTAAAACCTAACTTTTAAATTATTTTCTTTGAGATTAAAGACTTTTTGTCCTCCAAATTAATTTTGTACAGCTATCTAAAATACATTCTTGATTGTTTTGTATAGCTCTAAATCTTTAAATTAATTATATATTAATCTGATATTTATATAGTTCTGTGGCCCAACCAGGAAGCATATATTTGTAGTATTGGGAAGTGACATGTCTTAGTCCATGAAAGATAGTGTTTCTTATGTTTTATTTAGCTACCAGGTCATGTCTTACTACATATACTGTAGATGTCAAATGTTTATGTCCTGACGTGATGTGTTGTAGTTTATCCTTCTTTCCTTGAAAAATTGACATTGGTGTCTATATCCAACCTACCTAAGAATAATTTTGTAATTTCAGGAGACAACACCCAGTCCTGAATTGACATCATAAAACTCCATGTTTTATACAATCAAATTCACATGACACAGACCAATGCCTAATGATTTTTTGTTGATATTATTGACTGAGTTATTTTGGATTTAACTGTAGCAGACTTTTTTTTATTTCTTATATCTGAGCTATTTTATAGGCTCTATCTCAAGGTAAATAACTTTGTTTCATTTGAAAATCTAATTTGTATATAACTTATCTTCTTTTACTATTGATTTGTTAAGTGATTTCTGTTTGTTCTACAGAATTTCTGAAAGTTTTGAACCTACCCTGTTTTCAAAAAAGTACTCTCAGTCTTCTTCATCCTTTTTGTTAAGGAAATGTTCATCCTTCTGTAGCTACATTAGGATATGGGCATTTTATTTTAATAATATTGTTCAGGTTTTTGTTAGGGCACTTTAAAAATTCATTATTGTTCTTTTCATTGTTCTAATAGAATAATTTAAATTAGTATTGCACAGGTATTAATTGCTTTAAATGTGTTTTTCCCATCAAGTTTGCTTTCAAAATTTCAGTATCTGGATGTATTGAGCATCAAAGTTTGACTTGATTTATTTAAATTTGATTTGTCTTCACTGGAGAAGAACAAAGTATTTGAAAGTATCACCTTTGTTCATTTGGCATAACATGTTCAAGCTCAGATTCAAACTCAAAGTCTTTAATCTTTTTCTTTCCTTGATGTTTATTAAAAATTTTATACTTATAAGTTCTAAAGAAAGCATCATGTAGTGAGTGGAAAGAGTCAATCTTCTAGATAAGAAGATTCAAATATAATTCCCACTTTTGAAACTTATTGGCAGTGTGATCCCAGGTAAGTCATTTATCCTCTAATTTCTCTACGCAATTCTATAAAGCTACTAGTTAAAAAGAACATGTCTACTTGTACTGGTATCAGGAGTTTTTCCTGTTCCTAATTTCCATACTTCAAAATTATGCATCTGATTCTAATATCTTGGAACTTCCATCAGTACCTGAGGCCTTATCTCCCTGGAACATCTAAACATCCCTGGAACTTCTCAATCTGAAATACACCTTTACAACTTGCCCCTTTCTCTCATTGGTGAGATCCTCCTGGAACCTCCATTTTCACTTTGTGGATATTTTGATTCAATCACCTCTTTATTTGGAATCAATGCTTAGTTCTACTTAGGAGAATTAATACTGGGTTAAAGGATAAGTAGAATGATAATGGGCTTAAACTACTGCATTAAAAATTGTACTTAAAAAGTGTTTTAAAGAGATAACAATTTTCTACCTGAGTGGCATCAAATACTTTAGGATATTCCCTGTTTGAATCTATTTCATATATTTGTAGTACATGAATAAGTCATGCTGTAGGATTAAGTGAAACATTTTGATATAATAAAGTCAGTTTCAAGGTTACACAATTTGGGCAAACTATTCAATAATTACCAAATGAGTAGGTTTTTCTTTACATCACTAGAGACATTTTAGGCAATGCTTTTTGTTCCTCAAGAAATATATCATTTTGTTTTGTTTTGTAGTGGTTTATCATTTGTTTTGTTTTGTTTTGTTTTGTTTTTTGGTGATACAAGCTGTGAATGCTTTATACAAAATCCATAAACAAGTAATAACCTAATATTTAGAAGGAACACTGCTGTTCTCTTCTTTGGTAATAAACATATGATGTTTTCTGGTTTTTGGTTTTTTTTTTTTAACAAATGTAGCCAGTGTGGAGTCAAAGTTCTATAGTCACTGGTACCTAGAGAGATAAGGTTAATATTATACAAATGCACACACACACACACACACACACACGTATGTGTGTGTATGGATTCCTTAAATTATTTATTATTTAAATACTTTATTTGGTCTCCACATAAGGATTTTTTCTTAAATTATTGCTCATAGTTCTTTTATTCATTAGAATACCATTTTGTTGTGGTTTGTGAAGAATGAATTTACTATTTATATCTTTTGTTATTTATTCATATGTTTTTGTCCCCTTCGATATGATCAAAATATAGATATCACATTAAAAAGTAAGTTTTTTTATTCCCTTGTATATACAGGGCAGGAGGGAGCAAATAGCTCACACACATACAGTGTTGATTAATGTAGGCGTATACTCAGTTTTTTTAGGACAAATTATCCTTAAGTAGAGTCAGTTTCCTATTTATAAAATACTATTTTAATCTATTTAAATTTTAAAATTAATGAGAATTTAATGTCATTTGGAATAATTTGGACTAGTATACCTTGGTACATAAGTTTTCTGTCCTTGACTTTTTTTTTTACTCTTCAAAATGGCTGAACATGGGAATCACATTTTTCTATCAGTTAATTCCAGGGTTCCTCTCTGTTTTTGTACTCAGCATCCCATCAATTCATACATTGCTCACTAGGGTAAACATTTCTAATTTTTTTTTCTTTTATAACTTCCTGAAATACAGTACTCAAGAGTTTGTATCAATATTTTTGCGTGAATTTCTTTATTTTTCTCTTGTCTCACCAACATCTGTCTTCAAGGTTAATGACTTTGGTTTATGTGTTGCTTATGTGTTCTTATAATCTTGGTGCATTGTGACATTCCTTTAATATATTTTGTTGCATGTCTTCTGATTTCAAAGTCTTCTAATCCGTCTTCTTTGTATGATTTCATAGTATTTTACTACAATATCCTACATTCTGCTCTAAATCAGCAGTTTTCTTTTCAAAGTTTTTATGATCTCTAATTCAGTACATATGCCTTTAATGCTTTTACTATGCTTTTAAAATACTCTGTTGAAAATAATCTTTCTCTTCTATTTTCTGAGGCTTTACAAAATCATTTACTTTAGTAGGATCCTGATTTCAAATGCTCAATAGTGATATGTTACTTTCTGCACCCACAAGAAACTGTTTAGAATGTGCTTCTTTAATTTGGCTAATATTTCTAGTTTTAAGAAGTATTTTTTTTTTTGGCCTTCTGATGTCTGATGTTGTCTAAGGGATGTGAGTGGTATTTACACCTGTAGATAACTTGATAGATAAGTAAAATATTTCACAAATTTTAATGTATAGGGCATCTCATATTTATACTCACATAATTAATTGAAAATTGCAGAGATTATAAGATCTTACTGTAATTATTGGTAGACTATGAAAAAGAATATTTTTTTTCTTTATGCAGAATAAAATGCCTCAAATGTTCTTTTGACAAAGAGTGAGCAAAGCAAGTGTAAAGATCACAGAATATTCCTTATTAATATAACAGTGATAACTGTTGGAAGAATCTCTTATAACATATATGATGCAAAATATGAGATAGGGATACATATGCCTACCAAAGGTGTCTGCCACTGTGATCGGTAGGGTCCATATCAGGGTCCAATTATTAGAGGAATTACATGTTAAAAACAAAATCCTCTAGATATTCATAATTATGGTGACATAATAATATATGTATCAATTTCTAGATTATTGCAGACCCACACACAACTACTAAAGAGTGTGGCATACAAGATGAGTTTTCACATGAGATAGAAAGAAGAAGGCCTGATATTCAACCTATGACAATAAATTGGTTATACAGAGTAATGAGCTTTTCCAAAAACATATGTATGTTGACCAAATAATACAAATGGCAGATGAGTTGGTCATAGCATGACATAAGTGGAAGGCAGCATGCCAGATTGATTTGGAGAACCGTTCAGTATTTTCACAACCCCCAAGATTTTCACTATAGCAAATATTTTTTGAAATACCAACATTTTTCCACTAATGCCATATATTTGGAATTATGTTTTAATGTGAGGAAAAAAAGCAGAAAAGTTTGGGGTCTAAAAAAGGAATTATAGAGATATTTAGTAGGTATAAATAGGCAGTATTTTACCAATGAGCATTTTCATGAAAGAATTGGAGTGAATAATGTCATTTAAGATATGTGACCAGAAAAGGATGTGAGAGTCAAGGAGGAAAGATAGCCAATCAATGTGCTGTATGGGTACCCAGATGATGCCAAAAAACCTAGAAGTTTCCTCGGTGATTGAATAGAAAGCTTGTGAGTATGTTGGGCATTTATGAGAGAACATAGACAAAAATAATAAAGTAGGGGTATATGAAGCCATTAAAAGATGTGAAACAAACTATAATGCCCTCCCCAACCCTTTTGAAGTTAAATAATTCTAAAAGTATCACAAAGTGAGTATCAACAAGGAAGAATTAAGCAATCCATAATCAGTTCACAAGTTCATAAGATCACAGAATGCAGGATTGTAACTCTTAAGAAATAGACAGTAACTTCCAAATCACCTACAAAAGTATGTGTATGTATGTATATGTGTATGTGTGTGCATATATATGTGTATATGTATTTATACAGAAAAAACATGCACATATACATACACACATACTTGTGTATATGTGTATTATGTGTGTGTGTATTAGATGGAGTACAGGGTGGTTAGATCAAATGTCATTGTGTAGCGCATTAAAAGAGCGATGATTTTTTTTTCAAAGTCAAAAGTTTGAATTCTAGCTCTGACGATAATAATGTTTTATTTATTTTTCTTTTTTCTTTTTTCTTTTTTTCTTTTTGTGAGGGAATCACTTCATGATCCATTAAGGGATCCATAGTAATGCCAATTCTTTGGGCTGTTATTCACGTTCTTACAGTTATTGACCAGGGCCGCAGAGCTAGGAAGTAGTACAGCACTTACTAGGACATAAAATTTTTAAGTCCTATTCCTATAGTTCTACTATACCACAAAATGTTTGGAATTTACAAAGAAAGTGAGATCAATGGTTGTTTAAATATCCTGATTGCAAAAATGGTAGATCATTACCTAATAGTCAGATTTTGTCATTGTTGTTGCTTTCCTCACTAAAAAAAAAAAGAAATACTTCAATCACTGGCCTGGTAACTTTCCCTCACTGCTTCAGGGTCTGTTTCATGACACCTGATTGGCCTGAGGCTGGTCATATTTGGAAAGCATCGCAATGTACACGCAGATGCTCGAGAAATTACCTCAATGGGTTGAAATTTTATAAACAGAATTATAGAATAAATGATGAACCTGAAGCTATGTGCAAAGATTTGGGTTCTATAGAATGGAAATATGACTTGTTTTTCTCTAATATGAATATTCTGCAAACATCTGAGCTGCCTAGTGTAAAAATAACATAAACAGTTATTTTCCTCTTAAAAAGTGACTGTCAATGAGACTGGGACTAGACAAGGTGGTTGTTGTATTTGATTATTTGTTGTAGAGAATAAAGAATTACTGGTTAAAAAAAAAGTTTCTATTTGATTTTATTCAGATGAAAATATTCAGTTTTTGTCAATCCCATTATGACCATAAAAACCTGACCCCTTGAACCTTAGACCATATTTACATCAGGGACTAGAGAGGTATAATCATTAAAATAATTATTGTCAATATTTATATAGTTTAATCAATTACCAATTAATTTGCCTCTGAACAAGTTTTAATTTTGCATGCATACATACATATGTGTGTGTGTGTGTGTGTATTTTAACTAACTGTGGTTCTATTCCAATGTCTCAATATGCTATATAGGTAAACCTGGATTCTTAAAAACTGTACTAGGATTTAGGGCAGCATTTTTTGTTGTAATGAAGAATTGGAAACAAAGACTTGGGTAATGGCTAAAGAAATTGATATGTAAATGTAAAAATTTTAACTGTGCCATAAAGTAATGTATTTGATAGATTCAGGGGAAACCTAGAATGACTTGTGAGTTGATACAGAGTGAAATTAGCAGAAACAGAACTTATAAATTGACCATAATAATGTAGGGAAAAACAGCTTCAAAAGATTATAAAACTGTAATCCATGCAATGACTAATCATGACTTCAGAGAACTGATGATGAAGCACATCTCTCTAGTTATGGGGGTGATAGGCCAGTGGTACATATTGATATGTGCATCTTCAGATGTATCTAATGTATTGGTTTTTTTACTCGAATTTGCTTCTTTGTAAAATCAGGGATTTTTTGTAATTTTTGGAGGGGAGGGTGGTTGAGGGTTAGTAAGTAATGATAAATATATAAAAATAATTAGATATCAATAAAACATTAATATATATGGAGAAGAAAAAAGGTTATAAAAACACACAAACAGATAGGATAATTTTGTTACTACCATGCTAAATTTTATAAATATATAGTGTGGGATAACAATGCAAGATGTTGGAGTAATCCCAGTCCCTCTAACACCTATTACACAAAGACCTAGAAAGTTTAAGAAACTGAGTCCTGATGCAGAAATCTGGAATGGAAGAAAAGGAAAGAGGGAAAGGATCAAGGTAGTCATTTTTCCCAGTCAAGGGCTGCATAGAGACAGAGAGAGACAGAGACAGAGACAGAGACAGAGACAGAGAGACAAAGAAGATTGAACCACAAAAAGACCTAGCAATAGATACAAGTGTAAACTGGGACCTCTGTCACAAAAACACCTGAGTTGAGTCACAGATCCAGTGTGAACTGAGTAGGAGAATTGTTTCTCAGGTGAAGACCCAAGAGCAAGTAGCAAAACAGATAGTGGATACATATAGGGCAAGAGGTAGCAACAGAAAAAAGCAGCAACTATTTGCTCTATCGCTGTTAATACAGTAGGGTCTCACATTCAACCTTCAGGCCAGTTTGAGGACTCCCCATGATAAGCTATTTCCTTAGGCAGAAATCAGTGATCATGTGAGATGGGCTTTCTGGAATGGTTGCCTCAGGATGTTGGAAGCTCTTGGACCCTTCTGTCAGTACTAGATACATTATCCAAAGTGTTGATCACTATAGGTACTATAGTACCTATTACATAGGTACTATATAGGTACCATTATAGGTACTATAGTACCTATTACATAGGTACTATAATGCTTTACATTAAGAAATGACCACCCAGAACACATGAACCCAAACCTTGACCTGGTATGTCAAAAAACATGGACGTGAAAAAGTTGTTCCTAAAGAATAAAATGAAGGTAAAATTGAAATACCTTCTCAACATTCCTACTATTTTGTTTTTGTTTGTTTTATGTATCACCTTCCAGAAGAGGATACTAACATTTATAAGATTATTGTATTATTTTTTTTAAGAATTTGACGAGGTGTGCTGTATGTCCTTTGTTTTCTAAACACTTTTGTACTGAAGGAAATAAATATGGGCTCTCTACCTCATTGATGTTGTACATTGATTACTCTCTTGATCTCTTGCAAGGATACTCTAGACATGAGCCAAACTTAGGCTTTAAATGATTTTCCTCAATGCTCCTTAGAGTTTGGAGGTGGGGCAAAAAGAGATAGAGATAATGAAAATGAATATGACCTCTCTCTTTGGAAGACATGAAAAGGAGTTACATAGGACAGACAGACCTGGATGGATTTTAATCTGAATCATTAAAGGAATTATCCATAATGATGAGATTATAGATTTATTTGAATAGTGAGTATGAGATGAACAACATATATTTATAGAATGCTTTACACTTTTAAAAATAGTCATATTTCTTATTTTAATAGGTTTTCAAAGTTACCCTGTATAGAAGATGGGGAATGTATTTGAACTATTTGAAAAAGAAGGACGCTGGACATGAAAAAAGGTTAAGTCTGCATAAAGTCGTAACTAGTTAGTAACCTTGGTACGATAAGCCAGGGATGTGCTAGACCCAGCTCAATTCAACTTTTAAGAGTTGATTATTAAATTTTCAGTATTTGCATTTACACTTTGGAAATTTACAAATTCTACCAATGAGAGATTAATTTGTTTTGTTGATTATCTAGATTTAAGAATGGAATGGAGAAAACATTAAGAATGGAGATTTAATTTAAAAATGTGAACTGTCTAATTTTTTCCCCTCAGAGACCTAGTTGTTAGACATTTATCATCATACTCCCGAACTAAGAACACAGTTCTAGTAATTCCCTATCATATCCTCTTTCAGTTACAGTGATTCCTAATCATATCTTCTTTCTGCTGTACCGCATTGCAAATGACCATAGCATTCTCCATCTCTCTTTTTCTTACCCTCTTCCTTCTTCTCCCTCACCCTTTCTTCTTTCCTCTCCCTTTCTTCTCTCTCCCTTCCCTTCCCCTTCCCTTTCCCTCTTATTTTCCTTTCCTTTCCTTTCTTTCCCCTTTCTCTCTCTCTCTCTCTCTCTCTCTCTCTTTCTCTCTCTCTCTCTCTCCCCCAAATTCCAGTGTAGTTTTAGGAAAATCATCAAGTGTTTTTGAAAATGGTTTTATCATCCATTGTAGGTGGGATTATTTTAAGATAATTTTACCAACAAAATCTGTTCTATAGCCAGTGCCTCTAGTATTCTTCATAGAGTATTTACAATAAGACTTGGACACGGTTTTTAGTAATAATAGTAAAATACTACAAGCATAACCATGTTCACACAATCATTTTTCAAAGACTTTTGTACTAATACATTTTTTCTAAGAACTGAAGAAGAGTTTCCAAGAAGGATGGAAAATGCCTAAAGAAACAAATACTGTAATGATTCATTTTACTAAATATAATAAAAACTTACAGGTAAAGAAAAATCATATAGCCTCTGTGGTATGCCCACTAAGAACTTGAACATGGTAATAACACTTGCCTAGGTAAATTATAGAATATCATCTTTTTTAGGTGCTGTGATTAATAGAAAACTTATCAATATGATCCTCATTCATTTCTTCCTATTAACAAATCATCCGTACCTTAGGAAAGTCTATATACTCAGTCACCAAACTGGTTTGTGGTTGTTTTGTGTTTTTTGACTATGTTAATAGCCACTTACTTCACAATTGATCAGATTGTGCATCAACTTGGCTTGGCCACTTAGCCAGAGGAAATGACTAGAACAAATGTTTTGTTGCCTTATTACTTATGTTATCCATAAATGCATTGTGTCAATATTACACTTGTGTGTATGTGTATATGCGTATATATGTGTGTGTTGTATGCATATGTGCTTTTACATGTATATATGTGACTTAATTTTATAATTAATATGAAAACTCATTTTTCTTGATTTCAAATCTTCCCAGATAGAGTAGAATATATTCCCCAAATCTATAATAACAAGATTTTAATTTCAAATATTATAGGGAAAAATTCAGCTGTTTGCTTCCTGAAGAAACATAGAGATAATAATTATAACCATAGTTTATTTTATTAACTTTATTAAATGTTGAATTTGGTATTGTAACTAAATTAATAAAAATATCAAAGTTCTATTTGCCCTTTTTACCTGAATTTAATTCAACAAACATTTTTAGGGCAGTATGGTAGAGTTGGAAGTAGAGAAGATAAGAAATTGAAAGACCTGATTCAATTCCCAGCTCTAGCCTTTACTAGTCATGCAATCTTGAGACTACCATTACACCTCTGTGTTCACTTCCCCATTTGTAATATCCGAAGAAAAATACTTTTACTATGTATGTTATAGGGTTGTTATAAAGAAACTTCATCAACTTTAATATGCTTTAGAAAAGTGAGTTGTTCTTAATGCTTTGTGCAAGGTGCTGGGTGAAATTCCAAGCTTAGGTAAATTGCAGTAACATATAGATCCCACCTTCATGGAGCTTACCACTTAGTTGTAAAGTTTATGTTTTCAATACACCAAACTTATCCTAAATGCATAAATGCTTAATGACTAAATTCTAGGCCCAAGTGAAGTGGAGAATTTGAGGCAAAAGCAAATTTACTGTCTGAATAATCCAGGTAATTGGTTCAATGCTCTGTAGTGTTTTAAAGACATTAATATGTGAAATGGAGGAGCCACCTGTATTTCCAATTGGATGACAGTCAGGGAAAATATAGACTTGTCACACATACACATTAATGGAGATTAGTTTTCTTATTAGTAACCCATTACCAAATTAATGTCACATGGAGAGAGCCAGAGAGAAAGAGGGATGGGGTCCTAGAGTTGTCCTTTTTTATGAAAGTAAGAACATGAAAACAGAGTATTTCTCCTGTGTCTCCCCCTACCCATTCTTTCTATTTTAAGTTACTGCTTCCTATTTCATATTCATTAATTTTGGAAAGAATACAAGAAAGGGCAAATAGGAGCAGTGGCATTGAGGAAACAAAGGAAGAGTGAAAGGCAGGATCATCAAGGAGAGAGTCAAACCCTGCAATGACAAGACTCTGAGCTTGAGGGGCAGAACTGTTCTCATGAGCAGGCGGTGAAGGTGTGTTTGACGGATCGTGCAAGAATTCTTTGTAATGGTTTTCCTTACACAATATCTCAACCACCTTTGTCACAATGCCTGAATTTCCATTTCTATGTCTTTCCTGAACAGAAAAGCAACAGCATATATGAGCAATAGCATACTAGCTAATTTACTGTCAGAGATCAGGGGTTTCCTGCCAGGGGATGCTCACTGGGCTAATAAACCACTTAAATGATTTGGGCAAGGTTATGATTACCTCTGCGGCTGATGGAGTCAAGTGCCCCACCCTTTGCAAAATCTGCAGAGCAGCAGTTTCTACTTAAAACTTTGAGGAGTTTAGTATTTCTACAATATTAACCATTTTGCCATATTCATCAAAAACATTTTTAACAGGGAAATATAGGTATTTGTGTTGGCAGAAAATTCTCTCATAGGCAGGTGTCCTGGAGATGCTCAATCTTTGTTACCTAATCAATTCCATCTATCTTGGATATATATACCTGTTGTTTCTTGCAATAAAATGTCAGCTTCTTGGTGGTAGGGAGTGTTTTATTATTACCTTTGTATCCTTAGCATTCAATATAGTGTTTGGCACTAATAAGTGCTTTAAAAATGCTGGTTGATTGATTGATTGACTGAATGATTGTGTATACATAGGTGTTTATGCTGAGGCTTGGGAAAAGTCTATTTCTTGTCTGTACCAGTGGAAGAATTGTTTTGTTTTGTTTTTTCCTTGGTGGTGCTTGCTTTCTTATGTCTCATTATGTAAACCTTAGAGTAAAAGAAACTGCAGACCTGGCAAAAGATCCAAAGGGATTGGGCAGATATGTTACTCACCAGAAAATTAGATTATATTTCTTTTCTCCTAACCACAACCAAGTTGCAGTAATTTGAACTGTTCTCCAGGGCACCAAAATTTGGTTGATATTGCTATTACTCACACTTCTTCCGTAGGAAAAAAAAAAAAACCTTAAGCTTAATATCCACTTTGGAGGGTTATAGTTATAGCTTTGTTTTAATTGTAATTGTTTTTGTTGTTGCTGTTGTTGTTCATGATGAGGATGATTTAATGGTCCTGTGTTTTCATTTGTGCAGGGAACTCCTGATTAAGAAATGTCTTCAATTAATACAGATTGGAAGCTATACTACAATTTCTAGTTTTAAAATTGTTAAGAGGACTAAGAAGAGTTTAAATGACTTTCTCAGGGCCACAGAGATGACATGCCATTCATAATATTTAAACCATGGTCTTCCTGACTCCTAGGTTGATTTTCTATACACAAGATCCAGTGACTAATTATAGTTAGCAGGAATAATTAGTTAAAATGAGAAGGGAAGAAATCATTCTGTCACCTGCTGGATTGTACCTTTCTTGAATTTCTCCATGACCCATCCTTCTCCACATTCCATAATCAACTGACTTTCCCTGAGCAATTGCTAGAATTGGCTCTGCCAGGACTAAGTTTATACTCAAGAAAGGCAGTGGTCACTAATGTGATAGAATTCAAAGATTTCTGGGAAGGCCATTATCTCTGTCTCCAATTTAAAAGTTCTGGCCAGTGACAACAAAGCTACTTGTTGAGATCTACTCCTAACATTGTTCTCTGGGGAAACAGATTGGTGTTATGTAGTATTGTCAAACTCAAATAGAAATGAGACCACTAAAATGTATGTAAAGCTATCCCTATCAGTATCATATTGACTTACAAAACCACACATTCATTTATTTCTTTTTATTGATGTGTCAACATATTATAATCAGATCGGAACAACATTTCTATCTGATTTTGGGTCATGCCTGAAAATGTTGTGGGTCACATATTTGATAATTCTGGTGTCATGGAAAAAGCATTGAATTCATAGTCAAAACCTGTATTATATTTCTACTTCTGTCACCAATTTACAATGTGATAAATCATTCTCAAGCTCCTGATCAGATATATCATTTCATCTCCACCTGAACCCCTCCTCTCCCATTTTATTAGTCCTAGGCAGCAAAATGTTAAATTATGGCTCCAATACTTCCTATAAGAGCTTTGTAACTCTCAAGCTCCATTGAAGGATGAAACCCAGGAAATTTATATGTTAGCAAAGATGTGTTCACTTTGGTAACCCATTGGCATATAATATAGGAAGAATAATTGAGGGGATCATAATGATCTTGAAGTTATACATTCTGATGGACTTCATGAGAATAGGAAGCATTGGTAAACTGTCAAAATTGTGGAAAAGATAAAATACCCCTTAATAGTCAAGGGGAAGCATGAAGGTAGTAGATGTTTGACTGTGTTTAGATGAAATAGTGGGGAAAGATCAAAGGGATGCCAAGGATACTAAAAAAAGAGAGAAGAATGGGTGATAAGGCAAATCACCTATTTTACAATGTTGTCCATTTTAAAGCCGACACATGGAAATTTGAATATAGGATAAAAAGTAAAGTTAATTTGTTGGACATATCTTAATTTTTTCTGATAAAAAGCATGTGATAGAGACTATCTTGTTACCTTAGGAGGAGTGAGATTGTGTCATTGACTAAACTGTATAACCTTATATTATTGGCAATTTGGGCAACTATGTTTAGATTATGTTTATGCCTGTTTTTTATTTGACTGAATTTTGTTTAAAAAAAAGCACACTGAGTTCTATCTTGTTGGAGTTTCACAATTATCTGGTCAAATAATCAATCTGATTGAATATTTTACTTTTTCATAGATTATTTTAGCTTTGCAAGGACATTTCCTATTACTCTGATTCTCTTTTGAAAGGTTTCATAAGTTATTGAGGCAGTGATTTAATTACTAAAAGTAGATCAGTGAGCTGAAAGGAGGTAATGCAGTTTCAAACTCAGTATAGAACTGCATAGTATAAGTTAACCAGGATACAACCAAACCAATATATTCATTTTGGCTATCATCACAAATAATTCAGATTACACAATGGAATCACTTGTGTAGAAAGTGCTCATTTAGACAGCTGACATTGATTACCAATGCCTCTGTCCATTCATTTAATGTACATGGACATGACCTGATCTACTTTTAGTTGGGTTCAGATTTATTTTCATTTTTTTTTCCCTTTTAAGATGAGTACCCAAAAAGCCTTGTTTAAACTATGATTTCATTCTGCGGGCAGAATTAAATAAAAATGCAAATGAAATTTAGAAAAAAAAAAGTTAATGTTTAGAATATCAACTCTGAAATTTCCAGCCAGGTTTAGATCATTTTTCTGTATTGGTTGTTTCTTATTCCTAATAAAGAGAGCACTCAAAAACTGTCTTAGGTATAATGACTTGACAACATGGCTTAAAGCAAAAAGGACCAAGAATTTTTCTTTGTATAGTCATTTTCTTGAGTCTCATGGATTTCTTTCATGCTGTTCATTCTCTAGATGTATTTGTTACATCTAGAAATTGTTAAGGGTGCTGGCTTCAATACAGATACTTAGAGCACCATCTAGAGACGAAATGGTGAATTAAAATAAAAAATAAATAAATAAAAGACCACCAAGCAGTCTAACGACAAGATGACTTTGCAATTTACAATTAGTGTACAAATTATATTTTCAAATGATAGGCTGAAGAAAGTCACACATTCCTAATTGAAAGCAAATACTTGTTTAATGTTGATTCCGGGCATGACTTTTCCAAAAATACATTGATTGAGCAGCTTCTGACTATAATTTGCATTCCATGGCAAATAATTAAGATAATGAATAGATTACTGTGTATTTAATGATATTCGTAAAAGCTTCTCTTCTTGAGTAGATATATTAAAAATCCCCTAAATAACATGCTACGTAAACATGGAAATACAGAGCAATCAAGATTAGCAAGAAGAAGCCTATTCCTTAAATATATGCTAGTTCATTCATTTTCCTGGAGGTCTGTGCTTTCATGCTGACCACAGGCAGAAGGATTCCAAAAACTTGAATGAAATAAATCACTCCCGCTTCTACCTTGCAAGTGTTTGAAAATTTAGATGCTGTATTTGTCCAATAAATGTTTATTGAGTAACTAATATGTGTAAAGTATGCTGCTAGTAATATAAGCTATTCTCTGATTACTTCATTAGAAGAGAGATGCCTACTTAGACCGTGGTTAATCAGTGATACAACTATTGTTACTCTATATTAACCCATTGGTTTCCATGATAGTGGGAAGGGAAATATTGACTTCTTTCCCCTATGAGCTATTTCTAAAGATGAATAACTTTTTGTTTAAAATAACTAAATAGGAATGCATTACAGTGTCTGAACTAAGCAATGTAGAGAATCTCATATGTGGAATTTCAGATGTTAGTGAAAGGCTATTGGGAATGATATTTGGAGCTGAGAGTCCTTTTTTCCTACTTTCTTCAAATCACATCATGCAAGGTGTGTCTACTAAATCCATAAATAAGAGCACTATGCTATTTGACCATAGTATATGGCAGAGACAAGCAAACACACAATGACAATATGACTTAGAGAAGTAAAAAGTTTAGATCTAAGGCTGTGTTCTGACTTGAGACATTTCACAGTCTATAATGCTCCTGAGTATAGTCTCCAGAATGCATGTGATGGAATAGGCTTCAATATTTCAAGGATTTATGATTTTGATTTTGTCTGTGTAGGACAACTCTCCACCAACGGTTATTTTAACTCCTCTGCCACTTGTCTGGTGGAGTTTGCAAGTTACTTTGGTGAAAAAAAAAATCTTGTCATTCCAGTACTGATTTGGTGATAAGCCATTCAGAAGTTCTCTAGGTTATTCCCTAGACAACAAAACTACAATTGCATACTTTGTCTATACACATAGCCTTCTCTGCTTAGTAGGAGAGGTCAGAGTCTATGTTCTTCTCATTTAGCCTTCTAGTACTCATGAGTACTCACCTACTACTGTGAGACATCAGAGAAGTGGTTGTGGGGAGGAAGGAAGGAAACATACATTTTAAGTACTTACAATGTTGCTAGGCATTTTACTAAGCACTTTACAAATAAGATCCCGTTGGATTCTTCTAACAACGCTTGGGGTTACATGTGATTATTATCCATATTTTACAATTAAGGAAATAGAAAGACAGAAATTAAATGACGTACCCAGTATCACACACCTAGTAAGTCCCTGAAGTCTCATTTGAACTCAGGTCTTCCTAATTCCAGGCCCAGCATTTTATCTTGTTACTTCTAGCAGAGGCCGTAGTTTATTAGTATTTGAAAATGATCAGGTCATAGAAATTGAGCCCTAAAAAATGTCTTACCCTCTCATTTTATAGAATGAGAAACTCAGAAAGGTTTAGGAATCGATTCAGTTCACACACCTGGTCAGTGGAAGAACCAGGGCCCATGACTATTTGTTCTTTTTCCATTATAATCTATGGCTACTAAATTTAACCTGAAGATTTCAATAAAGAACATGAAGCAAATAGATTATTTCAAAGTCAAGTACACATAAAATTAGATTCCCCCGAACAGAAACATGTACTAGAGGCAGCTAGATGCAGTGTTAGGATAAGAATTCCCATGAAATAACTAGGAACACTAAAGTTATCCAATCAGTGGTAAATTCATGTCATCAAATGTCCAGTCCTTTGGTATTGTGAAATGCCTCCTCTTTGTTTCCAAAAAGTGATTAATGCCTAATTTCATGAGAAATCCAATGGCATCTGCTTTACTTCTTTATCCTTTGCTTCCATAGTTAATTTAGCTCCTTGAACCAAGGTAAAAAAAATTGTTTATTTGCTTGATTCTGGTTAAGTTTTGTGTTTATGATAAGTGTTACAAACTTATGCTAAATGTTATGCTTCCATTTCCACTTTTAGTGAACACTAATCTAACTGGTTTTTGGCTAGCATATGTTATTGTACTATTATGATTATTCAAATATATCTTATTGTTGATGCTGTTTTACTGTATTTTATTGATACTTTTAAATTTTATGTCATTGTTATTTTTGAAAATAGCCCTAGCATTTTCTGGAATGAAACTTTTCCTTATAACAAAGGAAAACATTTAATTTTGTGACTTCGTCTGACAATGAATATAACATTTGGCCAGAGTGGTTACTTGTGTGTGTGTGTGTGTGTGTGTGTGTGTGTGTGTGTGTGTGTGTGTGTTTTAATTTATTTATTTTTAGTTTTCAATACTCACATCCATAAGATTTTGAGTTTTACATTTTCTCCCCTCTCATTTATTCTCCTCCCCTCCAGATGATATTATCCAATATAGGCTCTACATATACATTCATGTTAAGCATATTTTCCCATTAGTCATGATGTAAAGAACAATTAGAATTAATGGGAGGAATCACTAGAATGAAGCAACAAAACCAAACAATAAAGGATAAGGAGAGCAAATATTATGCTTTGGTTTGCATTCAGACTCCATAGTTCTTTCTCTGGGTGTGGATACTGGTGTGTTTTTTGAATGTAAGGAGGTATATTTCACTTTCTAGTCTCCACATTTCAATACATCTTATGCTGTTGTGGTGGTGGTAGTGGTAGAGGAGAAGGAGTTTAATTCTCTTCCAGTTCTCATATGCTGAAGATTTAGTTTATCTGTATTTATCTTACTGTGCCACAGACATAGTTTACTAGGATGCAAGTATTTCCTCTTCTAATAATGGGCCTTAGCTCTGTGCTTAAGAAGGCTGAGGCCAGTCCTATGAAAGACTGACTTCTGAACAAGGATCATAAAGATTTTCTCACACTCTCTGGTTCATTACATTCCTACTCCTGAGGAAAATACTGGGTATAATTGCTTAAACAAAACTTAAGTTTGCTTAGTTTCCCCAAAAAGAATTCTTTACAGTAGTAAAGTTATTCAGCATATGAAGAAAACCATGTACATGACTAATATTTATTTTATCCATCACAAAAATTATTAAAACACAAATAACTCATAAGTGCACAGTAATAATTACTTAAAAATAGGAGACAGTAGCCCATCACATATTAATCTGTTCCTGGGAGGTTGATATTTAAAACTTAAAATTTAACACATTTAGATATGAAACATTTTATGGGACTGCTCAAAAGGTAAATCACTTTCAGCTTGGCTCTGTATTGTCTAAAAAACTCACTTTAGTTCCATCATTTCTGGAAACCCAATAAGTGGATCATTATCTAGTTGGTGGTAATCTCCTCAAAGGAGCATTTTAGCTGCAGGATTCATTCTCTACTGGGCAACCAGCAATTAGGCCCAGGAGTTCTTGACCTATGGAACTCATGAGGATGCCAACAAGTTTTGAAATATTCATTTCTGAATTGCTATTTGATCATCTGTGCTCAGGGAAATAAACACACATTAGAAGATATATGCAATCACTTGAGGGATAGCTTCAGATTTACCTAAGTCAACATATGTACTTTTTCCTACGTGTGGACTGTTGTTATTGTTATCTTGGTAAAAGGGAAGAAGAAATCTCTTCTCTTTCTACTTTGAGAAGTTTAAGGAAAATGTGTCAGAGTGAAAACCAACATGTTCAGAAAAGAGGCAGAAGAAATTAAGTGTAGAAGATGTTTCTCTACTTAAAGTCCATTAAATTGGCTCTTCCTGCTCAGTCACTAATTGCCTTTGACACAGCCCCCAATTTGTAGGATGTGTAGAAGAATCAACCATAAGCCTCTTCTTGTGGCATTTCCTTTAGCAATGGGACCAAACCACTGGAATGGACCAGGGCACATATTCAGCTTCAAAAGAGGTATACCAATTTATCAATACAGAGGGTGATTCATTTTGCTCACTACAATTGTTTTTGCAGTGCATAACCACTGAGGATAGGAACAATAATATATTGGAATAAGTTAAGAGAGCTGGGGATAAATAAGCAGCAAGGAGGCTCAGCAATTTGTTCACAGTGTGGCAAATATGCATTATATCCAGCATCTCCAGTATTTATTAACTTGAGTAATAATAACTGTAAAGAATAGAAGGCTATTTGTGTATTTTATTAATATCCGTGTGACAATGAAACACTATAATATTAGCAGTTATCTTGGCACTAGTACTATAAGTTGCTATCTTTTCCAAGATGCTTAGCTTTAATGTATTTGAATAGTTGTAAATTTGGAGTAATCCTTTATAACAAACCACTGGAGATCTTATGGGAAAACATCTCACTTGAAAAAGAAATTCAATTTGTAAAGTTGAAATTAATTTTATTGCAACTATTGAACAATCCAAAAATAAAAGTTCCATTTCATGTCATTTGAGATTAAGTAGTTAATGACAACTTTTGTCTAACACAGCAAGCACTAGATAGGCTGTAAGTCATGGGTAAAAAATCAATTCACTTCAAAGGACTAAAAAATACCAACCAGCATGTGGTGAAGTTCAGATGTGATTGATTTACATGAGTTACTCTGTTTTAAGCTTACCCTTTAAGCACATATGCCATTGCTCACTTTGATCACCAAAGAGTTTTTAATTATAAAGCCCACTCTTCATCTTTCTTCATTTCTCTTCAGGTTTTGAACTCACTGTTAGTATCATCTTCCCCTTGGTAGAATCTTTATTTACCCCTTTACACCATGACAGTATTTAGTTTTTATTCTCCTATGTGTTTAATTCTCATTATCCTAAGCTAGTTCATCTCCTCCTACTTTTCATAAATGCTTGTTAGAAGTATTCAGTTGAATGTCCCTCCAACACCTAAAAATCAATGTGTCCAAATCTGAGCTCATATCAATGTTTCACTGAAACCTGCATTTCTTTTAATAAGCACATTTCTGTTACTAAAACCAATATCTACCCATTTAGACTTTGTTATCTTTCATTCTTCCATCCACCTCACTCAATATATACAATCATTTACAAAGTTCTATAAATTTGACATTCACAGTATCACATCATTCCTCTCCTCTTCATCAGGAGCAAGGGGGAAAAGAAGAATCATATAATAAGCATCCCATATCATCTCATTTGATCATCAGAATCTTATCATCTTCTGTCTGGACTGTTGTATCCATTTGCTAACTGGCCATTATTCTCAAGTTCTTTCCCAACTCCATCCTTTCTTTCATTTGGGTCCCAATACAAAAGTCTACGTCTCACCCCTTCTTGAGCATCATTAGTGTTTCCCAGATGTGTGTATCAATTTTTCCTAAAGCAGGTTCCCTAGCTCCTTGAGGGTGCTATAGTACAATCCTAAGGGTCATATGATCAACCAGTTAGATTTTGGGAAGATGTTACTACATGCTCAACAAAATAACTCTAATCTTAGAGTTTGTCTTCAACCATATCTAGCCGTTATTGTCTAGAACAGCCCATTCCATTCCCCACAAACTAATGTGCAATGTTTCTCAATACCACCTCTTTTACACTAGGTAGATTTCCATTAACCAGACTGATTCTTTTGAGGAGGCAAAGTAGGCCATCTTTTGCCTCAATTCTCACCTATTCCTAAATCACTGAGAGGGCGTTGCCTCAGAGAAACTGAGACCTGGAAAAGACTTCAATTTAAAAAGGGCAGGGTCTCCCACTGAATCCGGGAACATCTCCAGTCATCCTGACCTGTGCTTTTTCCCCCCCACTGGACTCAGATGACTCTGTTGGAGAGAGTAAGGCTAATTTTTAGCCCAGCCTTTTGCACAGCCCTGCCTCACTTAAATTCAATTCATGAGCGTGTCAAGACATCACCCTCCTGATGTCATTGAGAATGATATCTTTGAAAATGAAGGATGAAAACAAAAGGCCCTTTAAGGCATTGCACAGATGAAATTGAGAAAATTCACTCCCACCCAGCATGCCTCACACCACTCCTTCTTGCTTTCCAAATCATTTCATGGTTGCAGCAGTAATATTTCACCTCAGAAGTTGGGCTGTGTATCCTGGAACAGTGACCAGTAAATAAGAGGAATCCTTTTCAGTTTTTTGTTTGTTTTGTATAGGATAAAATGCTATGTATAATGTGAACAGGCATGAAGATTTGGGATATGGATCATATATCTTATTACATTATCTCTCTACAAAATACCCATTCCTCTGTTGAACTTCCTTATTTCTATTAAGAATACAACCATCCTTCCAGTTCCCTTTTCTTCCCCAGAACATACATATGCACACACACACACACACACCACATACACATCCTTAGGATGCATCCTGAGGACATCAAATTTCAATTTTGGATACCTAAAAATATTGCGAATTTTTCTTTACATCAAACTTAAAATGATCTTTGTACAACTTTAGTTCCCTGCTCCTGGTTCTACCCTCAGGAGACAAGAAATTCAACTCTATTTGTACTACCCCTTGACATCTCTTAAAATATTTGAAGACAGTTATCATGTACTCCTGGAATGTCCATTTCTTCAATTAAACATATCCAATTACATTATTGGACTTTTTATTGTTTATTTTTTTCAGTTAACAAGTATTTATTTTCTCGGTTGCTCACTTTTCCCTCCCCAGCAAAAGGGAAAAAAAAAAAGAAAAACAAAATCCTTATAACAGACATGCAGAATCAAGTAAAGCAAATTCTCACTCATATGCCAGCATGGAAAGGAGACCTAATAAACTCCTTGGAGAACAGGTGATCATGGGCTTACTGTGGTTAGGGACCTCAGTAAGCTTACATGGGACTTTGTCCAGGAACCTGTTCATCAATTGGACCCTGCACATCAGCTATTAACCAGTTATTCAGCATATAATTATCATAGAACCCATAAGAACCAATAAGGTAAATCCACTTATCAAATTTAAGCAGGGGTCAAGAGATGTCTTCAAATATGACAGTCTTCTTGTTCAACTTAAATAGATTCTTCTTCAAAGATCCCTGTCTCTCACCTCCCTGTAAATCCTATAAGACAGTCTCATCTCCCCATAAATCTCTTCTCTAGGGCAAATATTCTCCACTTAATTTAACTAATCTTGGGACAGTATCCAGGACTCTCACTATCTTGTTTTACCTTCTCTGGATGATTTAATTTGTCAAAATCCTCCTTAAAATGTGATATTACTGAATCTTACCACACCAAGCCTTCTGGACTTTCAGTGGAATTTTTTTATGTAAGAAAAACAAGAGCAGAAAATCAACAAAGAACAAAATCTCCCTATGGAAGACCTGGTCATGTGAATGTTGTGTTGATTGGGTTCTGGTGAAAGATGCACTTCCTAGGGACCTTTTTTTCTTTTGGAAGTTAATGAAATCAAGTAGGAATTGTACATTGTCACATTAGTTAGTACGTTGGAAAGACTGTATTAGTTCCTGGAAAAGTGAGTTCACGTAAGTGAGGAGGGTTGTTTGAACTATTATTAATCTTAAATACTTTCCTTTTTGGGAGGGCTGCAATAGAAGGATTATATTTTGGGAGGTCAGTATAGTTTCTTAGTAGGCCCAAAATCAAGGAAGGGGAAATAACTTTACTGCTTTGTGCCTTGGGTATAAATCTTTATAGTCTGTGTGTGTGTGTGTGTGTGTGTGTGTGTGTGTGTGTGTGTGTGTTTTGGGGGAGGAATGGTAAAGAAAGCCTGAACTACAGACTTTTTTAAAAGAGGGGGGAAATTTCAATTTGAAAAGTGGTGGTACAAAGTAAATTGATAGCATGATACTGAGGATCAGAGTGTATTTGTATCTGAATGCAAGCTACTTTTGCTATACTTAAAATAGAATTTTACATTATTCTCTCTATTTGCCTTTAAAAATACATTTTAAAAATAAATATTTAAATACTCAATCTCTATTTAACCAATTTTTTATTCAATACACAGGGAAAAAATCAGGCTTGATTTCAATTGTGTTCATTACCATTTCACTCTCTAAACCTTGATTTTACATTGTCCCTTTGGAAATCTCAAGAAAGTATAGAAGATGATTAAAGTAAAATGTTTATTAGGAAATGAATGATTTGCCATCTTTGTTTTGTTTCTTTATAAAAATTATTACCTGATGGTAAAGATATACCTTATGCAGCCTTCAAGCTAGAGTTAATATAAGATGTCCAGTATTTGAAAGGTAGCAACTTGCCAAAGTCTTAGGAAATGGTCAGGGAGACTCACAGATCTTTCAGTATAGAATCTATTTTTTTTTCTTTGAATGAAATATCATTAAGAGATTTGAGTCTTAAAAATATGTGCTCAAATTCACTTAAAAGCCTGATGAGATGTCCATTCTAAGTAAAGTGTTTGTATGGTTAACTGGAGCTCTGAGAAGCAACCAGAAAGAATATGTATTTAAAGAAAAAAAAAGTGCAAAATTAAATAGGACAAATCTCAGGCACCAACTGTGTCTTTTTTTTCCCGGTTATGAGGGTTGAGTACAAGAAATGAACATTAATATGTCTAATTATAAGGTATAAAAAAGTACCCTCTGTAATAATCTGTCTTATGATTTTCAAGGATTAAAGAAGACAAAGGAGATAAATAAAAGTTACTCTTTGACCTCCCTGTGGATCAGAGAAGTGTTGTGTGTGGAAGATATCAGTATGCAGCTACAGCAGGCCTCATTAGTTTGCCATCTGCCATAGTGGATAGATGCTGAAATGTTGTTATTGTAAGGTTCATTGAGCAGTAAAATTATAATATTTTTTAAAATATATTTTAAGTAAAAGTGCCTGAAAGAAACCTGATGCCAAATGGTGACAAAGGCCTTGAGACAATTTAGTAAGACAAAACAGCAACAACAACAATAGTAATAACAATAACGAGTATATATGTTTATTTTAAAATTATCAGGCAATCCTAACTTCTTTTTTATATGAACATCTAACCTTTCCAACAGAACGACATTTCCTATGGCCCAGTATTTAAATGATATGGAGTATATTGTGCTTTATTCTAGTTATTTTGGTAGTAGAGTATAATTTTTTTATTGCATGGTAAATGATTGGAGCTGTCAAAAAGTTGTGGTGCTGTTTCATTAAAGAAACTTTTCTAAGTTATTTCTCTTCAACATCAGACCTAAGAAATGGAATATGAAGAAGGGAAAATAAATGACTGTAGAGAATCTGTTAGGACAGTTGTATGTAGCAATAAAGATAGCTTTTGATGGATAAATGTAGGTGGGGAAAATACCATCCATTAAACAGCATCCATGACTGTCTCAAAAACATAATTGTACTATAAATATGTACTTTTAATAACATATTTGGTTTCTCAAAACTTAAACATTGAACTAATTTGGCAAGCAGACAGACAAAAAGACAGAATCATAGAATTGGAACTGCATTAGAAGGCAAAACCTTAATTAAAGTGTGAGTCTCCTTGAAAGTATCTCTCCAAAATATTAAACAAAAACCTGTTTGAACACTTTGAATGATGGCAATACCCCATCTTACATTTTATAGAATAGAACTCTAGTCTTTAGAGTCACAGTCATGGCATATATAGATTTACAGCTGTAAGGGATTTTTGAAGTCACCTATTCCAAGTCTTATTTTACAGTTGAGGATCTGTGACCCAGAGAAATGAAATGACTTTTACAAGGTCACACAGGTAATAGGTAGCAGAGCCAGGATTTGAACTTAGACTGCCTGCCTCTACATAAATGTTTTCATAGTCTGTCATCAATTTCTTACTTCTGTTGAAAAAAATCAATCTCCTGTAAGTTCTAACCCCATTTGTATTGTTGTTATTTGAAGTCACATAAAATAGGTATAGTCCTCTTTCCAGAAGCAGGGCAGCTAGGTGGCACAATGGATAGAGTGTTGAGCCTGAAGGCAGGAAGATTCATCTTTATGAGTTCAAATATGGCTGCAGATACTTACTAGCTATGTGACCCTGGGCAAGTTACTTAACCCTGTTTGACTCAGTTTCTATAAAATGATCTGGAGAAGGAAATAACAAACAACTCCAGTATCTCTGCCAAGAAAACTTCCAAAAGGGTCACAGAGAGCTGGACATGACTGAAAAATGACTGAACAAACACCTTCCAAAAAACACCCTTCAAATATCTGAAGATATATATGTGCCATATATTTCCCATGTATTCTTTTCTTTTTCAAATGATTTATCATAAATTGTGCAACTGTATTCCATGACATCATTTTACACATCATCACTATCCTGACTACCCTTCTGTAAATGTCATCCAGCTTGGCAAAGCTGTTTTGTAATCCACAACAAGGATGTATGAAATTACCAACTATTTGCCAAACACTGTGCTAGGCTCTGGGCCCTGAAAAAAGAGCTTCAGATATTCCCTAAGTAAGATTTACTCAAGTGAACCTCTCAACTTTCTTTTTTTTAATTCAACAAACATTTATTGAACATCTTCTGTAGGTGAAAGGATGTATAAGATATGGGAATGCTCAGGAGATGCCTGTGAAAAGGAAGCATTGGAACTAGGGAGATCAAAAGGAGGAAATGAGTCAGGAAAAAACAACCCAAGAGCAGCATCTTAGGAGTAAACTCATTGTGAGTTGGAATGACTTCACTCTTTGAACTTGTATCCCCAGCGCCGAGCATAGTGTCTGGCATATAGGAGTCGCATAATAGTGATAGCTAGATTGAGAAAGATTTTCTTGTGTGCTAAATGATGTAGTTCTGAATATTATTTCGAAATTTCTGAAATGTTCTGAAAAAAAAACAACTTTTTTTTTGAGTGAGACAAATGGAGTTAAGTGATTTGCCCAGAGTCACACAACTAGTGAATATTATGTGTCTGAGGCCAGATTTGAACTTGGGTCCTCCTGACTCCAGGGCCGGTGCTCTACCCACTGCGCCACCTAGCTGCCCCCCCCCAAAAAAAAACTTGTAAGGACAACACTTGTTTGGATGTTTATATTCAAAATGTTTTGCTGGCTTCAAGTCACTATTACAAGGTAACATGCAGCACGTTTGACTAAGAAGGAAATTTCCTAGCTTTGGTTTTTATTTTATGGTCTTACGTATGTAATTCAGAATATTTCACTCTTCTGTTACCATTCACTAAACCAAAACTATTAAGCCCCTTTGACATAGAGAAGCAAAAATATGGCTGATAGATAAAATAGACCAACATAAAGTTATTGAGCTGATTCATCCAATTAAAAAGCTAGTACATTTTGTAATTCAAGGCAACAGATGACTGATAACAACTCAAGAAAGCAGAAATGTTTTTTGCTTTCAAAGAAGGAAAAAAAATATTTATAATATCCTTATTTACCAAAAGTAACTTTTTATGAGAAAAAGGATGTTCTGATATCAATCATTTCTAAAGTCATCAAGAGGCCTCAAACCTCTAGAAGTTTTCTCAAAGTTGTCTGTCAAAATCTATGCAAATAACATTTCTGAATTCCTTTCTCCTGATGAAAGTATTCCTTTACCTTCTGCTTTGTAGCAGTGAAAAAATAAAGCAGGCACTAAAAAGAAGTTATGTAGTGTAAAAATGAATAAAATAGATTATAATGCTATGGAATATATTTAGAAAAACCTTTGCCATTGGTTTTTTAGCTGGTCTTCTGAATCAATTTATGCCTTCTTCAGACATATTTATGAACTATAAGGTTATCATTTATATAGTTGATGAGACAATTTGTTGAACATGATATCTTGTGGTCATTTCTATAAAAAAAGTTGAGAGCTGGATGTTAGGTTAATAATTTAAGCTAAACCTTTATTAGTCAAATTTGGCTTACAGCATATTTCTAGCAGCTTGTCTTGAAATAAATGTGATAACTCATTTTATTATATTTCCTGAGCCTGTGAAAATATTAGAATATATTACTATTATGCTTTTATACTTGAAATTATGGAGGTTTATCAAATGACTCACTAAAGTTTTGGATCTTTCATCAGAAAGCACATAAATTACTTCATTTTGTCGTCAGTATTCCTGAATTTGATTGGCACTATAATAGATAATATTAAATGAAAGATATGTCTATACATATCATAGTAGAGGTCAAAGAAAACAAACAAGACAGCCATAGGCCAGTTACTTATCATCTTCTTAACCTTAAGAAATAGCTGCTGGTTTGGGGGCAGCCAAATTGTTCACTATTTAACTAGTTATGTTGGAATTATGTAGACACAGTCTAAATTACGCATTTCAATTTTCACTGAAAATGAACTCAGCACCGTATGGAACAGCCCTTGTCCCCAAGGCAGGCCCCAGGCAAAACTGTGAATTAGGCAAAGTTTGTCTTCTATGCCAGCCCACTTCCCTTTCCTTACCCCTTCTTATTCCAGAAACCAGCTACAGTTAATTTCCTGTCTTAACAATTCCAATGTCTTTATAAGACATTTTCTTTACTCCATTTTATTTTTCCCCCTCCAGGGAACTGTACTTCAGATATTTAAATTCTCAGGTAGTGTATGAAATGTTTAAAATGAAAAATAAGAGTTCTTTTAATTTTAAACAGAGTATAGAGTTCTTCAGTGTGGCTCTTCCGGAGGCCGTACTATAGCCCCTGTCTTCATGAGGCTAGTCTTTCTAATGTTTAACCCTCACTATTTTTTGTGTTTTCAGATTACATACAAAGAGTCAGGTGTGGAGGTTAATTTCTTGTCTTATATTTAATGCCCTACGCAACTGTCAAGGATGTTCATCTACAGTCTGTCACTTTATTCATCATTCACATGTGACCCATTGACAGTTACTAGGGAAGCATGCATAAAAGGCTAGGTCTACCAGGGTTCAGGAAATTTTAATAACTTTCTATAAAAATTAACGTGTTCTGTAGAATATATCCCAATTTGACCTCTTCCAAAATGAATAAAACTTTTTTTCAGATATATCTGATTTCAAAATCAATGACTGTTTCAATATATATTCAAGTTCATTCTTTTCCAACATATTTCCCAGATAATATGTTTATATATGTTATAATCAGATCTGGCTATGTGATAGTCTCTCTCTCTCTCTCTCTTAGATTCTAGTCCCACATGCCCAATTTCATGTTGGACATTTTAAATTGTATGGCCTGTAGGCACATCAAACTTAATATGGCTAAAAATTGAACATATACCTACTTGCAATCCCTCTTCCAAATTTCTTTATTTCTATCCATGCCAAACTAGCTCTTCTTCTAATCACCCATATTAGAAACTTCGTAGTTATCCTTGACTCATTCATTCTCACCAGGTCAAATATTGTAGATTTTGCCTCTATAACATTTCTCATATCCATCCTCATCATCCTACTTACACCATCATACACTTACTTCAGGTCCTAATCACTTTTCACTTACATTATTTCATTGCTTGTAAATGGTCCCACTGCTTCATTTCTCCCCTCTCAAATCCATCTTTCACATAGCTCCCAAATTGTTTTTCCTAAAGTACAGCATTAACTATGCCACTTCCTTGCTCAGTAAACACCAGCAGCTTCTTATAACCTCTAGGACAAATAAAAACACTTCTCTATTTGACAATGAAAGTCTTTTATAAACTAACTCCAACTCACCTTTCCTGTCTCATTGGACATTACTCTCCTTCACACTTTCTAATCCAATAAGTCTAGTATTCTTGATCTTCCTCACACATGCCGTTCCTTCTCCTGTTCCCATGCCTTCTCACAGACCATCTCCCTTGCCTGAAATACACTAATTTCTCACCTTTGTACCTCAAATCCCTAGAGTCCTTCAAAGCTCAGCTCAAGGACCAAAATGTGCATTAAACCTTTACTCATCTGTCAGTGACTTTTTTCTGAAAATTATCTTGTGTTAATTTTTTATATATTTTATTTACAATTATATAATGACATATAAGTATGACTATATATGTAATATAGTCTATTGTGTATGTATATATATATGTTTGTGTTTACATATTCACACATATGCGAGTGTATGTATATATATATATACACGCACACACATATGTATGAAATAGTCCCTTTCTAAGAGTAAGTCCCCTTCTAAGAGCTTGTATGTGTGTATGTACATAAATATATTTGTACACACTTAAATATATACACATACACACATACACACATACACATACACATACACATACAAGCTCCTGGAAGGGAATTATTTCATTTTTGTCTTGTATCTCCATCACCTAGCATAGATCCCAGTACCCAGTAGGTACTTATTAAATGGTTTTTGATTTATTGATTAATATTTAATAGAAAGCACCCTAATTCAACAACAATCATTTATTAAACACCCTACTGGTAGGAAATACTTTGTTAAGTCTTAAGGATACAAACCCAAAACAAATAACCATCCATTTCCTTAAGAAATTTAAATTCTCTTGAGGAGAAATAGCCATGGCAATACTTATGTATATCCTTGGTAATTTGAGGAGGGAGGGAGTACTAACAACTAGAGACACAATCAATTAATAGCCATTAATGAAGTGCCAACTATATGCAAGATGGTAAGTTTGGTATTGAGACTACATATGTAAAAGTGAAATAACTCTTGCCTTCAACAAGTTTAAATTTTACTGGGGCAATGGGGGAGGAGATACTGTATATTTACAGTTGAGTAAATAAAGGCTATACATGTATAAATATATGTATGTGTGTGTGTGTATACACACACACAATGATGGGGACACTAAAAACTAGAAGAATGAGGAAAAGTCACTTGAACAAGAAGGTATTTCTGCTGAGCGTTGAATAAGCAAGGAGTTCAAAGAGGCAGATATTATGAGTGAGGGCATTCTATGAATGAAATATAACCTGTGTAAAAGCAAGGGTAGGAATGGGAAACAGCACGTACTACAGCTGGTTAAAGTACAGAGAATGTAAAAGAGAGTAGTGGAGGATAGTAAGGATAGTAAGGAATTATGGTGTAAAGATTAAACTGGGGTGAAATTGTATAAGTCTTTAAATTCCAAACAGAGGAATTTGCATTTTAACTTAAAGAACATGGAGAGTCTCTGAAGCATCTTGAGGAGAGGAGTTACAATGAGTTTTAGTAATATTAATATTGGTAGCTGTGTAGAAGGGAGATTGAGATTTTTAAAAGGCATCAAATAGGAGATGGGTCTTGAAGAGAGCTAAGTATTCTGAGGGAAAGAAGAAGGGAGTGAATTTCAAGCCCGATGCCTGTGCATTTTGTTAACTACTTTCAAAATAATTTTCATACCAAAATCATGATGCTTGGTGCTTTATAAGACCAATAAAAATAAGGTACAAACCCTGCTTTCAAGTCATTTACAATCTAATAGAGGAGGGGAGAGGACAGATACACAAACTATTTAATACAAAATAGCTAAAGGTAATTGTAGAGGAAAACTAATGGCAAAGGTCTAGGAGAAACCTGAAAAGATTAATATTTCTTTTCTGACTGAGAAAATCAGAAGAAGCTTTATGGGGGAATAGTATTTATAGAATCATAGACATAGAATCATAGCCTTGAAGGCTGGTAAAGGGACTTTAAGGGATCAATCCATAACCAAAGCATGAATTTGATCTTCAGTCATCCAACAAATTGCCACACAGCCTTTCGTTGAATTTCTCCAGTGACAGAAAACTTTCTAGTCTCCAAAGTAATCTATTCCATTTTTGGATAGTTCTACTTGTTTGCAATTATTTCTCAATATTGACCCAAAATCTGACTGCTTTCGAATTTCTATCCCTTGATTTTAGTTTGGCTTTCCAAGATGAATCAGAATAAATCTAATCCCTCTTCCATAAGAAAACACACACGAAATATTAAAAGATTGATATCACATTGTTTTTCTATTCACTTTGGGCTCGATTCTCTCACTGCTTATATGGAATCTAAATGGATCTTATCATCTTGATCACCTTGATCTACATCCACTGTAGACTTTAAATTCTCCTTTTGAGATGTATTCCTCAAAACTGGACACAATATTGCATACTGACCAGGACATGGTAACACAGTATTAACCAGTAGTATACTGATAAATGATTAACAAGCAGCTCCCTGGGGGAGGAGAGGTTGTGTACATGACACACTTTTAAATTTACTCTTCATTAACATTTATCTCTATCATTGCATTAAGTCTAGTCGATCATGATTTCTGAAATATAAATGAAACTGCTGCTGGAACCTATTATTTATTCTAGACAATTTGTTTCTACAAAGAAAGCCTAAGACAATGTTAGGTTTTTTTGAGATATCACACTGCTGACAAATACTGAATTTGTATTTCACTATTATCCTTGAGTTTTCCTTACATAAACTATGCTGAAAGCATGTCTTCTTCTCCTTTTTTTGTATACATTTTTATGAATTCAGGTGCAGGACTTGAAAGTCAAATTGCCAACTTCATTTAAATGGACTGAGGACACAAATTAAGGCTTCACCTATGGAGAAATAGCAATGTTAAATATTTTCATCATACAATGAGTAATTTTCCTTATAGCTTAGTCACTCCAGAGACTACTTGCATTAATAATGACAGTGATTGTTGGTGAAGATGATGATGAGAATGAGGGTAATTTCCCATATTTTTGGATAATATGTAGATAATTTTTTTTATTATAGCATTTTGAATTAGTGGTGGCATAGGTAGTTCCACTTTACAGATGGAAAATTGGAAGCTTAAAGAGGATAGGTGACTTTCCTAAAATCAAAGACCAAGCAACTAGTAGAGTCAAGCAAGCTCAGGTGCCTAACTCCAAATCCCAGACTTTTTTTTTTTTTTTAACCACAATGAACTGCTTAAGACCTGACTGTACTCAGGAAATAGAAATATTGATAATTTTCATTTGTGTATTTTTGTTTGGATAAAGATTATTGATGATTATAATGCTAAAGACATTATCACAGAAATAAACCTGAAGTTAGAATTTTATAGTAAGTCAACAATAAAAGAGAAATATAGACAATTTGCTAAGCTTTTATAATAGGCTCATAGAAAATAAAATAAAATAGTGTGTTTTCTTGTTTTAAATCATTGGCTTCTGATCAGCATACAATAAACAGGACAAGTTGGTTTAAGAGTTCTTTATTTTCTTCAAAGATCTGTAATTTTTTCTTCAATGTTTCATCAAATTTGTCCTCAGTTCAAACTACTGAAAACTTTAGCTGTTTGTAGTCAGCCAGATATTTAAATTAAGTGTGTTCTGTTAGGAAACTTTTTTAAAAGATAGGGCAAACGGAGAAGGGTTTCAATTTTCTAAGACAATTGTTTTGTAATAGAAATCATATGAGTATATAAGGGACCTATTTTCTAATACAACTTTTTTAACCTCTTCTAAGTTGCTGAAATTGCAGTTGACTTTTGATAAGATGCATTACCATTACTTGAAACATGGAAAAAAATGATTCTCTTTAAAAATGTTACATGTAAATGTAATTTGCATTTCAGAATAACAATTGGTCAATCAGATTCTTCTCTTCCTTTTCAATAAAGTAGTTCCAATTCTTTCTCAGAAGAACAAAGGAAAATATCCCATAGTCTGCCAACTCATAAATATTTTAGCTATCAGCATTGTGCTGCTAAGTGACTACTAGACCTGGGAATAAAGACCTAGTTTCAATTCCTGTTTCTGATGCTTAATAGATGCACAATTCAGGGTAAATTAGTTAATCTTTCTGGACTTGAATTTCCACATTCATAATGAAGGGATAAAAATGCCTATAGTATCTATCTCATAGGATCTTTATAAGGTTAAGTTGAGATAATGTGCATAAAATACTTTGCAAAATGCAAAGTGCTATGTAATTGTCAACTGTGCTTGTGTCTGGCTGACATTATATGCTTACTTTCTGGAGACATATTTTCAAATCTGTGTTATGTAATAAGAAAAAAAAGGTCCTCCTCTCCTGGGGTACTATACTTACTAGCCATAACAAGAAGATACTAGATGAGTAAAATTCTTTGGTAACCCTCTACTCTACCCTGGCAATGCTCACTTTGGGACTTCAATGCCAAATTGTGTTTAGGCAGAATGTCATTGTCTAGTCCTGTTGACATTGTAGAATTGAAAGGCCTTACCTTAGGCAACATTATGCATCAGCCAAGGTTTATATTATATTGTATTATAATGTATTGCATTGTATCGTATTGTATGTATTGTATTGTATTGTATCGTATTGTATAGTATTGTATTGTATTATATTGTATTGTATTGCATTGCATTGTATTGCATTGCATTGTATGGTATTATACTATGGTTTTCACTCAATTCTATTACCTCAGCACCTGGCCTAGTTTTCCAGGAGCACAGCACTTGGAAACAGCAAACAAGGAGCCTGGCCTCTGTCACCAGAGCTCTTAGGGTATTTTTAGAGTCTTCACTCTCTGGGACTAAAGATATTTCTATAAGTAGACCCTTTCAATGATTCAGCACAATCTTTGTCCCCAGAGGATTTGGAACTTGAGATATCTTCTTTCTAAGGTCACCTCTTGGTGTCCATCTCTGGAGTTGTCTAACTCCTGTCCACAGTGCACACCCATTTCTTCCTTTCTACTGCTGACCTGGGCAGCTAGGAATTGCAGTGGATAGAGTGCAGGGCCTTAAGTCAAGAAAATTCATCTTCTGGAGTTCAAATCTGGCTTCAGACACTTACTAGTTGTGTGACTCTGGGCAAGTCACTTAACCCTGTGTGCCTCAGTTACTCAGCTAAGTAAAATCAGCTGGAGGAGTAAATGTCAAACCACTCTAGTACCTTTTCCAAGAAAGCCCCAGATGGGTTCACAAAGAGTCAGAAATGACTGAAACAACTGAACAACTGCTAACCTATCCTGAACTGTTCTCTTTACTTTATTTGCCCTAGTAGAAATAATTGCTATTTCTACCTCTACTATGTCCCCATTTAGTTTTTGTTCCCATATGTAATAGGGCAAAGGAGGCAAAAAAGATGAAAGGAGACAAATAAAGTCAGTTTTTGTGCTTGCATTTTTAACTGACGTAAATATTCCATGATGGACATAGAAACAGTGAAATCAAGTGCCATCTACACTGTGAGTTCCAAAGGATGCATTCTAATCACTGTCTTGGAGGCATTCCTTGTGCAACATTGGAAATATATTTTAAGTAAATTGATACTTATATAAATATCTATGTTTAACTGAATATATCGAGAAATATGCAAACAATTATTATAAGATACATGACATTTATAATATGAATAGTTAAGAATTTTAATAGCTAAGTGGTTTTGCTACTTAGTTATTATTTCCCTGATGTATTGCCTCTCAAAGGGAACATATATAAGAGAAAATCATGCTACAAATAATTATTCACAATTCTCAGTCATTTTGACTCTTTCCTTACCTGGTAACCATTTGAAATTATTTACTGTCTTCTTGATTCAAATCCCATAGAGTCTCTTGCATCCATCCCCTTCTCTGTATCCACATTACTTTATTTTATTTAAGTTCTCATCAGTCTTTCCAGGAATTTATTGTAATAGCCTTCTGGTTCACCTCTCTGTCTTCAGTCTCTCCTCTTTCCCATTCATCTATCACATATCTACTAATATTATTTTCAGAAAAAACAATTTTGACTCTGTTATTCCTCTGCTCAGGCACCAGAATTAGTTCTTCCTCATTGCCTTTAGGGTAAAATGCAAATTCTTTAGCTTAGCATTTAAGGCTGTTCACAATCTGGTTCCAGACTACCCATCCAGAATTATTTCATATTATCCTTCTTCATATATGTTCCAGCCAGACTGAACTACTAGTCTTTGCTTGAATTTAACAAATTATCTCTTTAGCAGTTACTTATATTGTCTGTCCCCTGCTCCCGGTCTAAAATACTCTTCTTCATCTCAATTATTTAGAATCATTACCTATATTCTGAATAGATTCATGGTTAATCTTCATCTCCTTCTTGAAGAATTCATCATTTTCCCTTGTTAACTGGTAGTGGTCTCTTTTCCTTCAAATCTTCCTCCTAGAAGGTAGTCTCCTTGAGTACAGGAATAACATAGTTTTTGTCCTTGAATCTTCAGATTCTAAGGCTTTGCACACAGCTGGCACTCAAAAAAAATATTCCTCGAATTGAATTGAGGATATCCTTAGGAGGAAGTAGAATTCATTTTTCAAAGGTGAAACCAGCCAAATGAGTGCTAAGGAAACAGTCACACATAACCACAGTGAAAAACTAACAGAGGACATGGGAACAGTAAACAATATGAAGCATTGCTAAATTAAATACAATTTGGGAAATTGAAATAGTGAAATTAAAAACTACTGAGGCATAAAAGAGGAATTTCTCCAGTCTATCAGTCACAAAAACACTATACTAGCACACATTTCCATTATGCTATGACCCAAAGAAAAGGTGAGATGAACTAACTAGACTTTCCAAAAAGGTTAAGCTTTTTTTTTTCCCTTAAAGAAAACATAACATGTAAACTTCCAACAAAAACTCAAAATGAAATTCAATCAATATTGCTGCAGCAGATTTAAATCATGAGACCTTCTCTTTTGTTTCATAGAAATGATTTGCTATCCTATGAAAAGCTATATGAAGAAAAAAATTGGAAAAAAGTAACCTTATATTAAAAAAGGAAATAAGTTTATTTGAGAGACATTCATTCACCTGCAACAAATGGACATTTTTTTAACATAATTAGCTTTTGTGGTTATCTGCCTATTGCTTATTGCCCTAACACCTATCTCAGAAGGTTGTTGTGAGGATCAAATAAGATGATATTTATAAAAAAGTATATAGAATAGTGCCTGGCACATAGTAGGAGCTGTATAAGTGCTTTTTTCCCTTTCTCATCCATATTTGCTCTCCTCACTCTTAATATTGGTTTGGTTAGGAAGTAGTGAAAAAATACACCAATTATACATATATGTATATGTATATATATGTATATATATAAATATACACATATATATTTCAAGTAATGCATATACACACATGCAAGTGTACATGCTAAATGTGGAGCAGAAAGAAGATAGTCAAATAAGCTTTCTTCACACTGAGAAGAGTTGGGACAATCCTGCTACCTGTTTTTTTTTTATCCAGAAAATTATCAGAATTTTGATAAAAGCAGAATTATTAAGAAAAGGAGTTGATCAACCCTTTCCCAGAATGCTGAAGGACTAAGACACATGAGCAAAAATTTTGAAACAGAGATTTCTGTGAAAGATAAGAGTTCAGTAAAAAGTTTTCTAGATAGGGATATGAATCAGATGCTGATGTTCCCAAAGAGCTATTTTTCTGAGGGGGAGTGGAGGAAGAAAGGGTGCAAAAATACCCCAAGGATGTTGTGCTGAAAAGCCTTCAACATTAAAATTGGCCAATTTGATCTGTTGTGTGTGGGGGGGTATGGTGTGGTATGTTTTGTTTTGTTTTACATAGCCTTGACTTGTGCAGAAATTTGATGTTTCTTTCTCACTCTTTTTGGAACACGGGTTAAATTTGAGAGGCTAACCTCAAAAACTCTGGGATATTTTGGGGGAGGGATTAGGCTACAAACCTATCCTTAACCACAACACAAACTAAGGCTACCACACAGAATGTTTGGTACAAATTATATAGTTTTTTTGAAAGACCATAAAAAACTGTAAATTGATTGGTAACTAAGAAGTATTCTTATTTTGTATATTGATGCATGAGAAAAGTAGTTTATACTGTGTTCCTTGTTAGAGGTTAGATTTACACTGTATTTCTTTGTGCAAATGAAAGATTCTCTGATTTCTAATTGTTACCATAACCATTGCACCTTTCATTAAAGCCATTAACATTTTGAGAATTTGCCTTTTGGAAATGTCTACTTTTCATTTATTTAGCTTCATAAATATTGTAGGTATGTAATTTTTTCTATTGTTTTTCATCCTCTCTGACTAAATTCATTATAAATACATGAAGTACCGAATTCTAGATATCTATCCTAATACAGTATAAGAAAAAATATGGAAATTAGAGAAGCACATGATACCTTGTACTCAACATACTGTACTCAGCAACAGAATGGGACAACATATGGAAATCTAAGTATAAAGCAGTGTGAGTATAAATTTGAAATTAAATAAACAAGTAGTTCTGGGCAAGCAAATGAACGTGAGAAGCCTGACTACAGCTGCCATTCTCTAAAGAAATCAGGCCTGAGGCCACAGATACCATCAGCTGAGAACATTGACACCCCCAATATATTTGAAAAAAAAAAAGATAGACAGAATCAGCCTATGTCATAGGAAACATTATGTATAACTGGTCAATATGTGACAAATGGGAAGCTTATTTAGTGGTGAACCAAAGAGGATTTACTTTTCTGGGTGGTTTATGGGTTTTGTAGGACTATGTGCCAGGAGGGAACAGAAAGAAAGAAGAATCTTTTACCACTAATGCATTACTGAATGAATGTATAAACATTTATTAAGTGTTTTTATATACCAGGCACTGTTCTAAACTCTAGGGATATGATGAAAAAAAAAAGAGATTCCTTGACTCAAAGAATGTATATTCTAACAGAGTAAAGCAATATATAGAGAAGTAATGACTAGGGATGAGTGTTTCTTTTTATGGTGTACAGGGTGTTCATGACTGGTGGCAGGCAGACGGTTAGATGAATGCAATGTAAAGCTGACATACAGTCTGGTGTCTAGAGCTAGCCAGTAGATATAGCAGATAAAGAATAGGATTGCTTCATCTCCATAAGTAAGGGATAAAGCAAGGTGACTGATTATCTTAGAACACATCTAAAGTAGACTTTTTCAGAAGTGGTTAAAGTAGGTAGATTACTACTTCTCAAGATAAAAATTCCATCCTACCACTCTTCATGGTTCCCTAGAAACTTTTTTGTGGGAAATTAAGATTTTTCTAAATGATCTCACAGAAAATTGTTTTCCAAACCTCAGGAGAGTTCTTAACATTACATTCACAATGTGAAATGACTTTAGGTGTATACATCAATATTATTGACAAGATGAGTTTAATGCAAATATCTATATATAGCTATTCAAATTAATGTGTATAACTATATATTTACATTAAATTCACTTTGTCAGTAATGCTGAATGTGTATGGAAATTAGATATTATTTCCTCTTACTTAAGGTATGGTTTTGCCCTCAAAATATTGGGCAGTAAGTTACAGTGCTATGAATACTGTCCTAGGACTCAGAGCAACCAATTCATAGTACACTGTTGGCATTTACTGCCAGTGAGACATTGAGTCAGGTACTTGGTTTTCTTTGGCCTTATGTCCTTCATATGCATGTAATAGGGAACTAGCCACTGAGTCCAGTTTTTGTGAACATTAATAGAGTGTTACTTTCAAAATTCCCAGTCTTCAAGAGGTTCCACATGTCATTGTGTCTGACACATTGTAAGCATTTAATAAGTGCTTGTCGATTAACTGCTATGGGGTTGCGGGGGAAGGGATAAGAACTTCATGTATTTTGCGGTAGCTTAATGGACAAATCCCCCAGCTATCTGGTGGCCAATAGTAGAAAGTCTCCAACAACTATCAAAAGAGAATTAAAATATAACAAACTATGTGAGGACATGGTAATTGGATGGTGTCATCCACTGTCATAACAACTACTTCTTGTCTTTGGATAAGAGACCCTACCGTTTAGGCTACAAGCATTTCTATCACAATCATAAAAAAAGTTCATTCACTTCCTCTAGTTTCCTGACATTGAATGGGAAATATCTTTATATAATACTTTCTGCCAGTTGCATAATTAATACTACTTTTTTTCCCCTGTTCATTGAACCTACTCTTTCTCTATCCCTCAATCTCCTGTGAATTGCTTTATTTATGAATCTTAAGTTGCCACAGAATGCTGATTGGTTGTGTAATCTAAGTGGAATTGAACAGTTATAAATTTAAGCTTTGGATTTTAAATGTAAGTTTTAAGCCAAAAAATAAAGTTTATACTAAATCTAGTATGTTGGTTGTGAAACTGACCCACTTTTCTCTGTTTCTCTCTTGAGATTTTTTTTCTAAATATTCCATTGATTCTCTTTTATTCTATATTTACATCACTCTCACTAGTCCTGTTCTCCACCCCTAACTCTTCTATTCCTCAAAGAAAAAAATAACTTTCTTTTACAAAAATAAGTATAGTCAAGCAAAACAAATCAATACTTTTACCATGTCTGAATATGACTCATTCTGCATCTCAAGTTCAACGCTTATTTGTCAAAAGATGTGACATATGGTTCATCATTTTTCTTCTGGAGTCATGATTGGTTATTTCATTGCTCAAGGTTCTTAATTCTTTCAAAAAAATTAATATATACTCACAATGTTGTTATTAAATAAACTTCACAAAGTCACCTGGTTCTACTCACTGTTCTCACTGTATTGGGTCAAAAAAGTGCTCTTAAATTTCTCTGAATCTATCTCTTTCATTGTTCATTTTACTATAACGATAATCAATTACATCTTTATGTCACAATTTGTTCAGTCATTCCACAATTGATGGACACACCTTAGTTTCTAGTTCTTTTCTTTAATAAAAAGGTGTAGCTATAAACATTTTTAAATATTTATCTACCTCTCTCTCTCTCTCTCTCTCTCTCTCTCTCAGAAAATATGCTTAGTAGTGGTATTTCTCAGTCAAATGTTATATTTGGTTTAGTGATTTCTGTGGTGCAATTCCAAATTGTTTTCCAGAATGCCTAGAAAAAGCCATAGCTTCATCAATACTGTACCAGTGGAACTTATTGTTGTGGACTCTCCATCTGATTCATGTAAGGTGGAAACTCAGAGCTAATTTTAATTTCTCTTATTATCAATGCTTACATTTCTATATGGTTGTTAATTTTTTGTCTTCTTTTGAGATCTAACTATTCATGTTCTTTGACTGTTGGGAAATGGCTCTTGGCCTTACATATTTGTATGAATTTCCTATATAATTTAAATATCAGCTCTTTATCAAAGAAACATTACATAATTTTTCCCCAGTTAAATATTTCCCTTCTAATTTTAGCTGCAATTATTTTGCTTGTGTAAAAGGACAAAAGTAAATATTGAAAGTTTTGCATGATAGACACTTTTCAAAATTATATACAGAATTTATAAGGCTGGCATTCCCAAATTGATAAATGGTCAAAGGGTATGAATAGACAGTTTCAGATGAATAAATCAAAGCTATCTATAGGCATATGAAGAAGTGCTCTAAATCACTTTAGATTAGAGAAATGCAAACTAAAACAACTGTGAGATACCCGCTCACACCTAATATGACAAAAAAAGAAAATGATAAATGTTGGAGAGGATGTGGGAAAATTGGGCCACTAACACACTATTGGTGGAGTTGTGAACTGATCCAACCATTCTGGAGAGCAATTTGGAACTATGCCCAAAGGGCAACTGAACTGTGTATATCTAGCAATACTACTACCAGGTCTGTATCCCAAAGAGGTCATAAAAAAGGGAAGGAACCTACACTTACAAAAATAATTATAGCAGCCCTATTTGTGGTGGTAAAATATTGGAAACTGAGGTGACGCACTTCAATTGGGGAATGCCTGAACAAGCTGTGGTATATGAGTGTAATGAAATACTATTGTGAAATAAGAAATGATGAATAGGAAGATTTCAGAAAAACCTGGAAAGATTTGTATGAACCAATGCAAAGTGAAATGAGCAGAACGAGGAAAACATTGTACACAATACCAGCAACATTGTGTGATGATTAACTATGAATGACTCAACTCTTCTCAGTAACACAGTGATCCAAGACAAATACAAATGATTCACAGAGGAAAATGCTATCCATATCCAGATAAAGAACCATGGACTCTGAATTCAGATTAAAGCAATTTTTTCCACTTACTTTTTTGTGTTTTTTTTTAATCTGTTTTCTTCTTTCACAACTGTGACTAAAACGAAAATATGTTTTACATGATAGCACACGTATAACCTATATCAAATTGCCTACCATTTTCAGAAGCAGGGAGGAGAGAGAAAAATTTACAATTCAAAATCATGTAAAAATGAATGCTAAAAATTGCCTTGACATGTAATTGGGAAAAAATATAAAATACTATTTAAAAAGATTCAAAAAATAATTTATACAGTTGGATTTATGAAACATATATTACTTCAATTCCAGTCCATATCTGCAGATATATAGGCCAATTTTCTAGCAAATAACAATCTACATGACTGGACATTCAATCAAAACACTAAGTCCAATAGGCTGGTGATATTAAGTCTATAATACATTAGGCAAATTTTCTAACTACTGTAAAATAATTACATGTGATCACAATCTAGCATGCTATCTAGGCTCTGTTTTCTTAGGCTTAGACAAATTTTCTGTTAATAATCTGTTTTTAAAGCATATAAACTTCTATGTTCAACCTTCTCCTAATCCCAACATCATTCCCAACCCTGAGAATCCTTGACTCTTAAAGGACCCTCCGTAATAAGTATATGTTTGAATATTATAAATGCTTTACTGTTACCTTTTTTTTAACAATAACTTCTCTCCCATCAATAATCTCATACTATAACAAAGAAAAACAGGTAAAATAAACTGGCACTGTGATAAAGACTGACAGGAATTTCAGCAATACTCACCTGTAATGCACTATATTTCTGTTGAAAGGACAGATTTTTTTTTTGTTTAATCAGTTTTCTGGAGCCAAGATACTACTTTCTGCATTGCATTTTAATCTATCTTCATATACTTGGAACAATGGCTGAAGTTTCTTGGCATAGTTCAAATTGTATCCTCTCTAGAATTCTAGGATTAGGTGAATTACATGTTATTTGAAACAGAATAAGGTGTACAACTATGCAAGTCTCTCTATTTGTACTGATTACTTCAAAATGAGGTCAAAATCTCCATTAAACATAACATTGAAATGACATGAAAATTAATTGATCTGATTATTCCTTTTAGGATATCAGCTCTATTTTATACTCAAACTCGCTGAACTTTATTCTTCTTTTATCTTATTCCTTTCAAAGGTCACATTCTAAATAGTGATTTTTTTTCTCTTCTTTTGGATCAGTTTTTAACTGAAAGTACTATAATTCTCACCTCATTTTTTTAATCCAGATTGATGGCCAGACTCTCCCAAATTAACTTGATAATTTTCAGACACCACATATCTTTTATATGGATATCGTTTTATGCTATCTATTATTAAACATAACTATCTTGCATTAGCAACCTCTCAGTGAAATGAGAACAAAGTTAGAGAAAATGTGGCTCCTCAATATTCAGAACTGATTAAAAACACTGTGGAATAGTAGAAACTGGTCCATAATTTGTTAAGAAATTGCTTTTCATCATATGGCAAGTGATTTGATTTGTAGACTGATGTATAGAAGCACATGATAGTTTAGACTTTGTCAAACCTATTTTTATTAACAAATTTTAATACTACAGTAAGAATTATACAAAGAAAATAATAAATTCTCTATCAACGTCTGTAACTTCACATAAAAATTATAAGGGATTACATACATCTAGCATTTTGCTATATTATTGGTCTTTTAACGAGAAAAGGGACACATTTGCACTTCTTTATTAAATATTGATGTAAATCAAGCATGTCTAGGTGTAATTCATCTGATGACCCAAAGTACATAAATCTTACAAATAAAAATTTGCATTCATGTAATGCAGGGAAATCTTTGGAGGAAGAAAATAAGTTTCATACTATAAGATTAACAAAACAAATGAGAAAAATAGTCTAAAAGGTGGTGTTGTTAAATTAGAAAACCAGGGAAAATAGGAATATTTTAAAATGTTAATTTTATTAATCATTCTTAGTCATCATCTAACCAGTTTTTGTTACTAAATGGAAAACAAAATATTTTAATAGAGACACAAAATTATTCAGTACTTTAGATGAAGGACAAATTGCCATAAGCAGACTCTAGAGGCCACTTACTATTTATGTTCTTTTGACAAGTCACTTTTTCTCTCTGTACCTTAGTTTCTTCACTCATAAAAAGAGGGAGTTAGGCTAAATGATCTCTGAGATCCCTCATTCCTCTAAATAAATGATCAAATGGCTACTAAAAGGAAAACAAAAAAAAGGGTGGGGGGGGAGTTATCAGCTTTCTCCATTCATTGTCTTTATCAAAACATCCAACAATCTTATGTATTTATATTGATGTTATTTTCAAGAAAAAGAAAAAAAAAGCAAATGTTCCTGAAAACTATGATACTACAGAACACTGTCTTATACTGTCAGTTCAAGACTTGCCTGATAAGGAAACTCAATGCATCAGATCAACTGTTTAACACGACAAATGAACATGACATGCAAATGAAATATGTTTTGGAGAAGGTACCTGTGATTTCATTGTTACAGGAAACCCTCAATGAGGCAACTCCCTAGGTTAAAGTAGATTGGCACTTGTTATACAACTAAAAATCTAACAGAGTTGCCAGAAAGCAGAGGTTAAATGATTAGACCAGGGTCACAAAGCCAATGGGTGTCGAGGTGGGACTTCAATGTTAGTTTTCTTGGCTCTAAGGCCAATGCTAAATACACTGTATCATGATGCTGATGCAAATACCATTAATATTAACTTTAAAAGATGACATTCTAGAAAAAATTCTGGCCTATAAGATCATATATGAATTTAAGAATATACATACCATAAGAAGTATAATGCTAGCCACTGTAAAGAAGCTATACAGCAATAGAAACTGTGATTATATTGTATATCCTGAAACTATCAACCTGTATGTCTACTTTTCCCAGCCAAGCTCCAAGGAAAAATATTTTCACTTGCCCCCATTTCCTCTCTTCTCATTCACTCCTCAAACCTTTGTTTTAAGTTAGTGATCACTTAACTTAACTTAACTTAACTTAACTTAACTTAAACTGTTTTCTCAAAATTTACCAATTCTGTCTTGGCAATTGGGTTTAAGTGATCTGCCCAGAGGTCACACAACTAGTAAATGTTTGAGGCCTAATTTGAACTCAGGTCCTACTGACTGCAGGGCTGGTACTCTATCCACTGTGCCATATAGCTGTCCGCAATTATCTCTTAATTGCCAATTCTGATGTTCTTTTCCTCAATACTCTTCCTTCTTGACTGTTCTATTGCATTTAACACTGTTGATCACTCTCACCTTCTTTATTTTCTGTCCTTCCTTTGTATTTTTTAACATTAATATCTCCAGGTTTTCTTGTTACCTGTCTGACTGTTCCTTCTCAATGTGCTTAATGGATCATCATCCATATCATGCCCCCAAACTTTGGATGTTTCTTATGGTCCTATCCTCAGCATGCTTTTTTTTTTCTCTCCACAGTTTTTCTCCTGGTAACTTCATGACCTCCCACTGGTTTAATTATCATCTCTTTTTCAGATTACTCTCAGCTTTCTATATCTAGCTCAAGTCTCTTTCTTGAACTTCAATCCCACATTACCAATTACTTGCTGGATATTTCAAACTGAATATCCTATAGATATCTCAAATTTAATACATCTAAAATGAACTATGTATATACATACATACATATATATAGTATGTATGTATGAATGCATACACACACACACACACACACACACACACTCACACACACATACATTTTCCCAAAATCCACTCATCTTGAAAATGTTACAACTTCTATTAAAGGTACCATCATTCTTTTCATCACCCATGGTCATAATTTTGGCATTATTTCTTTTAACCTGTATTTCCAATCAATTGACACATCTTAGTGTCTATTGCCCATTTCTCACCTCCAACCTCTTCTCTTCATTCATTATTACTACTTTAAATGAGGCCCAACTCCTTGCTCACTCAGCTCTATCCTCCATACAGCTGCTAAAATGCAGATTCCAGTGCTTCCCTGTTATACCTAAGACACAATATTAACTCATTATATTTTATTTTATTTTATTCCCTTCTAACATTCACCACACAGAATATTTCACATCATTCTAGACAAAGGGTAAACACCAACTTCTACCACAAGCTTTTCTCAATCTCTCACCAACTGCTAGTTACCTTCCTGACTTAATACCTTGTGTACAACTATTTCTATTTAATTGCTTGTATTTATTTGGCCTATATTTCTTTTTGTGTGTTCATAATTACTTTACAACTACTTGACATTATCTCTTTCAATAAAATTGAAGCTTCTAGATAGTAAAGGTTCTTTCAATTAAGGGGAAAAAAGATATATGATGTATTTGTATGTAATTTAATTGGGACACTAAGCATTATTTTAAGATATTATAATTTTTTTTTTTAATTTTTAGGCAATTAGGGTTAAGTGACTTGCTCAGGGTCACACAGCCAGTAAGTGTCAAGTGTTTGGTCTGAGCCCGGATTTGAACTCAGGTCTTCCTGACTTGAGGGCTGGTGCTCTATCCACTGTGCCACCTACCTGCTCTTAAGGTATTATAATTTAACAGGGTTAATTTATCCCAAATGAGAAGCTAATAGACAAAACCTTTCAATTATTCTCTATTGAAATTATAGCATTTTGAAAGAATTAAATATGTAACTTAAGGACTAATTAAGGAGGTCTCATGCATTTTAAAGATTTGTAAGTTTGGCCCCAGGCACAAGTATCAAAGCTACAGAGCAACCAGGAAGTTAATAGGTTAAGTACAAAATATAGGTGCTTAAATGAGAAGAACGATCCAGGGGGAGCTCTCTATTTACAAGTTATGATATATGTCACTCTATGTGGTCATAAAGCATTTAATTTCTTTAATTAAGTTGGGTAACTTTTTATGGACAACTGCTCTTTCTCTCAACCCAATCCATAGAGGAGATCAGTTTCAGAGACCAAAGTTATTCCTAGGGTCAATTTTTAAAATAATTTACATTTCAAATGTATGCATTTGTATGGGAACAGTTTTTTGCTGAGTTGTCAGTGCTATAATACGAAAAAACCTAGAGGTTGAATACCATTGCTTGGTTACCTCCCTTCCCCCCTCCCCTGCTTTGCAGACTTCATGAGTATGAGTAGAGGACAAGAACTAGAGATGTACAGGTTGAGAAAACATAGAAAGGTCTGCAAAATGAAATACTACTTTCATTTTTTTCCAGAACAGAGATTTATTTGTGTATTAATTGTTTAATGCTTTATTAAAATTACAAAACTTTTTTAAAACTTTTTCTTTTATTTCTTGAGGGATTTCAAAAATTCTTTGAGTATGTAATATTGAAGGAATATTTGTTAATGTTTTAATTTTTCTCTTTATGAGTCTGTCTAACATATTTCAAAATCTATTTATTAATATATCAACTAAATAAAATCATTAAGCATTCACAAAGAGTATTAAAATTGTATACGTACATTTTTAAAATAGGATTTTATGTTGCAAGAATATCATTTGGTAAATCACATGTTAAGTTGTCATTTCTTCTCTGCTTTACTGAACATTCAAAATTCTTTGCTAGTCCCTAGTTTTGACTAGCTGTGACTGCCTATAAATGAGCAATGAGGAAATTTTTAGCCAATGTGTTCAAAGAGTTAATGAGTTGAAGTTGAAGCAAGATACTTTAACCAAAATTACTAAGAGCTCACATATAATTTTGGAGCTTTCTTGGGTAATTTTCCATAAAACAAATTACTTCACTGATATATTTTCTTGAATAAGTTTACCAAAGAGATGATTACTTTTTATATATAAAGTATAAAGGAACAGTATTTTGTTCTTAACTATATACTTAGAGAACAAAGAAGCTATTAATTTATTTTGTCATAATTATATCATAAAAAAACACTTTTAGGAGGGGTTAAGCATAATCAACCACTCTAAATTGTGTGTTTCTGTTTTGTAGACCAATTAATTCACTGGACAAAATCCCATTCCTGGTCATGGATGATTATCTCTATTGGTTACAGAGATGGACTCTTTTCCAAAACTGACTAGAGGATGGTAAGGTAGTAATCATGATAATAAATATTATGGTAATGATGATGATGATAGTAATCAGCTAATGGTATAAATGCATTGGGGATGATGATGGTGATGATTATGATGAGAGTACATAATATTGTTTTCATTTTTTAAATAAAATAAAAAAATTAAAACAAATAATTGGATTCAGCATAACAAAATGTTATTATGATTACTATCATCCTCATCATTACCATTGCATTTATATAGCTCTTTAAAGTCTGCAATATGTTTTATAAGTATTATTAAATTTTATCTTTATAAAACCCATGAGATATAGGTGCTATTATTATTCCAATTTGACAGATTGGGAAGTTGACGTAGATTGAGATTAAGGGACTGGCTCAAAATCCCAGAGATAGTGAGGGTCTGAGTTAAGATTTTAATTCAGGTTTTCTGACTCCAGGTCTTGTATTCTACCTACTGTGGGTTCAACATAACTTTGTTCTTCATGGTTCTATATTTTCAATATGTCATTCGTTAAATAATATGATTATTTTTTACCTTACCTTTACTTAAGGTCTCATACAAAACACTGTACAATCTTACCTAGGCTTATTATCTAAAATTCTCTCTGTGGAAATTCTCTTTTCTAGTCACCTAGTCTAGTCTGAAGTCATGGGTTATCTGTATTCCTGACTACTTTTCAACCCACATTAATTCTCCTACCTAAAACTTCTAATTTCTTTTTTCTCCACCTAACCAGTTTTTGCCCATTTTAAATGGTTGAGCTCAGGTTATATCTCTTCCATGGAGACTTTTCTAACTATTCCAACCCACAGTGACCTGGCATACTTATTGCTTATAGCAGGTATTGTATTCATTTATCTTTTGAAGGCTAATAATTACTATATTCTTACTTAACTTTTCACACAGGAGTGATTGTAAGATATTCATGGGCAGGACTTTATATTCATCATGTTGTCTGATACAGTATTATGTACTATGTCGCACCCATTAAACTTATTGAACAAATAAAATTTCTTTGTGTATGTCCAAAACAATTATAGCCACAAAAATGATCTATCATTGTCATAGAAAAAAAATCTTACATTTCTACCTTTTATTTGTATTTTGTGATTTCTAGAAGTATAAAAGCATTTTCAAAATAGTTTAATGAATGATTGTTTAAAGAATTACAAATTGCCCTCAATGATATGAACATTTCACTGAAGTATTAGCAATAAGATAAATGTAAGTTACATCAACTTTAAGGTTTTACATAACACCCTTCAAAATGGCAATAACAACTAATGATGGAAATAAAATTTAAGAGTTATGGGAACATGTTTAAATAAATACATAATTTATGTACTATTAGTTGGTCCAAAATTTTGTGGAAGACAATTTGAAATTGTATAAGAAATGTCATTTCCAGTCATATATGTCAAAGAGGTCAAAGAAGAAAAAAAAATTAAAAATAAAAGAATGGACTACATAGTTACAAAAAATATCCATAACTTTTGGGAGTAAAAAATGAAAACAAATCCAATGCCCATCCCAGGTGAGGGTTGAACAAATTTCTAGACATAAATGTAAACAAATACTATCATGATTACATTAGAATGACTACTTGATCTGCTGTGCCTGTTTAAGATGGAAAGTTAAAAATACATTGGCAGCAGAGAAATCTTTGGTACTTTGTATTCCAGATTTATGAAAGGACACAAGTAGTTCCAGGTTCTATTAAAGGAGAAGCCCCTTAAGGGGAAAAAAAAAGACTCCAGAAAAAAGCCAAGATGTAAAGCAGCTGGTGCCTCCATTACATTCCTATTTCTAAGTTTACCACATTGAGACCTAATGAAATATTTCTTTGGGCAAGAACATGGATTCTTTCATTGTGGAGCTAAGATATCTCATGCTCAGTGAGAAAGCTTATTGATTCTATGTATTATATAGTATATTCTAATCTATATAACTTCTCTGATTTGTGTTTCCTTTTGGCTTGGATAATTGGGTTATTTATTATTCAATATGTGTTATAGTCTTTGTATAAATAGCATTTGTTAGGAATGGAGTAAAGTCTCTGAATATATAGCTTAGTATCTCCTTCCTCATAAAAAGGGACAATGACCATTTATATAGCATACCAAATGAGTGGTGGTGCTCTGAATGTCTCTTATTATGATCAATGTGAACAGGTCTATATAATTCTGTTCCCAAATGGATTTTGAGCTATGCATGTGATTTATTGTTCAGTCATTTCAGTCATGTCTATACCCAGTGCTCTCTCCACCATACCACCTAGCTTTCCTGGGTGTGATAGGGATTCAAAAAAGAAATCACCACTAGCTAGAGTCATCTTGAAAGTTTTAAGAAGCAGAAGGAACTTGATCTAGTGATTTAAATATAAATAGTATTAGACAGGCACCCAAGAGAGGAAAAGACATTTATAATTTGTCAGTTCAGGCTAACAAATACATGTAAACATTTTTTTAAGTTTTATTGATGTACTTTCTTTTTATATCATAATCATTTCTTCCATGATTTAAAGTGAATGTTTAGAATAGTGGAAAAGAGTCACAGAATTTTAGAGCAGGGACTTCAGATGTCATCTGTTTGAAATGTCACTGTTTTACAAAAATGCAAACTGATATCTAGTGAGGTTAAGTGATTTAAGATCACAGAGTTACTTAGTTGCAGAGTGGGAAATAGGGAGGTGGGGAGGAAGTTTTCTGATTGTAGATCTGGTACTCTTTCCCTAACATCAAATTATATACTTATGGGTGCTGCAAACAAAATGTTAAGTTCAATAAGAGAAAGGTTATTCCAACTAGGGCAGAAGGATCAATTGGGGAAAGGCATATGGGAATGTTTTGTGCTTCTTGTGGCTTCTGTTGATTTGGGATTTAAAAGAAAAGTTGTATTTTGAATCACAAAACTGAATTAGGAGAGCATTTCAGGTGTAGGGAATAGCATGAGCAGATGCCTAGTGGCTATGAAAGTGTAGGGCATTCATGAGGGCTAGTATACGGCCCAGTTTAGTTTAAGAGTAGTCTATGGGGTAGTCTGAGGTAAAGCTGTACATATAAGGTAGGGTCACATTCTGAGGCATCTTAAAGATTTGCAAAAAATTCTGAAGTATAACTAGGTTTGGCAGCAAGACACATTGAAAGATTTTGAGTATCTGAGTGACATGACCAGGTCTATGACCAAGGATAACTATAATTCAGCATATAATGTGAAAGAGCAATAAGAGAAGTCCAGAATGCTATTTTTAGATAATTGGAAACTGATCATTGCAGGTATGCAGAATTAAACCAAGTTTAAATGTTATCCAATTGATTTTAAAGTTATAAAAAACCACTTCAATTTAGCTTTACAAGATGTCTATATGCCCATAATGCTTCTTTTTTTCTTTGATTTTTTTAAATAGTGATTTGTAAAAAGTGATTTTAAAATAACTTTATATCATGATTTTTTAAAACATTTAAATAAATAAATGAAAATTTAAGAATTATTTTAAATAATTTTTATCACATAACAGAATATTTTATAGAGCTGGAAGAGACTTATGAGTCCACTTAGCCTAGCCTCCTCATTTTATAGATAAAAGAAACTTAGACTCAGAGAAGTTAAGTGACTTGCCCAAGGTCATTCAGATGCTAGTAGTAGGGTCAAGATGTGAATCCAAGTCCTGTGATTTCAAAGCCATTGGCTGCTATTATCATAATATTACCCTTCCTTTCAGTATAGTGTTATGGTCATTAAAATTTTAAAAATATTAGGGACAGCTAAATGGTGCAGTGGATAGAGCACTAGCCCTGTAGTCAGGAGGACCTAAGTACAAATCCAGCCAAAGAAACCTAACAGTTGTGTGACCCTGGGAAACTAATTTAATCCTGATTGCTGTGTATGTGTGTGTGTCTGTCTGTATGTCTGGATATATACACATATACACATAAATATATGTACACACACGCACACACACACATATCCCTCTGTATGTGTATATGTATTCTCACAATGACCCTGGTAGATGTGCAGTGTAAATATTATTAACCCATTAAGTTTAGATGTAGTAAGTACCTTACCCTGGTCACAAAGCTCAAGTGTCACCACAGGAATAGTGCCAAGCTTCTTGGCATTAAATAAGTGCCCTATTCTTTCTTTCTTTTCTTTCTTTCTTTTTGTTTTTTGGTATTTAATATTTTTTTCAATTTTAACTTTTTAAAACAAATTAGTTTTTATTTTATTTTATTTATTTTGTTGTATTTTGAGTTCCAAGTCATCTCTCTCCTTCCCTTACAACCTGGCATTGGAGAAGGCCAACATTTGATATAGATATATATGTGGAAATATATAATACATACTTCCATATATCAGTTCTTTCTCTACAGATAGTTTTTTCTTTGATAAGTTCTTCATAGTTGATATGAATGATCACATTACTTAGAATAGCTTAATCATTCACAGTTACTCTTCAAACAATATTGCTGTTACTGAATATGACATTCTCTTGGTTCTATCAACTTCACTCTATATTATTTTATGCAAGTCTTTCCATGTTTTGCTAAAAGTAAGTCGATCACCATATCTTACAGAACAGTAGTGTTCCATCATACCCATATACCCCAATTTTTTTAGTCATTCACCAAATGATAGACATCCCCTCAACTTTCAATTCTTTCCCAAATGAAAAAGGCCTGCTATAAATATTTTTATACATATAAGTGCTTTTCCTTTTTCCCTGACCTCCTCGGGAAACAATTATTATAGTAATATTGCTGGGTTCGAAGGTATACACAGTTTTATAACTCTTTGGGCATAATTCCAAATTGTTCTTTAAAATGATTGGAACAGTTCACATTTCAACTAATTTTTCCACATCCTCTCCAACATTTATAAGTTTTGCTTTCTATCATTTTAGCCATTCTGATAGGTGAGAAATGGTATCTTAGAGTTGTTTTAATTTTCACTTCTCTAATCAATAATGTAGCATTTTTCATGTGACTATATTTACCTTTGATTTCTTCATCTAAAAACTGTCTATTCATATCCTGTGACCATTTATTAATTAGGGAATGACTCATATTCTTATAAATTTGATATAGTTCTTTATACAATTGACATATGAAGTCTTTATCTGAAAAATTGGCTATAAAAATGGCTTCCCAATTTTCTGTTTTTCTTCCTATCTTGGCAACATTGGCTTATTTGTTCAAAACCTTTTTAATTTAATATAATCATAATTATCCATTTTACATTCTGCAATGCTCTCCATCCCTTGTTTATTCACAAATTACTCTCATCCATAATTCTGATAAGTAATATTTTCCATGATCTTTTAACATACTAACATCTTTGTCTAGGTCATATATCTATCTTGACAACAGTAAACAGTGTAAGATATAAGTCTATACATAGTTTCTGCCACACTGCTTTCTAGTTGTCTTAGTAATTTTTACCAAGTAGTAAATTGTCATACCAAAAGTTTAGATTTTTATGGTTATCAAACATGAGGTTACTATAGTCATTTACTGCTCTGTATGATATACTAATTCTATTCCACTGACCTACCACTGTATTTCTTAGCCAGTACCAGATAGTTTTGATAATAACTTCCTTATAATAAACTCAAAATCTGAAATAGCTTGACCACCTTCCCATATATATATATTTTTTTCAACAATTCCCTTGAAGTTCTTGACTTTTTCATCTTCCAAATGAATCTTATTGTTCTTGTTCAATTTTGTTTTGTTAGATTAATTGAGATGGCACTGAATTAGTAGATTAGTTTAGGTAGAATTGTCAATTTTTATTACATTGGCTCAGTCTCCATGAACAATTAATATTTCTCAAATTATTTAAATATGACTTTATTTGTTTAAAAAACTGTGTTCATACACTTCCTAGGTTTGTCTTGGTAGGAAAACTCCCAGGTATTTTATATTGTTTATGGTTATTGCAAATGAAATTTCTCTTTCTATCTCTTCTTGCATGGATTTGTTGGCAATAAATAGAAATGCTGATGATTTTGTGGATTTATTTTATATTCTTCTATTTGCAAAAATTATTAATTGTTTCAGCTAATTGTTTAGTTAAATCTCTAGGATTTTCTAAGTATACCATCATATTGTGTGCAAAAAAGAAATAGTTTTATTTTTTTTATTACCCATTCTAATTCCTTCAATTTCTTTTTCTCCTCTTAAAGCTATTGCAAGCATTTCTAGTACAATATTGAAAAATAGAGGTGATAATGGGAATCCTTGCTTCATTCCTTATTTTATTGGGAAGGTTTCTAGCTTATCTTCATTCTACATAATGCTTGCAGATGGCTTTAAGTCAATGCCTCTAAACATTTTTAGGAAAAAAATATTTATACTTATGCTTTCATTGTTTTTAGTAGGAATAAGTGTTGCATTTTGTCAAAAAAATTTTCTGCATCAATTGGCACAATCAAGTGACTTTTGTGGTTTTTGTTATTGATCCAATTAATTGTGTTGATAGTTTTCCATATATTGAACCAGCCTTGCATTCCTGGTATAAATCTCACTTGGTAACAAAGTATAATCTTTGTGACATATTAATGTAATCTCCTAGCAAGCATTTTATTTAGGAATTTTGCATCAATATTCATTAGCAAAATTGGTCAATAATTTTCTTCTGTTTTTGTTCTGTAGATTAGGTATCAGCACCATATTTGTTTCATAAAAGAAGTTTGAAAGGACTCCTTCTTTGACTATTATTCCAAATAATTTATTTAATATTGGAATTAGTTTATCTTTAAATTTCTGGTAAAATTCATTTGTAAATCCATCTGTTCCTAATGTTTGCCACTCCCCACCACCCCTTAGAAGCCTCATGTATGGCCTGTTCAATTTCTCTCTTCTTGTTTTTTGAAATAGATTTATTTATATATTCTATTTGTTCTTTTGTTAACATGGGAGTTTATATGTTTATAAGTGTTCTTTCCTTTCACTAAAATTTGTTGGCGTATAATTTGGCAAAATAACTCTTAATAATTGCTTTAATTTAATCTTTATTAGTGGTATATTCACCCTTTTCATTTTGATACTAGTAATTTGGTTTACTTTTCTCTTCTTTTAAATCATATTAACCAATGATTTATCTATTTTATTGTTTTCTTTTTATAAAATCTGCCCCTGGTTTTATTTATTAATTCAATAGTTTTCATAAGTTAATTTTATTAATCTCATCTTTAATTTTCACAATTTTCAATTTGGTTTTTAATTGGGGATTTTTAATTTGTTCTTTTTTGAGTTTTTTTTTGTTTCATACTCAATTATTTGTCTGTTGTTTTTCTATTTTATGGATGATAGATTATCCTCTGATTGTAGCTTTTGCTGCATCCCATGTTTTGATATGTTATTTCAGTATTATCATTCTCTTTACTAAAATTATTTATTCTTTCTATGATCTTTGATCCATTCATTCTTTCAGATTAGGTTAATTAACTTTTTTTTTCCTGAGGCAATCTGGGTTAAATGACCTGCCCAAGGTCACAAAGCTAGTAAGTTTCAAGTGTCTGAGGTCACATTTGAACTCAGGTCCTCCTGACTCAAAGGCCAGAGCTCTATCCACTGTCCCACTTAGCTGCCCTCTAATTAATTTTAATCAGTGTTTACATGACTCTGTATTTAATGTATTTTTATTGTATTATTATCTGAAAAGAATACATTTAATATTTCTAGGATTTTTTGTATTTAATTGTAAGGTCTTAATATCTATTTCTAACTGTATTTCACTTATCTATTCCTTTATAAATTGGAATGTTATAGCATTTGGTGCATATGTGTTTAGTAGTGGTATTGCTTTATTATATATAGTACCTTTTGACATAATGTAGCTTCCCTGCTTATCGCTTTTAATTAAATCTCTTCAGCTTTAACTTTGTCTAAAATCATTATTGTTTTAGTACTTTAGCTGAAGTACAAGAAATTCTACTCCAGGGCTTCATTTTTACTTTATGTGTGTCTCATTTTTAAAGGTGCTTCTTGTAAACAACAAAATGTTGGATTGTAGTGTTTAATCCATTCTGCTCTATCAATTTCCATTTCATGGGCAAATTCATCATATTCACATTTAAAGTTGTAATTATTAGCTTTGTTATTTCCCTCCATCCTATCCCCCACTTTCTCTCTACCCTATCCATCTTTAGAAGTTTAGTCTACTTCTGACCACTACCTACTTAATCTGCTTACCTTTCTATGAGTCCCTTGCTTACCCTGTCCTTATGCTCTTTTACACCAAATTAGATATATATATATTGTTCCCCCTTTAACCAAGTTCCATTGAAAATAAGATTTTCTTTCTTTATTATTAATTTATTTTTAGTTATCAACATTTACTTCTATAAGCTTTTGAGTTTTAAATTTTCTCCCCCTCCCTCCCCAAGATGGGAATTTGATATAGGCTCTATATATACCTTCCTATTAAACATATTTTCACATTAGTCATGTTGTAAAGAAGAATTAGAACAAATAGAAGGAACCACAAGAAAGAAGAAACAAAACAAAACAGCAGAAAAAAATAGAAAAGAGTATTCTTCAATCTGCATTCAAATTTCATAATTCTTTCTCTGGATATGGATATCATTTTCTATCATGAGACTTTTGGAGATGTTTAGATCCTTGCATTGCTGAGAAGAGCTAAGTCTATCAAAGTTAGTCATCGCACAAAATGGCTGTTAGTGTGCGCAACATTCTTCTGATTCTACTCACTTCACTCAGCATCAGTCCATACAAGTCTTTCCAGTTTTTTTCTGAAGTCTGCTTGCTTATCATTTCTTATAGCACAATAGTATTCATTACATTCATATATCACAACTCGTTCAGCCATTCCTCAATTGATGAGTATCCCCTTAATTCCCAATTCTTAGCCACCACAGAAGGAGCTGCTATAAATATTTTTGTATATGTGGGTCTTTTTCCCATTTTTATAATGTCTTTGGGATACAGCCCTAGAAGTGCTATTGCTGGGTGAAGGGGTATGCACATTTTTATAGCCCTTTGGGCATAGTTCCCAATTACTCTCCAAAATGATTAGATCATTTCACAACTCCACCAACAATGTATTAGTGTTCCAATTTTCCCACATCTTCCACGTTTAACATTTTCTTGTTTTGTCATGTTAGCCAGTCTGACAGATGTGATATGCTACCTCAGAGTCATTTTGATTTGCATTTCTCTAATTAATAGTGATTTAGAGCATTTTTCATGTAACTATAGATGGCTGTAATTTCTTCATCAGAAAACTGCCTATTCATATCCTTTGACCATTTATCATTTGGGAAATGACTTGTATTCTTATAAATTTGACTTAGTTCTCCATGTATTTTAGAAATAAGGCCCTTATTAGAGACACTGGTAGTAAAAATTCTCTCCCAGCTTTCTGCTTCCCTCCTAATCTTGGATGCATTGGCTGTGTTTCTGCAAAAAAAAAAATCAATTTAAAGTGATCAAGATTATGTATTTTGCATTTCACAATGTTCTCTATCTCCTGTCTGATCATAAATTCTTCTGTTCTCCATAAATCTGACAGGTAAACTATTCCTGCTCTTCCAGTTTGTTTATGGTATCAGCCTTCATATCTAAATCATGGACCCATTTTGACTTTATTTTGGTATATGATGTGAGATTTTAGTCTATGCCTAGTTTCTGCCATACTCTTTTCTAGTTTTCCAAGCAGTTTTTGTCAAATAGTGAGTTCTTATCCCAGAAGCTGGGGTCTTTGGGTTTATCAAACAGTAGATTACTATAGTCGTTGACTACTATATCTTGTGTACCTAACCTATTCCACTGATACACCACTCTCTTTCTTAGCCAGTCCAAGTAGTTTTAATGATTGTTGCTTTATAATACAATTTAAGATCTGCTATGGCTAGGCCACCTTCCCTAGCATTTCTTTTCATTAGTTCCCTTGATATTCTGGACCTTTTGGTCTTGCAGATGAATCTTGTTATTTTTTCCAGCTCTATAAAATGAGTTTTTGGTAGTTTGATTGGTATGTCACTGAATACATACATTAATTTAGGTAGAATTGTCATTTTTTATTATATTACCTCAGCCTACCTATGAACAACTCATGTTTTTCCAATTATTTAGATCTGACTTTATTTGTATGAAAAGTGTTTTGTAATTGTGTTCATACAAAAATAAGGTTTTCTTGCTGCCTGCCCTCCACCTGAATCTACCCTTCACTGTAAAAGTTCTTGCATTCACATCTCATTTGTACAAGATAATTTGCTCCATTTTACCTCTTCCTACCCAAGTTATTTTTAATATAATCACACTATAATCAACTTAAATCCAAACCCTCTATGTGTGTATACTTTTTCTAATTAATTACCCTAATAATGATAACATTCTTAAGAATTATAGATATCATTTCCCCACATAATATAGTAAACAGTTTAGCTTTTTTAAATCCCTTATAGTTATTCTTACGTGTTTATCTTATATTTCTCCTGATTCTTGTATTTGAACATCATATTTTCTGCTCAGTTCTGGTGTTTTCCTCAAGAATGTCTGGAAGTCCTTTAATAATTAAATATCTTTTTTTTTATTTTTTGTTTTTGTTTTTGTCCCCCTCCTTAGAAGATTACATTTAGCTCTGCTGAGCAGCGTATTCTTGATTGCAAATCCAGTTATTTTGTTCTTCAGAATGTCATATTCCATGTCCTTCATTCTTTTAAAATAGAAGCTGCTAAATATTGTGTTATACTGACAGTAGCTCCACAATATACAAATTATTTCTTTCTAGTTGCTTGTAATTTTTTTTTCCTTGACCTGGGAGTTTTAAAACTTCATAATTTTCCTGTGAGTTTTCATTTTGGGATCTCTTTGAGGCAGTGATGAGTAGATTTTTTCAATTTCTATATTACCCTCAAATTCTAAAACTTTAGGACAATTTCCCTTAATAATTTCTTGAAATATAATGTCTTATATTATCTTTCTTCAATCTGTTTTCCAGGTCAGTCATTTTTCTAATAAAATATTTCATGCTTTCTTTTATTTTTATTCTTTTGACTTTATTTTACTATTTCTTGATGTCTTATTAAGTCATTAGCTTCCCCTTTCCCAATTCTAATTTTTAAGGAGTTTTTTTTTTTTTTCAGTAAGTTTTTGGACCTCTTTTTCCAATTGATTGACTTTCTCTTCAGAATTTTCTTGCATTACTCATGTTTTCCCAATTTTTCCTCTGCATCTCTTATTTGATTTTTAAAGTTATTTTTAAGCTTTTCCAAGAATTCTTTTGGGGCTTGTGACCATTTTGCATTTTTCTTTGAAGCTTTACAAGTAGCTATTTTGATTTCATTGTCTTCTTCTGAGTTTATATTCTGATCCTTTCTATCACCATAGTGACTAGTAACTATCTTTGGTCAGTTTCTTTTTCTGTTCTTTACTCATTTTTTTTGTTGTTGGTGTTAATGGCCTATTTCTTGGCTGTTAAATTTATGTTAAGGTCAGACTTTGCTCCCAGGGTGTTGGGAATAATGTCACAGGCTTCAGAGGTTTTATGGTGTTGTTTTTGGATTTCTATCTGGTGGTCGGTGTTTGGTCCTTCCAATCTGCTATGATCCCAGGCCAGGTGTGGTTACTGCTCCTCTAGTTTATGCCTTTGCTTCATATACTCCTCTCCAGCCCTTAGCTACCACCACCTACTCCCTCCACACTGATGCCACTGCAAATGCTCTCACTCCCTATAGTTCCAGAAATGCACTATTGGCCTCTGTTCTCCTGCTGCCCAAGTTTCAGTTCACCCCTCTATCCTGGAATGGAAAACAGGGACTCTTCTCTCCTGTGTATGACCACAATCAGTCCTCCCCATCCTGGTACCCCAAGCAAGGCCCCTTGCCCCTCTGTGATCACATTCACTTGTGTTTTTCATTTCTCCTTGTAGGCATAGCCTGGGGCCGTATATTCAGTGCCACTCACAACCTTCTCCTGATTAGCCACTGAACCATCCCATCATCAGTGGGGTAAAAGTTCCCAAAGTTATGGCTGCTACCAAGACAGCTATCCCCAAGGCTTTTGTTAATTGATAATGGATTTTATTTGTACTTCAGTCCCAGTAAGTCAAGCCTTTCCTAATGTCCCCTTAAATTGTCTTAGGCTGAACAACTGCTTCCACCCCATTTTTTTTTTTATTTCTGCCATTCTAAAATTCAATTTGAGGTATTGTTTTTGAGTTATCAGAAGAGAATTTGGGAGAGTCAGGTACTTTTCTGCCTTATTCCACCATCTTCCTTTTAGTGCCCTTTTCAAAGCATCATTCTTCCTCTCACTTAAAAAGAAAAAAAATAACACTACTATGTATTACAAATGATTCGTTAAAGCAACTGATTTTGTTCAGATTAGATGGAAGAAATCGTTGGAATTTACATATTTCTGAGGTGCTCTGCAAAGCAGACTCTAGACCAAAATCAGGGTGGTAACACACTTTACCTGAGGAAAGTGAAATACAGATAACACTTTAAAATGATTATTTGGGGATATAGAATTACTTTGGCTTACATTTCACTGAAGAGATCCATGGCTAGCTGAATGGTGTGAACATTTATTTTTTCTTAGTAATCATTACCTTGGAGACTCAGAGCTTTCCTTCAGTCTTCTTCCAAAGTTCAGTTTCTTCTTCAGAAGGACATTACTGATAGTGAGACTGCATAGAGTCTCCTTATCCTTGTCAAACCCCAACCCAAGCATCAATTGGTTTAATCAAAGTTAAGGAAGCTCCATTGTGTTCTGCTCAGGCTTGGGTGGAGACAGATTCTTCTGTCTAGATAGCCCAAGGCTGGGAGTGGTCTGGTATGGTGGGGAGTTGTCTAATAGAAGAGGTATTTCCTCTGCTGGAGTTAAAATGATGATGGGGTGATATCAGCCCCCATTGAAAAGGGATATGAACTGGACACCCCAACCTCCAAATCAAGCCCAGTTCTATATTGGCTCCCTTAGGGGGGCTTAGTCTTTGACTGATAGCTTCACGTGCATGCTGCCAGCTTGAGAGAAATAACAACATGGATTTGTACAACCTAGTTTCATTTGCCTTTCTTATATCAAACTCTGTCAGATTGTCAATGTACAATGAACAGGAAATGTTAAAAAGTAATGTAAAAATGGGCCTATTAATTAAAAAAATAATGATTCTAGTTAATTTGCCCCAATTACTTTATGACAATCTTTTTTTGGGAGGGATGGGTAGAGGGCAGTAAAAAACTAGCAGATAGTGATTAAGTGTAACAGATACAGAAACATTAAGGAACATCACTTTCTATAAAGTCAAGTTAATGTTTTAAATTTCAGCTGGACCCAAACTGAGTTGTTGGATAGAGCCTATAAACTCTCAGAACTTCTGGAAGTAATTCTGGATAACATAGGGGAAACCTGGAAACTGTCACCATATCAAACTGGTTTTTGTTCAAGAAGAAAAATTCAAGTGGTTTAAAATTAAGTGTATGTTAAATAATAGCTGATGGGGAGTGAAACCTTTAAGTTTCGTGACAAAATGCCCCTTCTCTCAGAAATAGTGAAAAATATCTATATTGTTATTATATTTGAAGACTGACTTCTTCAGTGAAATTGCACTGACAATAATCTTGGAAATAACTTTTAGGAGAGGAGGGGCTAGTCAGTAAATATTTATTAAGCTCCTACTACATTCCAGACTCTGTGGTAAGCCCTAGGGAAACAAAGAGAAGCAAAAGACATATCCTGCTCTCAGAGTTCACAGACTAATGGGGACAACATGAGACAACATGAAAACAAGTAGATATAAACAAGATAGATATAGAATAAATTGGAGAAAATCAAGAAAGGGGAGGCAATAACATTAAGGGGCATCAGGAAAGAATTCTCATTTTATAGACAGTAGCATTTTATCTGGGCATAACACAGGAGAGGAAATTTGAGGGATGAGTCATCAAAAATTACTTGGAGAAGAGGATAGAACTGGTAACCTGAGTTAGAAAGGGCATGATTATTCTTCAGATTTAAGATATGTAAGTTCTTTCAGCTCTACAAATAATGTGAGAGCTAAAGAAAAGGCATTGTTTAAACCCTACCTAGTAGGTTCAGTGGGAGGTCAAGGAGTAAGGGCCAACTCTGAAATAAGAAGGGAAATTTTTTTCTTTAGGCCCCTTGCAAGGATCAGTCATGATGAAGTCAAGTTCCATGACATGATGCTATCTATTATTGAAGTCTCATGACACTTTTAGGGACTAAAACCACAAGCTAGATAGAAATGAGAAATAAAGAGGTCAAGACCTAAAGTATTAGACATTTTTGTCAACCCCCAGATAGTCTGTCTTTTCCTATTTTTCATATTACTGTTCTCTCCTAGTTCTTCCCTTATCTATGGATCAATCCTTCTCATTCACCTTTGCTGATTCACCATCCACTCTTTGCCCCTTTTATGTGAATGTGCTCCAGAGACTGGACCTGGAGCCTCCCTTTTATTTCTCTGGACTGTCTCTTGTTAATATCAGCAGTTTATATGAGTGCATTTATCCTCTCTTTATAGAGATGACTCCCAAATCTATTTATGAAGCCTTTATCTTTTGAACTCCATTCTGAACAATCAACACTGATTCCAGACAACCTTACCAAGTTGCTGTACCCTTTACATTACATTCCATCTCCCACTTAGCTTTGTAGAGGATAAAATAAAATTACTTTTTGGCAATTAATCTCCTTTCAAAACTGGATTAAACCTACCTTTCCAAACTTAATATATATTACTCCATTTCACACCCCCTATGATCTTGTAAAATTATACTCTATGCCTCATGATTAGAATGCTTCCCTTTGTCATCTGTGCTCTTGAGATCCCTGGTTACTTTCAAAGATCAACTTGAGTAGCATATGAGGCTTCTCTTGATTATATCTATTGTTAGTGTCTTCCCCTCAGAAGCTTACTTTGACTTTGCTTAATAGATGTTTTGTTTTCAAATTAATTGCGTATATTTTCATTGCCTTGAAGAGAATATGACACCTTTGAGGGAAAGGGCAGAGTTGATTTTTTATTTGTTTGGTTGGTTGTTTTTGTATTCTCAACAAAACTGTGTGGTTCTAGGCACAGAGTAGAGACTTAACAAATGCTTGCCAAATTAAACAATTTATAAGAATGTGATAGTGAATTTATGTTGGAAAAATTAACTTGGAAACAGAAGAAATACTAAGGAGCAAGATTCTGCATCCTAAGGGGATTAATGTACTTGAAAGAGCTGATTATTAAATTTTCAGTGTGAATATTTACAGTCAGAAAACAACAATCCAAATCAGAGCATGCTTTATTGTTTTGTTGATTTTAAAAACTTAAGAAGGTGATGGAAAAATGTTAATAATGTAGATTAAACTGAGTTTATTTGATATAACTATTTCTTTCCAGAGAGCTGCTTGTTAAACATTTAACGTCTCACTGCTAGGCTAAAGCCAATGAAGATTCTAGGAAAACAGAGAAGTGAGTAAGTATTCTTTTTAAAAGAAATTCCTTTCTTTTGATTAACAGGAAAATCATATTTTCTATCATATTTAAAATGGTCTGTGACTTTTTTGTAGATAGTCTAAGTAATGAGTAATATGAGGGTCAAATCAGTACATGATCCCCATTACAATGCAGATCCTTCAGAAGAGAAATCCTATTGAGAAAAAGACCAAGCAATAATTCACCTATATGGTGTATAGGAAGCTTTGTTTTATGAATCATTTGAAAAATTTGGAGGAGGTATTCAATCTTGTGACTTTAAGGCAAAGGTAGAAGCAACCCCACATTAACTGCTTCCTTTAAGAAATAACATAAAGACCATCATGTACTTCATGAATACTAGGATGAATGCTATTACTAATTCTAGATTGTAGAAAATATATTTGGTCTATAATTTAAGACAGAAGATAACACATCGCCAAAGATACAAGAAGCATTCAACTTGTGACTTACCAATGGGGAATAAAGAGAGTAGAAAATAAGAGACAGGAAGTAGCTCAGATTACACACACACACATACACACACATTTCTAAGAGAAACATACTGAGAACTATCATGTGACCAGACATAATAACATCACTGCTATTCAGGATAACTGAGGTCAAAGATAGTGGCTGAGTAAAGATGTATGCATCCAATGTCTTTCCAAGGGAGACAGATAAAAGAACAAACAGAAAGTGGTTTGAAGATTGGATTTCCTCAGAAGACCTTATCACAAATAGCTGATTTGGTTACTGCTTACATTAGGGCAATAGCAGGAATCTACTAATTGCTGTGCAATTATGTCCGGAAAAGTCATACAAGATAATGCGATCAAAGACAGGAAAGTCCAGGATGCATCAGGAGTGTGAGGAGTCTCTGGTGGCAAAGGCCAAATGAAGGAATGAAGGAAAAGCAACCCGTGAGTTAACAGAGTAGTTGCTTGGAAGTGCTGAGAACTGACGATCTTGTTTTCAGTAGGCATAGAGATCAAGGAGAAATGCTCAAATATCTTTCAAAGTTTACACTACTTCTGTGCTTCTTCAAGAGCTATTTCATCAACTATGTGTGCTCAAAGTACATAGTGGTTGACTTATTAAGAGTAGGTTGAAAGGGCTATAGAAATGTGTCTGTTATCTGGGATATAAAGGAGAATGGTACATTTTTTGAAAGAATGATATGCTTAAGTAGTAAAACAAAGGAGGAAAAGATTCTGAAGAGAAGGGGGAATCCATATGGGTGTCAGATAGTTGGTGCAATTTGGTAACATAGAGGAAAGGAAGAATGATATCTGAACAAATAAAACATTATAAGAAAGCTAAAGATCTCATTGGATGTGGAATAAGCTTCATTAAGGAAAAAAATTCCTCATTCTTCTTGAAAACTCTCCACCATTTGATACTAATGATTGAAATCTCCTCAAGGACACATCTGTTCTCAGGGATTTTGTGAAAATTCCTCTCCATGGGTTCTCCTATCTATCTAACCATTCTTTCTCAGTCTCCTTTGATGGATGATTACCTATTCTATATCCTGAGTCCTAACTGTGCAGGTACTGCAAAGATTGCCCTAAGCCTACTTTTCTTTTATTTATTCCACTCTTGGCAATCTCATCAATTCTCATAGATTTAAATATCATAGCTGTGCACATTCCCTGTCATTGTAGTACCATAGGTGGCATTCTTGATATTTAAGGAAAAGGAAGCAGTATTACAACTTTCCTGGAGATTTAACTAGGCTGGTCAACATTTAGACAATCAGGCAGTTTTTCATTATGCACAGAGAAAGAGTAGACCCAGGTGAGTCTCCAGAGATTGGGCAGGTGGCCAGTGCATTGTATGGCTTGTCTAAGGAGAAATTTCCCTCATATGGTTATGTTTCTGTATTTCTTCACCTTTTTACTACCTGGAAAGAAAGCAGCTGGGGAAAGAATGCAGCATGGCTCTTCATCAAAAGCCAGCTTCTTATAGAATTACTTGGTATCAGTCTCAGGTGGCAAGAGGATGTTTTTGGTAAGGGTTTGGGCTATAATGAAAAGGATTTTCAGAGACATGCTTAGCTGCATTTCTGACACAAAATTTGTTCTAGGACCACACACTCATCATTATACAATTGTGTTTAAGAGCCTAAATGTTATAAACTGTAATTAAGTTAATCTTCAAATAAAAAAAATGCTTTTCATCATTCATGGAAACATGGGAGCAAAAGAACTAGAAGATGAAAATACAGTGGGATAAATTTTAGGTGATGATTGAAAGGGAGGTGCTACATGGAGATGGGATTGGATATGGGAAACTATTAAAATGACTTTTTTTTTAAATGATAAAAAAATCAGCTATAAACTGATGAACTTAATAGTAATTACTGGTGAATTTCTGAGACACATTTTAAAAGGGATGATTTGTGAGCACTTATGAGAGGAAGTAATGATCACTATTAGCCAGCATGGATTCATTAAGAACAAGTCATGCCAGACTAACCTCATTGCCTTTCTTGACAGGGTTACTAAACTAAGAGATCAGACTACCATAGAGACAAGATATCTGAATTTCAGCAAAGCATATGACATGGTCTCTCACAATTTGTTTCTTTTAGACAAATTTGAGACATGTGACATATATAATATTAGAGGTTGTTGGATTTAGTTAAGTTTGAACAATGATACAGTAATTGATGAATTCATGTTATCCTGTAGAAAGATCTCTAGGGGAATGAGATAAAGAGTGATGAATTTCTAAGACCAGTGCCTGTCACATAATGGGCCAATAAATGCTTCTTTCCTTCTCTTCTTTCCCCTATACTATACTGTTAGCTCAGCCCTGTTACCATTTAAAATGGAAGGGGTCTTTGAGATCTTCTAGTCTATACATATTCTCCTTTCACAAATAAAGAAACTGAGGTCCAAAAAGTTTAATGACTTGTCAAAGTTGAGAGTGATTTTTTTTAATCAATGATTTCCTTGAAAGAAGTCATTTTTTTTTCCTCAATCATAGCAGAGAAGACTTGCTAATAAGTTAGATGATGATTGGGATAAAATGTTATTCTGCACAGAGTATAACATGGATGCATTTTAAGTCTTTTTAAAATTTTAATTAATTTTTTTTTAGTTTTCAACACTCACTTCCACAGGATTTTGAGTTCCAAATTTTCTCCCCATCTCTCCCTGCCCAAACCCATGAAAGTGTACAATCTGATTACCCCTTTCCCCAATCTGCCCTCCCTTTATTCACTCACCTTACTTCTTTTATCCCCTGCCCCTTCTATTTCCCTCTAGGGTAAGATAGATTTCTATACCTTATTGATAGTGTATCATATTTCCCAGTTGCATGTAAAAACAATTTTTAACATTTGTAAAAACAAATGTAAAAATAAATACTGTGAGTTCCAAATTCTCTCCCTTCCTCCCTCCCCATCCACCTTCATTGAGAAGGCATGCAATTCAATACAGGTTATATATGTATAGTCATGCAAAACACTTCCATAATAGTCATGTTATGAAAGACTAATTATATTTCCCTCCATCCTATCCTGCTCCACCCCCCCATTTATTTTATTCTCTCCTTTGACCCTGTCCCACCTCAAAAATGTTTGCTTCTGATTATCCCCTCCCTGAATTTACCCTCACTTTTATCAACCCCATGATCCCCTTTCTCCCTACTTTCCTACAGGATAAAATATATTTCCATACCCAATTGAATGTGTATGTTATTCCTTCCTGAAGCCAAATCCAATGAAAGTAAGGTTCACTCATTCCCTCTCACCTCCCCCCTCTTCCCCTCTACTGTAAAAAAACTTTTTCTTGCCCCTTTTATGTGAGATAATTTACCTCATTCTACCACTTTTCTTTCTCCTTCTCCCAGTACATTCCTCTCTCACCCCTTTAGTTTATTTTTTTTAGATATCATCCCTTCATATTCAACTCATCCTGTTCCCTCTGTCTATGTATATGTATGTATGTACGTATATTATATATTAGCATAATTGGAGGGAATATATATATATATATCCCCTCCAATTATGCTAATAATGAGAAAGGTCTTATGAGTTACAAATATCATCTTTCCATCTTGGCTCTGCAAAATTTAAAATCTTACAGTTGGGTAAAAAGGATTCATTACATAATTGCAGAAGAGGCAGATGAATTGAGACAAAAGTACATCTGAAAAGATTCTTTTTTTATCTGTTCGTTTTGAGGGAGTTTTTTTTTTTGACAGAAAAAAAGCTTAATATTAATCAACCATAGGATATGACACCCTAAAGAGCTAATATTACCAGTCAATTTTAATAGAAGCATAATTTCTAAAATAAGGGAGGTAATAATGCTGATGGACTCTACCCTGGGACAAGCCACATCTGATCTACTTCACTGGATTCTGGTACTATGCTTTAGAAGTGGTATTTGTTCACTGGAATGTGTCAGTGGAAGAGGGACCAGGTTGGTGAGTGGACTTTAAAATTAAGCTATATGAGAAGCTTTTGGAAAAAAAATAGAGGTTTTTTTGCATAATTAAGAGAAGATGTAAAGATAGCATGATTGTTCTTTTTAATATTTTGAGGACACTCATGTGGAAGAAGGCTTAAGCACGATTTGTGTAACCTCAGAAGATTGAATTAGTATCTAATGAGTAAAAGTTGCAGAGAAGAAAAATAAGAAGGTGGAGAACTTTCTAATAGTCAGTGCTGTGCATAACAGTCTTTCCTTGCCTCAGGAAGTGGTGAATTCACTGTCATTTTAGGTCTTCAAGGAGAGGCTGGATCATCATTTCTCATGAATAATATAAAGGCAACTCATGTCCTAGGACATAACTTTTTTTTTTCAAGCTGACTTGTGAGATGTCTAAGATTTTTTATTCTGTGATTTTTCAACCCTGGTACTTCAGGATATATTTAAAGTCATTCAGGCCTAGTTAGTTCAAGAAACCTGCAGGTACACTAAGGAAGTCACTCTGGGATTGGTCCAATGTCCTGCTCAGGGAAACTCAGAACTGAGAATAAAAACTGAACTGTCATCACAAGCATTTTATGTTGTCCCATAGAAATTACCAGACATGCTGCTCAATCTCCCAGGGCCATTGTGGAACTCACTGAAAAACCTCAAAATAGAAGGCTCCACAGCAAACTTTATGGAGTGGGAAATTCTGGTAGCTCACATGGGGAAATGGCTTGATATGGTACCACAACAATACATTTGTCAAACCAGGACTTAAAACTAGAAGGAAATGTTAGATCATCTTTTAATGTGATGTGTATTTTTCTTTAAATTTTTATTTAACATTGATATTAAACATCATATGATGTGTGTTCTTTAATTTTTTATTAACATTGATATTAACAGCATTTATACATCCTGTTACCAAATGATTTTTGCAAAAAAAAAAATCCTGAAACGGCATTAGTCTGTGCATTTCTTAAAATAAAATTATTTTAAAATGGACAGGTATGATTATTAATAGACCCATACTGGATTTGTTAAAAAAAAATTTGCAGAATCTCCCAGGATTAATTCAAGGCCCATAGCTATTTAACATATTTATTAACAATCTGGAAAAAGAACTGAGAAGCAGATGATTTAAAATAGAAAGGAAAAGCAAATACTGTGCTCTAGGATTTAACATTCAATAAAATGTAGAATGATTAAAAGGATGGGAAAAGTGGTTCTTAAGTCAGCTTCAGCACATACATTAGTAAAGTAGGGAGCAAAAAAAAATATGTGAAGTTATAAGCAGCCTCTCCTTTCGTAGAGCATATCTGCAGAAGTGTATTTTCTAACAGAACATCATTTGAAATATATATAATTAAAACATGTAATTATGCACACCATTATTTAATATGTATGAGTATGTAATGTGACACATTAAAATTCCAGAGGGGGACTCTAAAACATTGAGATCTAAAACAATGACAACACTACTAAGACAGAAACACGGCTGCAAATGGATTATGGGGAATAGGTAAATTTTATTACAGCAATGAAAAATGAAACAGTTGGATACACAACTAAGGATACTGAACCTCAATCATAGGGGGAAAAAAAGATTACAGCTGTAGCATGATTCTCCAGTGTATTTCTCTTTCAAATGCACGCTGAAAGAATGGAGGTGTTGAAGTTTTGAATATGTGTAAAATGAAGAATGAGGAATGTTTTAATTTAAAAAACAGAAATATAAAGGAAAAATAAAGGTCTGCAAGTCGTATAGGAGGTACTATAAAGAGTTCCTCTCATGATAAATTAAAATTAAAAAATATTTAAGACAAATACATTTCTGTTGGAATACATGAAGTATATGGAGCAACTTTGACTGACATCTCAGACCCAACAAACCCAAAACCAAGGTAGTTATTTTTATACCTAAATCTGCTCCCTTGTTTGGATTTACTTATTTTATGTGCATATATAAGAGATGTTATAAAGTTAAAAAATAACAGGATTTGATAACAGTTTGGATATCAGGGGGTCTAGGAAAGGAGGAATCAAGATGACAGTAATTGGAGAGGCAGGATGACTGGGAGGATAGTATAATTCTCAGTAGTAACAGGAAAGTTTGGAGAAGGGGGAGTTTGGGAGAAAAGATAATGAATTCACTTTGGATATACTGATTTTAAGATGTCTATAGGACATTCACTACAAGATGTCCAATATGCACTTGAAGATATGAGACAGAAGGTCAGGAGACAGGATATGAATGAATAAGTAGATTTGGGAATCCTCAGTATTGAGATGATAATTGAATTTATGGGACCTTCGAAGATCATCAAATGAAATAGTACAGAGGAAGAAGAGAAGAGGGCCAAGGAGTGGATATTGTGGGACATGCACAGTTAGCAGGTATGACCTGGATGAAGGAGTCAGGTAGCACAATTGATAGAGCACTGGATCAGTCAGGAAAATCTGAGTGTAAATCTGGCTTCAGAAACTTGTTACCTACACAACGCTGAGCAAATTACTTAGACTCTGTCTGCCTCAGGTTCCTAAACTATAAAGTAAGGAGAACAACAGATAATAATCTTGCATGGTTGTTGTGAAGATCAAATGAGATAATATTTGTAAAGGGCTTAGCACAGTGTCTGGCATGTAGCAAATGTTATGTAAATGTTAGCTATCATTATTGTTGTTGCTGCTGCTACTGTTGTTGATGGTGGTGTTATTATCCAGCAAAGGATACTGAAAACGAACAATTAGATAAGTAGGAGGAGAACCAAGTTAAAAGAATGTCACCAAGGAAAAGAAGCTGTTTGACAATGTCAAAGGCTGCAGAAAAGTCAAGAAGAATATGCATTAAGAAAAGGCCCTTAAATTTTATACTTAAGAGATCATTAGCAGCCTTTGGAGAGAACAGTTTTGGGTGCATGAGGTTGGAAGTCATACTCTAGAGATTTTACAAGGGAATAAAAAGAAAGGCCACTGTAGACAGCTTTCTCAAGGAACTTAGCCACAAAAGGTAGGAGAAATGTAGGGCAATAGCTAATTGGAGATTAAGTGTAGGATTTTTGAGGGTGAGGAAGCAGCTAGTCTGTAAGGAAAAACTGAATATAACTGAGAGAGTGGGAATGATAGACTGGGCAATCTGCTGGAGAAGATGAGATATAATGACATTACATCTGTGTATAGAGAAGTTTGCCAAAGATATGAGGCCACATCTTCATGTGAGACAAGGGTAAAGAAGGAGATAGTTGCAGAAGTGATCTGAGTAAAATGAAATGATAAGGAAGGAAGAAGTATCTCTCAGCAAATGGCTTCATTTTTTTTTTCAGTGAAATATAAGTGAAATATCTGAAAAGAAAGGGAAGAATGAGAGGTTAAAGGAATGAAGAAAAGATTTGGGAAAAGTCCCAATATTATACTGGTGATGTATTCCAATCTTCATTATAGCTTTTAAGATGGAATCTCTAATTGTAAGTGGTAGATTAAAAAAAATCTATCATCTTCACAAAAACTCTGACCTACAATACCAATATATAACCACCAATCTCTTAAATATTTCATTTTTATGGGGAATGGATTACACCAATAAGAATGCAAAAAAAATATTGGTTTTATATACAGAGAAGCTTAAGACAAGTTTCTCTGTTTAATTTGGCATGTCAGGGGAAAATTAGATTCACGGAAATTTTCCTGATTGGTTTGGAGAAGTTGGGATAATAATAATAATAATAATAATAATAATAATAATAATAATAATAATAATAAAATAAGAGGTTGGACCAGAATATTTTTAATTCAAGAAAGGGACTTTAGAAATATTCTGGTCCAACCTCTTATTTTATTAATGATTTGAATTGAAATTCATAGACTTAAAGTGAATTGCCCAGATCAGGCTATTGGAAAAATCAGAGTCAGGATTTGAATCCAAGTTTTTGACTTTCTAAAACATTATTCTTCCAATATTCTTTCAGTTTTAGGTTAAAAAAACATTTGAGTTCTCTTTCTTTTGAGTTCATGGAATGCTGATTCTGGGAAATCTCTTTCAATTGCTTTGTTGCAGACAAATTTTTGAATTTTATTATAGGAATTTATGTGGATAACTTGGAAGAGAAAAACATACCAGTTACTAAATGTAGATGTAATGATTTTGTGAAGTTTCCCTAAATATTCATGAGGAAATTATTTTAGCATAGTAAGTGAAGGTTGATACAGTAACAGGATTGTAGACACAGACTATGAGGTTTTAATATGGCAACAATGTAGTATACTAACTGTGAAATTGTTGCTGCACTTAGTGTTCTTATGAAAATATGAATATCTTTCTGAATGAGTTAGAAAGGAATAATATGATTGGCTAAGATATAAGTTTGAGTCACTCTTCTCTTGGACACTGTATGTTTTGAGAGAGAATACACCCCAAGGTTATAGGAGTATAAGGGTCATATAATATCTTTTACTATTTTTACTACTATTTTTACTATGTAATCTTAGTAAATACCTTTGCTAAGAGTAATTGTGTCCACTGGCAAAATTAGTCCACCAGTGCAGACTTGTGAGCTATACTATTAGAATGGTGACACCACTAGCTACTTCTTGAAAACCAAAAATAGCCACTCCTCTGTGGACCCAGTCTATAAAACTCTAAGTTCTAAGAGTTTGAGTGAAAATTAGAAGAGTAAACAAGAGATTGTTAGTGTTAGTCCTTCATTCTCAAAGAGGACCAATGACATCAGGAAGTGAATTGAATTTAAGTGAGGCAGGGCTGTGCAAAGTCACCAGCCTCATTCTCTCCTCCAAAGCTATTTGAGTCCAGTGGCAAGACATAGATCAAGATGATTAGAGATGTACCCAAATGCAGTGGGAGACCTTGACATTTTTTAAGCTAAGGTCTTTCCCAGTTCTCAGTTTTTCTGAGGCAAAAATCATTCAGTGATTAAGACTAGGTAAGAAATGAGGCAGAGAATGGTCTCTTGTTATCTTCTTAAAAAAAAGAAAAATCCCTCAACCTGGGAGGGGAAGACCCTCAGGGTTTTTGCCAGAACAGAAAACATTTATGTGAGGGAAAATATAGTAGAGGCAGAAATGTTCTCAATAATACATAAGAAAAGTTTTTAAGACTATAGTGATCATGTGTGCCTAGGGTCATTTCAGCTTTCCCATAGGCTAGCAATTAGGGGCATGGTCTTTTGACTGAGTCCAAGTTTTACAGAACAAATACTTTTATTAAGGGGACTTATTTTGTGAAGTTTGGATTCAGGCAAGGGCCACACTTCAGGACTTAGAGGCACATGTGACCTCAAGGCCACAGGTTCCAGACTCCTGGAGCCTATATTGGTCATAGGCTGATATGGATTATTTCACCTCTGTTACCAAGTCCTTTGATTCAAATTCATTAGCACATACTTTGGGTCCTTTTCTTATTCTTCTCTTTTCCTCTTATCTCTTTTTTTCCCCCTTCCCTATTTCTTCCTTCTTTCCTTCTTTTTTTCCCCTCCCACCTTTTCTTCTTTTTTTTCCATTATTTCCCTCTAGTTAATATTAATGCACCAACAAATAATTAGTTTAAGTGTTCTTCAAATTTCTTCTCCTAAAGCTATTATCCACCTATTAAGTTTCAGACAAATCTCATTATTAAGCAAACAGGCACTGTCTCCTTCATGGTATCTGATAAAGAAAATGAGATTATGATTCTTAAAATATCATTTAAATGAAGCAAAACATTTTCCATTCTCATCATTTTTTCATTGTTTTTAAGGGGTTTAATTTTGTGACGTCTTTTTGATCTTCTGTTACCCTTGATTATTATTCAACAAAATAGAGCTTTACTTTAGGAGTGTTTTCATTTTTAAAGTAAAGAACAAACATCATCATTAATTTCAAGCAGAAATTGCTTCTAAAATCTTAATTTGTGATAGAAGCTAGTCTACTTATATCTTATATACACAATTCCTTTTTTTCTGGGGAAGTTTTAAGAAAATAAATGCATTATCTATCCATATTGCTATGGCAATGGTTCAAGAGTTATCAAAATTCCTAACATAGAAGATGCAGATAGCATATAATAGCTTATTTATGAATATTTTAGGGAGTATTTTAGGATGCATCCTTCTGCATTACTTACACAAAGTTGCATTGAGAAAGCTAGCTCAATTTAAGTTCCTGAAAAAGTCTAGGTGTGATCTGCAATTCAATCATCCACTGCGAATATCTCTGACTGTAGTTCATCACACCTGGTATTTCAAGGAACATATCATTTGACAGCAAGGAGATCGCAGGAGTCATCCTACCCATGATCATCAGAATTCAGTCACTCTTCAGTCAAAAAGTCAAGTTAGAATGGAGATTATATACTTGACTTTTTCTCCATCCAAATTTATCTATGCTCTTTTGGAACTTGAATTGACAAGAAAAACACAGCAAATATAGGAAAGGAGCAGGCAAAATTATCTTCTTCTATGTCAGAGGTAGAAAACACACAGTTTGCAGAGGACAACATAAGATCCATAATGTTCCTGAGTAATAGGGATTTTTTTAACATAATAAATAAAAATATAATAAACATAGATATTATTACATTTAAAAACCAATACAGCCCACAGGGATGCTTATGTAGCACCAATTAATGGTCTCCATTTCTATTTGGGTTTGACCCCACTTCTTTCTGTGGTTGCCTCCAAATTTTTGCTCTTATAACAGAGAAATCAGTATGCTTAGTTTTTGAAAAATGAAAAGGCTTAGCTTTAGTTTTATGCCTAACTGATAGTAATAAATGTTTTGTCAAGAATATAACTAGTTGCTTTGGTTGTAGAAAGCAGGTATGGTACAAAAATAATTCAAAGTTTTAAATAACAATTTAATATTTAAATAATTTTGCCATTAATTTACTTTTATTATGTGAAAATACAACATTGAAAAATGGCCAGTCTGGTACCTCTAATCATCTTATAGATTAAAAAAAATTCTGATCTATTCCATGCCTGACTCAACTATTATAGATTTTCTTTAGGATCTCACTAATGTGCTTTAAAATTGACTTTAAAATATTTAATTTGATAACTTTTAGCTTTTATGTTTATTAACTTTTGTTTACATTTCCTGATTGACATTATCATTACTGTCTTATCAATAACTTTTCTGGAAGACAAACAATTAGGAAGGGTAGAAAAATATTTTGGCCTAAAAAAAATAAAAAAGAGAGCATCCTATAAAAAAGTGCCAATTCTCACATTAGATAACCAGTTGTTTCATCTTGACTAGGAATGTCTCTGTTTGTCATTACAGGATAAGAATTTATACTGCTAGTACTTACACTTTCACTTGTAATATTTTAATGTTTGTGTGGTACTTTAAATGATATCTTCTTTACTCTCTTAACACTCCTTGGAGGAAGGCACTACAAATATTATTTTGCAGATGCATTAAACAGAGGCTCAAAGAAGTTAAAGTACCTTACTCAAAGTCATAGAGATAATAAAATTGGAAAGTGTGATTTGAACCCAGGTCTTCCTGACTCCAAGTTCAGCAGTCTATCTACTACACCCTGATGTCAAGAAATTAAATTAAAGATAAACAGAATAAATGGAAAATCTTTTGTGAATTTTCACATAAAGACAGTAAACAGTCTAAAAAATTTTTTTTAAAAAATCTTGAGGGCAGTGATTTCTTCACTGAAGTAATGGTGTAAAATACATTATAGATAAGTATAGGTGTGAATGGGAAAGAACATGGTCCCTTCACATAGTTAGAATGAAATACAGTGGAGAGACACTGGTTCTCTGGTAATAGCAATTAGGTTAGTGGTCCATTGTAATTTGGTAATTTGGATCAATTAACAAGCATTTCTTAAGTCTCTGCTTAATTATAGTAGGTGTGAAGATTCCTTGTCCTTAAGGTAGTATTATAATAGAGGCATTCAATGCATATCATTGAGAAGTGATTAGGGGACAGTCTGAGGGCCTAGGAAGTAACAAGAATTTTGAGTGCAGTCTTAAAGAAGTGAAGCATCAGGTACCTTCCAGTAGCAACAGTAGTATTTATATTATTATCATTGCCAAAATATAGTCAATTAGGTTAAAAAAAAAGTGAAGGTACAGGGTGGGGTGGGGATGGTCTTTAATGGCAGGAGATAGATGGGTGAGTAGGCCCTGGTACATGGCTAGATGGGATGTTAAGTGTTTCTGAGGCTGGCTAGATATAGTGGATAAAAGAATAAGAATGGGCATAGCTGATATATTGTTTGCCTTCTCAGTGATGGGGAAGTGGTGGGAGGGAGGAAGAGATTTTGAAACTCAATTCTTTTAATTGTTAAAAAATTTGTAAAAAACAATGTTTTTAAAAAGAATAAGAATGAAGGCTACCATAACATTGGGTAGATACTCTATGAAATGTTAAGAAAATATGGAAAAGAAGAAAGTTTATCCATGATCATTTACTTGATATTTCTTTTGTTTAGACATATTTCTCCCTGATAAGATGCAAATTCTTTGAGGAGAGGGACTACTTCATTTTTGTTCCTACATTCCCAGAGCTTTACTCAATGCCTGACATGTAACAAACATTTGACACATGCATATTGATTGAATGATTGATAACACCTGCATTAATGGAGAAAGTGTCCATAGCAATGAAATCACATATATGCCAAAGTAATCTGTTAAATAGTTAGTATGTGTGGAAGTTGAGCTACCTTAAGATCTGGGAATCTTGGCCTCGTCTAAGATTTGGAGATGTCCTATTGTTAATTAGTGGTGGATCACAGGAAGTTAGGAGCACTCTCTGGGCCTCTCCACTTCCTGATGTTGGTCAGTCTGGGAGGATAGAGGTTAGGTGATTAGGCTCTTCACTGATGTTATAGCTGAATTATAACAATGCCTTGCTGCCACAGGTGCCTTATTTAGCCCTTGCCCCTTCTGTCTTCCTGGATGGCACCAGGTTTATCTTCTTCAACTAGTCAGTTCAAAATATGGTGACATCTCAATATGGATCTTTCTTGTGGTTTTTTTTTGTTTGTTTTTGTTTTGTGTTTGTTTTTGTTTTTTTACAAAATCCAAGAAAATCTCTTCCCAGCAGTATCATTTTTTCCCTTGAAATTGATTTTATTTCAGTCTTTCTTCATTCTATAAACAAAATGTTAAAATATTTATAGGTTATGTAACTTCTTTATAACTTCTAGGAGACTCACATGGCCTTTTCAATTTTAAAATTCAACTTAAATCTTTGAGATCTTACTAAGTACAAATAATTGTGAGCTTAAATTAAGCTATCATCTTCTTAGTGCTTTGTGTTAGAATAAGCAGCAGCTGCACTTGCTCTATTTCTGCAGAACTTGATAAATCTCAACAAATATGGGTGAGTAGAGCAAGGAAAGATTTTTCTAAAAGTGAAAGGATATTTCAGTGGCAATCTATTAAGTCACTTCTTTCCCCCATTCTTATTAAAGCACAATATTAGGGGATAGTGTTTGAAGGTTACTGAAAAATAAAATATACTCCACAGGACTTTTACTCCCCAGGGTCATGTGCCTTCCAGCCTGGCAAGATGCCATTTTTGGCAGATAGGAATGAAGGCTCTGGTGCTACTGCCTCATTAGTTTTCCCCCACAAAGGCATGAATGACCTTTCAGAAGAATTAAAGGAAAAGTCAGATGAAACTAGGGCAGAAATTGCTACCATGGATACAAAGCTGGACCAAGTATCATAGTTGCATATCTGAATAAGTTGGTGTACAAAACTACAAAAACAGAAAGGGTGAAAAAAAAAGGAGAAACAGGATGTGCTGTTACAGACAGAAAAAGATTTCCAAGGGCAAAGCAGAAAAAAGAACCCCCCAGTTTAATTTAGCTTTCAACTTACAAAAGTCACCCTGATACTATTAACAAGAAGACACTGGGATTATAAGACACATTGGAGAGGGGGAGAAAAGTACATAAAGTGCATCTGAGTCATTCTGCAGACAATCAATAGTAATTTTTGCAATATTTAAATAAGGAGGGAAATCAATACTCTATAGAAAGATATACAAAGTCCCACAGAGGAAAGAGGATAGGAATGTCATAACTGGTAAAAACTGAAATGCAAACTGTCAGATTTAGAAGATAAAGATAAAATAGTAAAAGCCACCTTGAGCCACAAAGAGAGAGTATAAATTCAAACAATCTTGCTTTTCCCTTTAACCTAAGCATCTCTGTATAGACAAAAAGGACATGCCCTGTCATTGAAAAAAAGCTCTTTCTTAAAGAAATGAAAAAAAAATCCATTTCTTTCACTACAGAAGGTGATATATAATAGAAAATTGTATTTGTTTTTTAGGCAAAACCAGTTCCAGTGGAGGCAAAGGTTGCTAAAAAAAATGGCCAAAAAAAAAAAAACCGCTAACTGGGAACATCATGGAATCAAATGTAGAAAATATTGAATAAGGACACTGGTGTTCCCTATTATTGCTAAAGCATATCATTTTGTAGAAGTCATAAGAGTGGTGTTGAAATTACTATTCAGTCTTGTTTATTGCACTCAAATATCCCAGACAATTTGTTATAAAACCACACCAGTAACTTCAGGGACCGTCCTTGCTATTATATAATGAGAGAGAAAGGGAAGAGATGGAGAGGAAAGATATTTTAAGAGGTTATGAAAATATATAGGGATCCATTGAATAAATCTTCCCGAGAGGTATGAAGGAAATTTTACCTCCATGGCAAAAGAAAAGAAATAAAGCAATAGGAAGAAGTTGTTGTAACTGAAAGAAGTTTTGAAAGTAAAATCTGAGAATCTTGGGTTTTCTTCCCCCTCCCCAAACTCTGAGAAATCTCTCTATCTAACTTATACATAGGTTTCCATAGATTTCAGTCAATCAAGCAACAAGACAAGAAATATTTATTAAACACTGACTCTATGTCATTCACTGTGCTAAGGCATAAATACTGTGTTAGGGATAAATAAGAGGTCCTTGACCTCAAGGATCCTGTCTTCTGATATGATAGATAAAGGTGAAATTTGTGAATTTTTTTGTGAAAAAAAATCTATGATGGACATAGAAGTTATATATAGACTATGGACCATGTAAGACCTCCACAAGGTTAAACTGAGTCCTAAAGGAAGCCAAGAAGACTGAGAAGGTAGAGGAGAAGAAAGACAGCTTCTAGTTCCAGGTATAGGAGCAACAAATGCAGAAGCACCCAGATGAGATATAGGGTTTACATATGCATTCCTATGAAACATATTTTCACATTAGTGATGTTGTAAGGAAGAATTAGAACCAACAGGCAGAACCACAAGAAAGAAGAAACAAAACAAAACTGGGATCTGATGTAATTGCCATTCTTTGAAAGAGTTGTAGATGCCAAAACAATGGTATTTTCCTGGCCCTTTGCCCAGATAGTGATGAGGTCAATGATGTTTGGACAGCACTACCAATAGCAAGTTGTACTGACAAGATGAGTAGTTGTAGGGTAAGTGGAAAACAGTGGTACTCTGTAGCCTATGGCATAAACAACGTTGAGACCTTGTCAGTGACACCTCATCAAAAAATGATAGCTCTTATGGACAGAGGATGAGATGATGGACATCCAGTTTTCAGCTTGGGATCTTCAATGTGGATCCAACCAAATGGTGCTAGGCCTCAGGTGCAATGTGAGTCAAACATGCCAGAAATATCTATAAGGTTCAAGATGAGCCAAGTGAGCCAATAGCAGCCCTGAATGACCCCAGTTAGCTAGCAGACCTTGGCCAGTCAGGCTAGTTGGAAGCAGCACAAATCTTAGTCAGCTGGGCAGGCTACCAAAAAGGATTAGATATATGCAAGATATTATTGCTATGTTGATGGTGTCCCCTCAGATCTGTTGCAATGCTTAGAAGGTGAGGTAGTATGCTCTTAAGCTGAATTTTATGCCCCTGCACACCTATGGCATTAATGACCAGGGCTGGTGTAGAGGGGTGGGGGAAGCACTGTGGACCATGAACTGGGGACGTGTGAGTTAGCCCTGAGTCACAAAACATTAGCCAGGACTATTGCAAGCAAGCAAGTTGTAATGCTGATGTAGGGTAGACATAGGGTGAGTGAATTGGTCTGTGACCAAACTGAGGACCCTTTTGGCCACCTGGGAACCTGAGACCACAGGGAATTTCCTTGAAGATTGATTTTTTAAATCCTTCTTTCAGGTGGATTTCATTGTTTTTTATCTGCTGAACTGCTTTTAAGTCACTTTGGGAACTCTCCTATAAAAACCCTAAAAATTTTTAATTGGTAGAAGAGTATAGAATATCTAGGACCTTGCCACCAAGGAAAGGGGTGGGATATTTCATAGGGCCATTATTTACCATGATTCTTTCCTCTCCACTCCCCTGCCCTCCCTACACAGGGATATAGATAGGTTTTGGGTTTTGAAGTGTTTTTGCTTTGTTTTGTTTTTGCTCTTACAGGTGTGAAAGCTATTCCTGGGGACATGATTAACCCAGTAAACCAAAGCTCAAGCTCTTCCTCCTCTAATGTAGCTTTCTGGTTGCCTCTGGTTGTATTGATGAGAGTCTCTGGTCACCCCAGGGCATAAAGAAAACATTCTCCTATACGCCTGGTCCTACAGAATGGGCAGAAGTCCCAGGACTGCCATTAAAGATATGGATAGAAGGGTACTGAAACTACCCAAGTTAAATTCTGGTGTATTCTTGATAAATAACCATTCTGTGCTGTGACTATGCAAACCTCCTTTTTACTAATAGTTGAATGACTTATGAGTATCATATTTGTTCCAATGTTAGGCCTAAAATAATAGAGACTTCCTGAGTGAGGCCAATCCTTGACAAAAGGAATGGGAAGAAGTTAAAAATAGGCAGATATCAACCCAATTGACAAAATATGTAGTAACACAGCTTTCTCAAATTGGCATTGGAATTTTGTCAATATAGTTACTGTAGATGATAAGTTGTTTATTAATAAAGATCTTCAGGTGGATGGTTGATGATCATTTTGAAGGAATGTTGTAGAGGAGATATATTTTCAGTCAGAGATAAATTAAATGACCTCTTAAGTGTCTCCCAACTGTGATTCTATAGTTCTGCAATTCTGGGGGGAGGGATAGAAACAGACTAGCTATTCAAATGGGGCAAAATTACAAATAAATAATTACCCTGTAAGACTATTGTTTTGGAGATTAATGGTTAAATAATTACTTGATAAATGTTGGGAATGTGATCTTAAATAAAAGTCTTAAGTGTTTAAAATAATTACATGATGTATAATGTTTCATATTTAAGGATTTTAAAAGTGATTTTCCTTTTTATCATTCTGAATTTGACTTTTTTAAGTGAAAGAGAAAATCAGCTTGGTTTACTATTCATTTCATTGATTGAGGCTGTTGCTAGAATAAATCTTTCAGGATTCTTGCATAGTTCCCTGTTTGTAGGCAGCAAACTATTTAGTTTACCTAAACAAGGAAAATTTTGTCCTTGTATTTTACTTATCTGAATAAATATTGTGGGTGCATTTAATACTAAAATTGCAGCAAACAATGAATCAAGGGAGGGAGGAAGAGAAAGAAGGAAGAAATTAAGGAAGGAAGGAAGAAAAGAAGAAAGGAAGGGAGGGAGGAAGGCAGGGAAGGAAGGAAGGGAAGCAATGGGAAGGGAAGAGAAGACAAGGGAAGAGAAAGGAAGGAAGAGGGGAAGGAAAGGGAAAGAAGAAAAGAAGAAAATAAAAATAAGCACCCATTAGGTTATGAGGGAAAGAGGAGAATATAGTAGTTTTTTCTCCACTAACATTAATTTTCCTAACAAAATGGCATGCAAAAAATGAGCTGAAACAGAGCCATCTTGAGTATTTTGTATTCTATTTATGGATATTAAATTATAGGCAGACAGTTGGCGTCATTTCACAATTGTACTACTTGTCAGAGTAATGCTATGAAATGAAAAATAAATAGTGTCATGCTGTATATTAGTTTGTCAGGCATACATAGCAATGTCTTAGTGAATATCATATATCAAAAAAAAATCACAGTATCCTATAATATTAGAACTAGTGTTTTGAATATGGTACACACATCCTATCCATCACTCTTTTATCATGTGGGAAGATAAAATTATTTTTGAATGTTTAAGGCCAATTACTAATCAGAAATCAAAAAAAAAATCTAAAAATCTAAAACTGTTTCCACATATAAGCACATTTAAGTGGAAATTTGTAGTTGAAGACTGATCAAGACCAGTGAAATATCTGCTTGCATAATGATGAAATGTGTGCTTCTGCGTAATACAGATGAAGTCAAACATAGAAAGAACTGTAGATATGGAGTCAAGAAATCAGAATTCTGATCCCAGTTCCACCATTCATTTGCATATTTTAAAAATATTCAGTCTCTCTGTGTCCCAATTTCTTCACCTATAAATGGAGAGGTCCAGACTAAATTATTTTTAGGGTTTCTCACAACTTTAATATCTAATTTTTATATGATTCTACTTGTCATTGTCCAGATTAGTAACTTAATTTGGAGTTCAGGTTAGTTGCATAACTTGAAAGAAGATAAATACATTTTTAATATGTTTATCATTAAATTAGCCCCATCAATAAAGATTTTAAAAATCATTAATATTTAGATGTCTGTTAGAAGGTTAATGGCATATGTACTTAAGTAAAGATTATAGTCTTAATCACAAATCTTCGTAAATCAAACTGTAGTTGTATCCTACAGGTCATCATCAAGGTGCTAGTCTCATCAAAAATGGTCATGTGTTAGGATGTAGGAACAAATCTTTAGTTATATGATTACTCTAGAATAAGGTGGGGGGGATATGTTTTTTCTTTAGATAATTATTCTAAAAAAGAGGATATGTTCTGTGGTATTTTTATTTGTTTTGTAAAATATTTTCCAATTACATTTTTCATCTCATTCTTGTTCAAGAGTGTTGCAGGCCTGTCTGTGACACCTTTGATTTAGAGAATTCAGTGTGAAAATCCTTTCCAGCAATGTAAGTCATAAGCTGGTTCATAACGTATGGGATTAGAAAATTTCCTGGGTGCCCTGAGAAGTTGAGTGACATTCCCATGGTCATATTTCCATGGTATATCAGAGGGAGGTCTTTAATCTCAGTCTTCCTGATCCCAAAGTTAGCTCCCTACCAAATATGCCATACTTCTCAGGGCAGCAGAATAGAATACTAACACAGGTAAATATGAGTTCATTTTTTATCTATATTTATTAGATAAGTATAGTTGCAGAAGATGCACTGCTTTTTCTACCCAAATCTCTGCATTGGGTGGTATGAGCTAAGGACCTATCTTTCATGAGATAAGTGAAATATTCTGGTACCAAAAGACCTGACAGATATAAAATCTGGGTCACTCTATATGTTATGTTTTAAAGATTCAGGGGAATAGAAGAGGTTTCATAATATTCAAAAAGAAAAATGTCTCAATTAAAAAACAATCAAAGTGAGAGGAGAGAGAAGGTAGAAAAGAATTTGCAAACTATAAGCTTGACTTAAGTACTAGATTTTACCAGACTAAACTCATTCCATTTCTTAAAAGGGTTTTTAAACTAGTAGATCATAGAAATGTTGTAGATATGATTTGCCTAGAATTTAGTAAAGAGTTTGTTAAAGTATTCCATATTATTATTGTTGAAAAGATGGAAGAGATGATAATACAAGTATGTGAATTTGGAGCTGGTTGGCTGGTCAGACCCAAAGAATAATCAGTGATGGTTTCATAACAGTCTGGGAGGTCTCCAGTGGAGTACCCCAAAGATATTTTACTTGGCACTGTACTGATTAACATTTTTCTCAACAAATTTGATGAAGCACTTGGCACGCTTATTAAACATGAAGATTACTCAAAACTAATACACTGCCTCAAATAGCAACCATTAATGCCTGAATGTCAGGCACTGTGTTAAGTGCAGGAGATAGTATCAAAATCCAAAAAGATAGCACAGTCTAGAACACTGGGCTGAATAAAATTGAATTAGAGTAAATGTAAAGTCTTGCTTTTGCATTTAGAAATCCATTTCACTTGTATAAGATAGGCGAAGCCTGGTTAGACATCAGTTTTTTTCTGAAAAAAAAATGAGTATTTTGGTGAACTTTAAATATAATATGAGTCAACAGTGCGATACAGCAACCACAAAAACTGATGTGGCATCTGTCTATGTTAAGAGACGCCAAGCTTTAAGGAATAAGGTCATAGTTCCATTTGTATTCTTCCCTGGTCAGAATATATTTGGAGTATTATATTCAGTTCCAGGCACTACATTTTAGGAAGCACATTGATAATTTCCAAAGTGTCCACAGAATGACAACCAAAATAGTGATTGCCTACAAGTTCATATCATTTGAAGACTGGTTAAATGAACTGGACATGCTTATCTGAGAACAGACAATACTTAGAAGATGATGTGCTAGCTATATTCAAGTACTTTCCATAGTGTCACATAGAAGAAAAAATGCACAGGGCAGAGCTAAGAACAGTGGAAAGAAGGAATGAAAGGAAGGTGTAAAAAGAAAAAATTTGGCCTGATGTCAAATAAAAAAAAATCTTTCTAAAAATTAGGAAGAACTACCACATAGTTTAATGGGGTCACTAAGAAGTTGTTATATTTTGCTTCACTGAAGATCTTCAAGCAAACTTTGGATGGCATGATATACTGGGGGTATCAGGTACAGGTTGAACTTGGTCTTTGCAATTCTTTCCATCCCATTTTTGTTTGTCATTCTAAATGAAGAGATAGAATGAAGAAAGGTCTTCCCTTACATAATTACTGCAAGTCAATTTGCCTTAGAGTTACTTGCTTCCTTGATATACTAATAGATGAATTGAAATACATTCTGAAAGAATTATTAACCAACTTACATATACCTGATATTGAAAGTCACACACTCTTATTAATTACCCAATCTGTGCAACACATTGAGTTAATCATTATTACAGGAAGAGATAATTGAAGCAGACCTCATAGAGATTATAATCTAGTATAGGATTTGACATATTCATATTTAACTAGAAATCAATATAGACCATGAAAAATGCATGAATGTAGGAACTAGAAAGGCAAAGGAAAGAAAAAGAGAATAAGCATTTTTAAAAATAATATCTCATTTGAATCTCAAAACAATCCCTTGAAGATGATGCTATTATTATTCACATTTTATACTTAAGGAAAATGAGGCAGAGGTTAAATGACTTGCCTAGGATCATACAGCTAGTAAGTATCTGAGGCTAAATTTGAAGTCAGATCTTCCTGATTCCACACCCAGCTCTCTATACCCCAGTACAATTCAATTTCTGAAGAGGAACTAAAGAACTAAAGAAATCAATGAAGTTTTCATGGAAGAAGCCTTGAAGAATGGACATAGTGTTCCAAAGGTAGAAATAGGGCCATAGAGAGAAGAAAATGGCATGAATATTTCCAATTTATTGTTGATCGGTGAAACCCTGTCTACATGACAGAAAAAAAATACCAGTTTAATTTGGGAAACATTGGACAAATAACAGACTGCTTTGTCTTCATAATTCCAATTTGATTCAATTTATTTTGTGAGAATAAGTCAATTTAAATTGATTTTCCCCTCACAGAACTGACTGATCATTTTGACATGCAATTCAGCAAATACTTATTGAATGTCCACTATATGCAAGACACATATAACACAAGGTGTTTATAGCTTTAATAGGGGAGAAAAGAACACATATAGAAATAAGAAAAATACAAAGCAAAATGTGACAAATTTTATAGTGTAGGTATAAATAAAGTGATTCAAGAGTACAAAGGAAAGAGATAATCTTTTAGGGATTGAAAAAGAGGGATTCTGGAGAGAGTTCATGAAAAACATAATTTTTGCTTTGGGCTGTAAAGAATGGATAGGATTTTGAATCAATCTAATAATCAATTATTAGCAATTTTCCATCAAGCACCTACTATGTGTCTGACTTTACTAGGCAATGGGGATAAAAATAATGAAATAATCTATTGTGTGAAGAAAAGCAGAGAGGTGGAAATGTAAAAAATAGGTTTGGGAAATTGCCAATAGGTATGGTTTCATGGAGCCACAAGTTATGAGGAACAATAAATGGTATGCCAGCCTCAGCATTGCCTTGCTACCTCTTGAGCTTTTCTAATCCAAACTTTGCTTCAGAGTTATAACTTCCATCTTCCTCTTGTGTTACTTATTCAGTTTATGTACATCAACAAGAAATCCAACACTTCCCTACCCTTGCCAACTACCCTAGACTATACTTGCCCTGGGCCCTTCTGTCTCTGATTCCCTCAAATTTACCTCTAAATTATATGATCCAAAGAAGTAAAGATCAGGAGAGTCCGTAGATAATATGAAAATTTTGCCATCAGTCTTATGAAAATTATATTGGAATAGATGAATCAACTTAAAAAAGAGTATAAAAAGATATAGAGAACCAAGATCCTTGGGGTCCAGGGGTATACTAAAATTTAGAAGATTGGGAAGAAGTGAAACAATTCTAGAAAGTAGAGGTTTTCAATAATGGCAAGTGTTATATAATAGTTAAGGAATATAGAAGCAGAAGAAGAAGCAGAAGAAGAAGCAGAAGAAGAAGAAGAAGAAGAAGCAGAAGAAGAAGAAGAAGAAGAAGAAGAAGAAGAAGAAGAAGAAGAAG
>NW_020954720.1:20350832-20372318 GCF_900497805.2 Vombatus ursinus
AGAAGAAGAAGAAGAAGAAGAAGAAGAAGAAGAAGAAGAAGAAGAAGGAGAAGAAGAAGAAGGAGAAGAAGGAGAAGAAGAAGACGACGACGATGACATTTGATTTTGCCCTAAGGAAGTCATTGGTGACCAAAAGACTAACTTCACTAGAAGTTGGGGGGAGCAGAGTCAATTTGCAAGACATTGTACCTTGAGGAGGAAACAAGGGAATATAGGGGTTTATTGTGTCAGTGTAGACTGTTCTTTGCAGAAGATTGATAATGAAAGGAACAATGATGGGATGATAACTTGAGGAAGTTTCACTTTGAAGTTTCTACATTGAAGAAAATGCAGGATTTTGCTTGTTTGGATTTTAGGTTCAGGGAGATTTAACCATCATGCACTTAAGAACTTAATCCAATAAAATATAATCTCCAAGAAGTCAGAGACTATTTCATTTTGTGTATATCCTCAGCACTTAGCAGAATTCTTGACATATAGTAATTGATTTGTAAATGCTTGTTAAAAAAAAAAGTTGTTCAGTTGAACAGCTGGCCAGTGGCATCAAACAACTGGCTAAAGTTGTTTGTTTGTTTGTTTGTTTTTTTTAAGAAAATCGGGCCATTTTATAGTCAATTGATTCTTGTAATGAAAGGCCTAAATTTTTAGTCAAATTATAGATCTATCTCTAAGCAGAGGTTATTACCAAAGATGGCTTTAAAACTTTATTTTTTTTTAATATTCTTTATTGACTTTCAAAATACAAAGCTTATCTTTAAATTACAAATAAGGGGAAGGAAATATTAGTTTTATTAGACAGCAATTATGAACTATAATATTGTGATATAGTCAAAAAAATTTCTGGGAGATTAGGTATTCTTTCAGTGCAGTATAGGGAGGCAGTATGGCACAATAAATGGAAAATTTAGACTTGAAATCAGGAAGATCTGAGCTCAGGTCCTGTCTCATACATTTATGAGATGTGTGAGCCTGGATAAGTCAGTTCACTGCTCTTAGCCTTACTTTCCTCTTCTATAAAATGGTAATAATAATAGCAGCTATATCATAGGGTTGTTACAAGAATGATATGATTATGCATGCAAAAAACTTGGGAAATATTAAAATATTACCTAAGGGTCAGCTATCATCATGATTATCATTGTTGTGGTTATCATCAATTCCAGGATGTCACTGACAAATTGCATAACCTATAACATGTCATATAGTTTTAGACCATTACTACTATTCCCTCCAATATAAAATGAAGATATCTTGGGTCTTTCCCAGCTCTAAATGTCTGTAATTCTAGTATCCACCAGTCTATTTGCAAAGAGATTACCTTTAGTAATGGTTTCTATAGTTCAGTAGAAACAGTAATATGGAGTAATGGTGGTATTTAGTAATTTCATCTAGATTTTTATGAATGGCAGTTCTAAATGAATAACAAGGATGCATTCAAATAATAAAGAAAAATGTGAGTTATATTATGTTCAGGGCAAAACAAAAAAGAATTGCAAATGGCTTCTACTCTTTTTTCAATTCTTTCTGCTTCTACTTAAGTGTTTCTAGATACAGCTAATTATCTTGAAGCCTAAGCTACTTTCCTCAACAATTGGAATAATATTTACTATTTTAATTTTGTTAACCTTATTTCAATAAATATTCCACACATATTCAAATAATTATGGACTCATTTTTAGTTTTTTGATTCACTGGCTAATGTATAGATCAACTGCTTTTCATCTTTGTTCACTATTGAATATGAGGAAAAAAGATTAGAATTGTAATTTGAGGGACTGAGTTTCATTATATGCTAGAAAAGGATACCAAATATATCAAGCTAGAGTTCTAATTATGACTTTGATAAGGATAGTGAAATGTGAACAAACCCATCGAGTTTGGATTGTGGAAGAAAGGAACAGAGGAGAATATTTTTCCTTCTCCTTACTTTAAATTAGTATTCCATTATGAATGCTGCACCATGCCCAAAACACTTTCAGTTGTTTAACTCTAAATATATAACTCATGGGACAGAGCCCTAAGTTCTGAGTTTATAAAAAACAACTAGAATCTTGGGCATTGCTCCCCAAATGCTATTTTTGGCATGTTTTGTCTTCATCCAGAGATTCTACTGAGAACCTCAAAATGCAACTCATGTCTGAGCCTGCACAGATCTGAATTAAAAAGTTTCCAGGTAAGCATTCAAACTAAAATATACCTTATATAGAGAACAGATTTTATTTCACCCCACAGAAAATGAAAAAGAATCCAAAAGACTCAGCAGCTGCAATTTCCCTTCCCTTTCTGACAGAACAGCTACAGTACTTCTACAGGTCTCAGACCTTACAGTGCCACTGTAAGGTTTTGTACTCTCCTTTCAGGGAAACAAATGAGATTACTAGAGAGGAAACCCCCTTTCCTATTAGATCTACACTATTAAAACAATTTATGATACTAATAGAGGGGAAAATCTAGGTTTTTGATTCCCAGTATCATTGTTAAATCATTGCAGATTCACCTACTAGATCTTTAGTTCAGATCTTTAGTTATCTTGACACACCCCCAAAAGTCTGGGACTTCAGGTATTCTAAAAATTCCTCAAAAAACTGAGTGGTTAGTGAAACACCGACTTTCCCTCCAACTCTAAAGTTCAGGAATTTCCACTATTTGGCCTTGTGGTTCCTCTCTCCTTGGTTTCCATATCTCAGGCAGAAAAGAAATTCTACTTCTCTGAAACTGGGTCGTGTAACTCTCTCTTATTCTATACAGAAAACTGAATCATGTGAGCCTATATCCTCATAAGGCTCCATAAGGGACCACATCATGGACTTTTGCTGTGATCAGCAGCATTGATGAAACCACAGACAACTGAAATTTGACTCATCCCTGGCCTTGATAAGACTGCTTTTAAAGTTTCCCTGACCGTACCACAGGATCCAGGTCTGATCATGGTTCTTCATTAGTTCTTTCTCCAACTATGTTAATCTCTTTGAGCATTTTTTATGCTGTACATTCCATTTAATAGGTCCAATATAAAGAGGTTGTTTCTAAATCTAGAATATCTGAAGTCAATCAAAGTATCCCTGATTACTGAGACTTAATCACTTATTAATGGGTTGATTAGTACCCAGGCTACTGAAACATTCCAGACCCTTGCACCCAGGTGCCGATGAACATCCATATTTCATAAGGAAAATGTAATTAATGTCCCTAACAAAGGCTCACTTCCCAGTAACCCTCTCTAGCTAATCAGATTCCCCCAATTAACTTTCTATATATAAGTGGTGAGATTAGAAAGTGGAGAGAGATATAAATGGCAACTTGTGTGATGTCAGTATTTTTCTGGTTTTACAGTGATAAATTAGGTGACCCATTCATAATAGCATCAAAGTGTCATACAAAGTTTATATGATCTTTGGTCAGCGTGAACTGCTCTTTGGAAAAAAATAAGGCTTCTTAGTAGATTTAAGTCCCGTTTAAACTGAGAATTTGGATGAAAGCACAGGAAAGATCTCCATGGTCTGAAGGGTTTATATATCCATCCAGTTATAGAAAGAAAAAAAAACTAATTTGATGTAATCATTTTATTAGACTTCATCAAAGATGTAACTTTTTTTATTTTACAAAAACAAAAGAGAAAAAAGACTCGATCATAACTGTAGCAAATTCAGGTTGATTATATTGGATTATGGTTCTTTCCCAGATGAATTTCTCAATGGCTTCATGACCTAGTAATTTACCTCTGTGCCATTATAATTAACAATAATAAAAAAAACTTATTTTTTTAAATCTCTGGTTCTTCATTTACAAAATTGTATTCATTATCTACTTTCTCACTCTTTGGTTTTTGAATTGCTTTGATAGCAAACAGAACTATGAGATTATAATTTTTAGTTGGAATACTATGAGATACAGTAGGTTTGCTTAGCAAGAATTACAATGAAAGCAAAGATTCACATTTATACAGTCCCTTGCATCTTTTGAAGCAGGTAATGTGACCTTAAGCATTATGATGTGTATTTTACAGAAGAAGAAATAGACTGAGCGATGTAGTTGGTTCTGTTCACAAAGCATAGTATTAGAGGCAAGATTTGAACTGAGGTCTTCTGACTCTTAATCTCATAATGTCCCCATTCTACCAGTTCATTAAATCTAGGAATAAGTAGGCTGACAACCATGAAATTCAATTAACTGATACAATCAGTCAATGTGGATAATTCTGACTTCTAGGCTTTATTTGTCCTCTATTCTCTTGTATGTTTAAATAAAGTTAACTTTCTCCTTGTCTTAGCTGAATAATAGTAATTTTGTTTTCATCAACTAATTTAAAGGTATTTTAAGATATGACATAAATCACTTTCAAATATAAAGATCTTATTTATAGAGAAATATACACAGGTGCTTGATTCCCTAGTTGCTTTCAACTTCATTATATTATCACTACAATAATATCAGCAGGAAATGTAACAGATTCACATCTGTTTATGAATCACTTCTGATCATTCAGAGATAGGCAAAATTACCTTCGTGCAGGTAACGGCTCTGAGATGACACAAAATTTCCCCACTTATAAGCAGTTGATGCTTTTCCTTGCCTATTAATATGGTTGATGAGGTTATAGTTTTGACTATGTTACTTTTGGAATTTTTGTTCAGTTGAGTCCAACTTTTTGCGACCCCAGTTCTTGGCAACCATAATGACATGGTTTGCCATTTCCTTTCCCAGCTCAGTTTATAAAAAAAGAAACTGAGCCAAAGGGTTAAATGACTTGTCCAGAGTCACGTAGCTAGTAAGTATTTGAGGCCAAATTTGCACTCAGAAAGATTAATCTTTCTGACTTCAGGCCTGGCCTTCTATCCACTATGCCATGTAGTTTCCCACATTTAGAATTACCACAATAATAAATTATGTAAAATATATTATATTGATTTAATCAGTTATTTTTACTAAAAATTGAACTAATTATCAGAGTGGTATGTTGGAATGACTGTTTCACTGAGAATGACTGAATGAAATAAATTTTAAAAAATAGTTTGTAAGTATGTGCCAAGCATTTTGCAGGAAGTTAAAAGAATATGAGCTCTCATCTTGGCTTAGCCAGAAACTTACTGTGTCACCTTAGGTGAAATACTTAACCTTTCCCAGTGTCAATTTCCTCATAATGCAGAATAACAGTCTTAGACCTACATGTTCTCTAAGATCCTCTCCAGCTCTAGAATGTGATGATTTATCACACACAAAAAAATAAATAAATAATAAACAAACAAATAAATAAAGAGGCATGCATTATTCACTACCAGAATAATTTTATTAAACTGCCTGGAAAAATTCTAGACTTACATAAAACTTTAGCACTTATTCCAGCATTCAATTTGGATGAAAATGGTTCTTGTACACTAAATACATGATATTTTAATAAACTTAAATAAGGAAGAGCAATTTAATCTAGTTGCCATATAATTAACCCAACTAGGCAAGCAATAAATGTGGTATTTTACCCTAATTGATACATTAAACTTGCAAAGAGTTTGCACATTTAACTGGTATTCAACAAAATAACTGTAGTGGGTTGATTGGATATCAATTAATTGACAAAAATTAGCATGTTAATTAGCATTTATCTTATTATAGTGGTAGTTATCTAGTCAATTGCTAATTAAAACATTTAAAGCATTTCCTTTAATTTTCGGGAATGAAATTATACATGTATTACCCCCTTAATTTTCAAGATAATTATATGGCAACTAGATTTATTTCCCATATATAGTAAACCTCTGGAGCTGATATCATAACAATCAACATTTAAGTCCCATTAAAGAGTTTTATTAAATTTAAATATGTAGTCTGACTCTTGGATTAGAAGATTATTATAGGGATTTTTTTTTAAGGAGGCTACATCTTTGATTAGCACAATTAAACTGTTGCTATTATTTGCTAATAACTGTAACGTCAGCGTAGTAAGAGACTGGAGAAACCAAACAGTGGATACTGTTTCCTTATTCTTAGCTAAACATTTTTTAGAAGTGGTATAAAAAGGTTATATGACTAATCCAAGGTCACATAACTGAAAAATATTAGAGTCGGTATTCAAATGCTGATTCTCTTGACTCAAGGCGTGATGTTCTTTCTTCTAAATCTCACAGCTTCTAAGGGGGAGAAAAGGGAGTAAATATTCCTCAATGAAAAAACAATAAAGGAAAAAAATATTTTTCAATGATGCTAATAAAAAAATAATAGTTCATAAAGAGGGGAAATATTTGAAATCATAAGGTTATTATCCTTAATACTGGAACCATCTCCATGAAAGTAATTAAATTGACTATTTATAGGTGAACTTAAAAAAAAATAACTATATGACCCTTCTTAGCTATTTAGTTTATCCAAGTAACTTCTCATTGTTCTGATGGTGATGGTGGATGGATTGAGTTTGGAAGTTGGAGAATTCTGGAGTAGGACTAAGGCAAATGGGAAAGGGTGGTGGAAGGGGGGTAGATGGAGGAAAACATCAGCCTAAGGAGGGGCAAACCTGCCTAGACAAAACAGATCAAAGCTTCCTTGCTGTTTATTCAGCAGAATCTAGATTATGAGTAGCTGCTATACTTCCAAAAGACTGAGTGATATAGGGAGATGAAAGAGAAAGAAAGAAAGAAAGAGAGAGAGAGAAAGGAAGGAAGAAAGAAAGGAAGGAAGGATGGAAGGAAGGAAGGAAGGAAGAAGAAAGAAAGAAAGAAAGAAAGAAAGAAAGAAAGAAAGAAAGAAAGAAAGAAAGAAAGAAAGAAAGAAAGAAAGGAAGGAAGGAAGGAAGGAAGGAAGGAAGAAAAGAAGAAAGAAAGAAAAGGAAAGAAGGAAGGGAGATGAAAGAAAGAAAGAAAGAAAGAAGGGAAGGAAGAAAGGAAGGAAGGAGGAAAAGAAGAAAGAAAAGGAAAGAAGGAAAGAAGGAAGGGAGATGAAAGAAAGAAAGAAGGGAAGGAAGAAAGAAGGGAAGGAAGAAAGAAAGGAAGGAAGGAAGAAAGGAAGAAAAAAATTAAGAAAAACAAAAGAAAGAACCTACTCTGAGGTGAAGAGGAAAGCCCCCTTTTTTTTTTTTTTCATTTTTAGGCCTACTGGTCAATTTTCAAGTCATGCTTCATTAAATCATCCCCAGTCAATTCCAAGTCACCTCTTATAAGAAGTATAAAAAGGATCAAGAATCATGTGATCCACAAGCCATACTACTGTAACACCTCATGATAACATAGGCAGTCATTCTTCATTCTTTCCCCAAAAAAACAAGATGGGTAATAAGACAGGGATTTAAGACAGGGATTAAGGGTTACAGCTGTAGTTGGGACTCCCTTAATGAAGGTTGGACAAAGGGTGATTTGTGTGGTGAGAAAATGCTATATACTTCTGTTAGGTCTTGAAAGGCGAGCTATGAAGTAGAATGATATAATTTAATGAGGTGGAAATGGGTTCCTCATATATGAAGCAGTGACTAAGATCCTTGTCAGCAGATTTTGGGGGTACTTCCTATTGGAGATCACAGGATCATGGGTTTAGAATTTGAGGAAACCTAAAACTGTTATTTAACCCAAACCTGTCATTTTACAGATGAAGATACACATTTGAAGTTGGGTCATCCCACTGCAAACTATAGGATAATAGTATTTTAGAGCTAGAACTGAAGGTACCTCAGAGGTTAACTTGTCCAATCACTGTCAACCAGATGGAACCAACGTCTTTCCTGTAGGTGGCCAGAACCAAACAAGCATGCTAGAGACAGGAGAGTCCGGAATCAAATAGAAGTTTAATTTCAAAGTGAGAGAAATGGCTTGTAAGCAAGGACAAATGTGTTGGAGCCCCACCCCTAATGGGGCAGCCAGAGGCAGTGTGGGTAGATCTCAATACTCATACCAATGCTTGCTCAGTGAGCTGTAGCCCTGACAGTGAGGGTTAAAAACAATAATATGACATTTGATTCATAGCAGGGCTTCATGAGCAGAACATGGAAACAGCAGGTGCTTGTCTGAGCTCAAAGAATATCTGTTACTGGTCAAAGCAATACAGTAAGTATATGAGACAATTCTGGGATGTCACTGTGGCTGAGATCATCCAGAGGGTGAGCCCAAAGGATTGTTGTTATACCAAGCTCAGGGCACAGCCTGCTTGCTGGGCCTTAGCTCTGGAAAAGAGAGTGTCTCCTAATATCTTGACATCACTCATTTTACAGATGAGAAAACTGAGGTCCTCCGTGACATACACAAGGTCACAGAGCTGGAATTTGAACACAGGTTCTCTGACTCTAGATCCATTTCTCTTTCCACTTTACCATGTTGTCTATTCCATAGGCTGACCCTCGCTCTCAAAAATTGCTTCTCAGTTACTAAGCAGGTAGGGGGTAAGATAATTAGTAAAGGGAAAGAATAATAGAAATTAATGGTAAAGCATACTGCTCACACTTAGTTGAGAGTTATTCCTATGATTGAAGGGTTAACCATTGGGGATAGTGGTATGGATTTGGCAATAGGAAAGATTAGAAGACATTTTATTAAAGACCATATTAATAAGTGTATTGAAAGGGAGCACTGAGGTTCTAGTTAATAATAAGGAACATTAGTAAGGTTGTTAATGAAGAAATCCCAGGAGTTTTCTCTAATCTTCATATTTCACCCAAATCAGAGTATGGGTACTTAATAAATGGCTATAGTATAAATAAAAGGATTAATTCAGCTGAAGATTTTAATGGAGAGAACATAGTTTTTTTTTTGGTATCAGCAGATATTATATATCTGACAGAATTGTGTTTGGGAGAGGAGGAGTAGGGAGAAAGTTTTTTTTTTTAAATAGTTCTTATGGGAAGACAATTAAAGTAACTTCCCAGTCAATCTCACCATAATTTCATCACCATAACTGCCTCTTCCTCTTTTGGCATTTATACTGGGAATTACAACCCCACTGAAACCCATTAACCATTGTAATGCTTCCTGTTTAGGGGATAGTACCAGAAAATAAAATTTCAGATTTGTAAGGAGACTCAAACCTAATCAACACCAGTCTCCTACCACCCTCCCCATTAATCAATCAGTATTACTAAATGCTTATCAGGTCCTAAGCACTGCACTAAGTCTGAGCCTAAAGATCAAAGCCAGCCTGTAAACACCACCTCACAGAATATTCAGAAACATGCCATTTTTTAAAAGTTTTAAGTATTAGACTGTTATCCCTTACATTGAATTAAAATCTACCTCACTAGAACTTTTATTCATTTGTACTCTGGAAGTACAAAATACCTCCCTTATTTTATTTCCTTTCATGTGGTGGGCATTGAAAATCTTGATGACAATTTTCACAACTCCTGTTTTCAAGACAATGTTCCTCAGCGTCTCTTCTTGTCCACATTGCACAATCTTCTGCTGTCATGCATTCATTCATTCAGTCAGTCAGTCAATAAACATGTAATAAAGCACCTACTGTCTGTCAGGTATTGTGTAAAGAGCTGAGAATATAAAAATGCAAAGAAGATGGTCTCTGCCCTCAGAAAGCTTACAATCTAAAGGGGGGGGAGATAATACATAAAAGGAAGTTGAAAAGTGAAGGAATTATAAGGAAAATAACTTCCTCTGGGGCATGATGAAGAAGTCCAGAGTAGTATAGCAGGATAGGAAATACAGAAATGGCTGGACTGGTCCTCCTCCTTAAATGGAAGTTTTTGGAGTCACTCTCCAAGTCAGAAAAAAGCATCCCCGGGGCAGACAGTAATGATGAGGGTACTGATAAGGGTGAGTTCCAGGGATGAGGTGATCTTGCAGAATGAAGAGGTTTCTGGGACATGACAAAAAAGTCACCATGTCATTTTCCCAAACCTAAGACTTCAGGGAAATAATGGAAGTAGTTAGATAGTGCAATGCACAGAGTGATTGACTTGGAAGTCAGGAAGACCTGAGTTTGAATCCTGTTTCAGAAACTTAGTAGTTGTGTAACCCTGTGCAAATCTCATAATCTTCTATTCCTTGGTTTCCTCATGGTCAAATGAAGATGATAATAGCACTTGCATTCCAGGGTTATTTCAAGGATTAAATGACATAACATATGTAAAAGTTCATGATAAAACAAGTGTTCAAAGTGACAATGAGACATTAATCACCAGAGGATAATATTTGGTGAGTTATACACCAGATAGGGGCTCATAAGAAATAGTATTAGAAGAAACACATTCCCTACCCTCTATGTTCCCTAGAAGCCTTAAGGAAGTAGTTGTCAAGCTTTATTGATGTGATTTAATAGTGAGAGTTGTAATAATGGCCCCAGAGTCTATAAGTATTGCATATGTAAGCAGCAAGTTGCTATGTCATCCATATGATATGATATATATATAGTGTTCTAATTATAACATTCCACAGAATATAAACACCAATGAATAGACATAAAATACTCATCAATTATTTATGAAAATATAATCCCTAAGGCCAAATTCTGGGGATTGTGAAATTAAATTTTAAAATTATCTCCATATAATTGTATGATTTGAGGGCTATAAGAGATTTTGATATTTTCTGATCCAACCTAACTTAAAGATGAGTAAAAGGTTGAGAAAAGATATTAAAGTTACTTGTAGAAATTTGGAAATTTGTTGCACTTGTATATCAAAGAACTTATCAGATTGGTGAATTTAGGTTTGGGTTAAAAATAAGTTTAGATAAATATAGGTTATTTTGGTGATACCAATCATTTAAATTATAATAATATTGAAATTAATTACCTAACACTGATATTAGCTCATTTCTGACTTTGGACATAAAAGAAACGTTTAGTCTGTCTATGGTTGTCTATTGTATTGCTTGATGCTTATAATAAAGCATCCTTATCTTATTTACTTTCACTTTAACACTTCTTGTAGTGATTATGTCTCAGAAAACCCAAAATATTTTTTTAAATCCCTAATGAATTACTTAATCTGAAGCAGGAAAGAAATGACCTTTTATTGATTAGCAGTTAATTGACTTTTGTCTTTCTATCACTCGTGAAATGTTGTTGACCTTTCAGAGAATAAAGAGTAATTGTCAAGCATGTCCGTGAAATGTCTTAAGAAAAAACCAAAAAATGTAATCTCAGTTATAGTTTAGACATAAGACTGAGTTAAAATGTATAATTAGCAAAATTAGATTTGCTTGGTGTCATTATAATCTTTGAACAATAATATTGTTTATATAATTGTAGGTGTATGGGGCATATGCTGAAACATGTTGACTTACCTTAGAAGATAACTTTTTTTACTTTGCATTATGACCTGAAATTAATTTGTGTATTTGCAGCCTCAGACAATTGTTACCTGCTGACTTCAACTGAAGTGAGTAATTGGGTATTCTAATTCCTACTTTGATTCTATTAATTCATAGCAGTGTTAGAAAGTGTTGTTTTATCTTTTTCTTCTAGGAGACACATAATTAAAAATAAGTAAAGAAATAAAAGAAGGACTAGAACAAATGATTTACTGTGGCATATATTGTCAAAAGTTATTTGGGGAATTTTAAGTTCATAGGTCATTGACCCATTTTTTTAAAAAGGAGTCATTATTATCTTTGGAATCCATTAAGTATTAAGCATGTATGATAATGGTTCAACTCTGCCCTTCAAAACAGGAATGCACAAAATCACCTATCTTCTAAAGATACTATAAACTATGAATAAAAGCAAGTATATCAGGTAATTTCATTTTTAATTGCCATCATCTCATTCAAAAATGACTCTATTGACATGCCATTAGAAGGGCATCTTGCTTCTACAATAGCAATGTTGATTTTGTAATAATTCTTCTACACACTTGCTTGGTACTTCTTGTGATCAACAACATAGATTTTTGTAGGCAGCTTGGTGAAATTCAGAGTATAATATGTGCCCTTAGAATAAAGCAAAGAAAATTGATAAAGGATAGAGATTTAATCCATAATATTGGCCTTGCTCTAATATCTGAGCTAACAAATTATTCATATTTGCATAGCACATAGGCAATACAATGGGATCAAAGGTGACCACACTAATATTGATGACTATGCTTCTAAACAGTTTTGTTTCAGTTTTGCTCAGTGTGCTCAGCCCATTAATGCAGCTAAGGAAATAACGTCTTTACATGATTTCTAAACATAAAGTAAGCTCTAGGTAGCCATGCTTCTACTAAGCTCTAGAGGGAAAGTTATTATTATCTAGGCTGGAAGTCTACCCAACTACACCGATAGCCATTGATTATTTTCTAAGAAATACAGGGCAAAATTATTTATCTTTAATTTATTATTAACTTATTTACTTCTTATATTACATAATAATTTTCTCATTATTTCATTACTATTAATTATTTTATCTTTACAGACTAGAGATATCTCCCTAGGGAAATGTCCAGTGGTATCATGGACTTCTCTATGACCCACATTAACAACAGTTTACTAAACTTCATATCTGGCTTCATCAAAATATACATATTCTTAGTTGACAACACTGAAGCTTTTTCTATTTTTTACAAACTTTCAGCAAATTAATGTTTTACTAATCAAAGAAAAATATGTTATATTTAACTCACTGATGTTAATTTATTATTATTATTATTATTATTAATTATTATTAATTATTATTATAAGAATATTTTCCTACCTGGGTAGTCATAGATAATTGAAATTAAAAACTATTGTGATGGAATATATGGTGTTTTTATTTTGCCTTTAAAGGGACAGATGTGTTAGCATTGGTGCATAGTGGTTGGAGTGCTGTGTTAAGTTCAAATATAGCCTCTGACACAAACCACTTAACCTTTCTTGGCCCATTTCTTCATCTGTAAAATTATGATAGTATAGTATTTACATACTATAGTATCACAGGGTTTCTGTGAAGCCCAAATGAGGATTTTTTTCAAACTGTCAGGTACTGTACAAATATGAATTATTATTAGCTGTATATTCATTTTGCTGTAGCATCATCTTTTTATAGTATTCTTTTTCATTTATTAATGCAACAGTCTATTACTAGTATGGAATTTTGCATATGGCTTCCATCATTTTCAGTGACTTCAACATCTATGCTAATGATCCACTGTTGTTTTTTTTTTAATTTTTAGATTTATATTCCCTCAATTTCCTTGTCATCACAGACTTCCATTTTTAGTTTAAATCTACATGCTAGAATCTCGTCATCACACAACAGGATTACAGTTCCAAGATTATGAGCTTGAAGTTACTTTATTACTACCAAAAAATTCAGCCTTGTGGCAGGGTTAGGGGTTCTAGTTAGAATTTCTACTACATCTAGTAGACTGTCATGCAAACCTAATACACTAGTTTATAAATTAACTATGTATTAGGATAACTGTCCATACTGGACTGATAAAACTAATTCAGGATCACCTAGCCATTAAAAGAGTGAGTATTGTAGTAATGGAGTTTGAAATTAGCCTATAGGGGCCATCCCAGAAAGATCTCCCATGGAAACTTACAGGGACATCACAAAAGTATTTGGATCATTTGTATAAAAGGAACTCTCTGGTTTTGTTATGAAATGGCAAAACCGAGTAGTCCCTTGGTTTTCCTCTTTTCCTATGGCAGCAGACGGTCATGGTTCTCTGTTGAAAAAAGAAAGCTAGATTATGGGTTAATCTCTTGCTTCAATTCTACACTGTGGGAAGTTATACCTCTGTCATTAAAGTCTCCATCCATACCCCACTACCAGTACCTCTTCTGCTGTGGACTCAACTATGGGAGCTTGTGCTTTGCCTCCATATGCCTTTTCTGTTTTGTTTTCTGAGTAGGTGGCCAATACTTAGATGAGTTGATTCTATATTCCACTGGAAATGACAGCAGGATTGGGGAAAGAATAAAGCTGATACTACCACCTACTACCTACTCCATGGGCAGTCTAAAGAAAGAATTTCTGACTTACCATAGGATAGAGTAGAAACAAGGGATTCACCTAAAAGCTATTTCTTCTTTTAACTGACACACCCACCAAAAGTGCTATTGAGAAATGGGAAAATAAGGGACTTCTCAAGGTTTGCCACTACATACCAAAAAAAACAAGTTCTCTTAGCACTGGGTGATGGTTGATATGAGCAGAAGTATCCAAGGAGTATTTCGTCTCCAATGCACCCAAATACAGAGTCACCTTGACTCTGGAGACCCAGAAAATTTCCAGGGAAGTTCTGAGCACCAACTCCCTGATATAGCCCCTATAAGCCAATTCAACCTACACTGCATACTGCATTGTGGTGGGAGGAAGTGGGGAGAGGAAGAAGGTCAGCTTTGAAACGTGGCAGCAAGTATTAAAAAAAAGAAGAGAATAAGTTAAGACCAATAAAGCAATAGCTATGAGTGATAGTCCTTTAGGGAAAAGACTGTATTGTTTTCTTTTTCTTTGTAGCTCCAGCATCTAACACTTTGCCCACATACTTAATAAATGTTTATTGCATTGAGAAGAAGGAGGAGGAGGAGGAGGGGGAGAAAGAGGAGGAGGAGAAGAAGAAGAAGAAATACTTAAATCCATGCGGGTCTTAAGAAGAGGTGAATTAGAGTAAGATTTGGATGAGAAAAGATAGAAGAAAGACACAAAAATTGTCATCACCAAGATGAGCAAAGGGAAAGGTCAGAGATATTTGATAGTTGGAAGCAGTTAATGAAATTTACATCCATGGACACAAGACTTGGGAATGCTTGAGTACAGGCAATTAAACATTAAAGGTAGAATATGAGTTCAGATACTTATGTTTGCACCAATTGCCATTTTAAATTGTAGAATGGATCAGATGATTATGAAAGCTTAAAAGATTGGGGGTGGATGGGTGGGGTGTTGATAATGCTCATTTTTCTCTCCCCAGGGAGGCAATAGGCTATGGAATGAATTAGCAACAATAGACATATTTTTTTTCTCTAAATGCTACTGCCTTCCAGGAGGATCTATATGACAGCACATAGCAGGAAAAGCAGCTCTCTCTATATTAAGTAGTGTACTACTACTTCTACCAAGAACTTTGGCACCTGGTAAAACATCTATTGCACCTGGTTTTATCATAAGGAGCATTTAGGGATCATATATTTAGAACCAATAGAAGATGCTTTCTTAAATTTCCATCTTATACAATCCATCTCTTACATTCCCAAATATGCAAAAAAAGTGCTTTTTAATATTTACTGGGATATACCATTGTTTCTCTGAATTTATCTGGTCAACTTTTCAGCATGAGCTAGAAGAAACTAACACACCAGGACTGACTTGCCTTCAGAAGCCTGAAACGAACCTTGGAAGTCACTGGTACAAATTCTTCATTTTCCACATGAGGAGTTGAGGCATGAAAAGTTTGAAAAGTTTAAGTGCCTTGCCCATGGTCACACAGGGTAATAAGTAGTATCAGAGACTTGAGTTGAACCCAAGTTCTTTGACTCCAAATACTACATAATTTCCGATGTGTAAAGAGTTGGACAGTGACTCTTAGACACATTTTGGAAATATCTAAACACAAAGACTCCTCAATCCCTCATTTGTCATGTTTTTTAATCTTATCTTTTCTCCTGACAGTATGGGAAAATTCCATTTAATTAATTATGCCAGTTGAATTTTAGTTAATTGAGATTCTATCACTTATTAATTCAATTAAAATGGAAGATGTTATACCAGTGCATTTTGCTCCAAATTTAGGTTAAAATAGATTTTTTAAGTGCCTTTTCTGAAAGCCCTGAAGATTGCATTTTTTGCAAACTGTTGTATCTCCTCACATGATTTGGTAAATTTAGGGGGCAAAATAGTCACCTCAATGGCAAATAAGAATTTTAAAAATATTGGGTCAGTGTTTCTAAAGTTTTGGTTAGTACTTTATTAAAGTAATTAATTATCCTTTGTTTTGGCAAAGCAAGGATTGTTATTACATGAACTAGTCCACTAGTGTATTAATCAAGCTGTTTGATTTCTACTTTATGAAGACAGAAGAAAAGGGCATAGAAAAGATTAGAATATTTTATCAGTAGCTCAATTTGGGCTTCATATTATAATTTCATAGTTCTTCCTTTTTATGAAGACAAAGCTGTGAAGGTGAAATATAATACAGCCACACATTTGTCATTTCTTTTTCATAGGCAATATATTCAGAGGAGAATTTCTAGCCACTATTCGCAATTTCCATACTCAAAATACCTAACAAAATCTTTTAAAGTAATACTGCCGAAACTCCTTGGTGGTAGAACACAATATCTAATCCTCCCCCAGTGTATGAGTAGGGTCCTCTAAATTACATCTGAAAAGTTTAGTGAGTAATTGAAAGAGATTCTCAATTGGAAGTAAACAACAGCACAGAAAATTCATTCTGAATGGCTGGACATTTTTAAAAAATGAGTTTCCATAAAAAATAGGTTAAAAAAAAGAATGTTTAGGGAGGTGAACTCAGATCATTTCTTAAGAAAAGAGATGATTTGTAATGCAGATTAATTGTTTTACTCATCCTAGCACTGAGTAAATTTGCATAGAAGATGAGCTCTTTGAAAAGGTCGGATTTATTCACTAGGGAGATGAAGTCCAAGATAGAGCAAAGGAAGAAAGAAGGGGCACAAGGAAGATTAAAATGAAACCATTTAATCTACAACTGGTTTAAATTTCTATTCTCTCCCTTCTCATCTCTTACTAATTCAACACATAAAACAAAATTTGAGGGTTACCATGCCCATTAATAGCATTTATTAAAGTTTACAAGCCAAATTTACATGTTATCATAACAATCCTATGAAGTAGGTGCCATTATTATTCCCAGTTTTTAGATGAGGAAACTGAGGCTGAGAAAAGTTAGGTAGCTTGCCCAGGGTCACTCAACTCTTAAATTTCTGATTTGAATACAGTTCTTACTTACTCAGATCTATCCCTCTATGCACCAGATGTACAGTGATGAAAATGCCCACAATCATTGCCCCTTTAGAATTATTTTAGGCAAAACATGCAGACTAATGTGATCCCAGATAGAATGTTATAGGGTTAAAGGAAATAGCCTCATAATGAGTTCAAGGAATATTTGGAGAGATTAGATCACTTTCAGATGGAAGAAATCATTCAGATGTCTTGGATAAGGTTATATCTCTGCTGAACCTTTAAGGAAAAGGAGACTTTCAGTTGGCTAAGATATTTCGCTGCTTTCTTCCGTGGAAGTTGTCATGTTTGTTTTTTTTTTTTGTTTGTTTGTTTTTTGTTTTTTATTTTTTTAGTACAGTACAAGCAAAGGAGCATAGATTTAGGGCAATAAGAGATCTGAGAGGACACAAAGAGTAATAGCCTCATTTTTTAAATGAGGAAACAATTGCAGAGAAGTAACAGGATTTGCCCTAGTTCACATAGGTAGGAAAAGATGGAAGTAAAATTAGAAGCCAGGTGTTCTGACTCCAGAAACAGGTGTCTTTCAAAACCCTGAGATGAGGAAGCAATGCATTCCATGAATTAGAGAGCACCTACATGCATGTGACTCCCAACAAAACATTCTATGATGAACTGCTATAGAAGCATGTACTGGCCGCGTGCCGACCTTCTGCCGGCCGCACGCCGGTACCCTCTCCTCCTATAAGGAGCACGCTACCAGAGTCATACTCACTTCCGAGTCTTCAGTACTCAACCGGATAAACACACAGAGATGAGCCATCGGGAGGCGCCAACACCAGAGCTTTATTCAGAGGCCATCACAGCAAGCCATCATAGCAAGCCCAAGCAGCAAGGCCAGAGCAACAGAACAGGAGCCAGGAGAGAGCACGTGATCTGACCACGCTTGTTCCTAAATACCTACCTAGCCCCTCCTCCCCAGCCCGCTTACTAGCCAATGATTGTAGGGTCAGATACCAGAAGGGGCTGTCTGAGTTTAGCACACCAAGGGGGAGGGAGTGACGTAGGAGGCTAGGACCGGATACAGGGAGGAGGCATCTGGGATTAGCGCATAGACAGAGTACGTGACCTAGGAAGTCAGATTCAGGAGGGGTCTGGGGTCAGTGCTGCACAAAGGGACCCAGGAAGTCAGGAAGGTCACAAGAGGCATCTGGGGATGACGTTGCATATAGGGAGGGGACTAAGCAAAGGGAACTCAGTCCTCTGCCGTCCCACTCCCACGTGGTACCGCCCCTTGCCTCAGGAGCTCAAGCTCTGGCTACTTCCTTGCACCCAGCTTATCTCATATAGCACTGCCCACTGCCTCAGGGCTTCTCCGTATTCAGCCCATCCCAGTTCACCACGACTCTGCCTACCACAGCCCCTGCCTCGACTTCCAAAATACCCAGATCTTACCCTACTCTTGCCACAGCGCCCAACCTGGTAGCTGCCAACATAGACAGTCCCTCACAGAAGCATACCTCAGAATTAATGTCTTTTAAAAGTTAACTAACCTGGTTTTCTAAAAAAGCTCAAAAAGAAAAAAAAATTTCTTCCCTTGAAGAAAATAAATGTAGGCATAAAATGACAGTTTACTTTTATCTATCTATGCCTGTACACTTTTTGAATACCTGAAGAAAACTACATTTCTGTACACAAAGAAAGTAAAAAATTCAGTTAAAGACATTTATTATGCAACTCTTTATTTAGAATCATTTATGGGAGCAGAAGTAGCTACTTCTCATCTACATTTACTTATCTAAAAGAAACATCTTCTCCAGTTTTCTGTGTCTGGTAAACATAATCTAACACAGAGACAGAGAAAAAATATATAAGAATCAATATTGAATTTAAGTAAACTATAAATTGAGATAATATCAATGAAACATGAGTAACTATTCTAAAAGAACAAAATGGAATTTTTAAAATGTAATTAAATGTCTAAAACCATTTTGAATTCTCAGAGGCATATATTTATTTGATATATCTATAATGATATTTGATATAAGAAAGAATTTACAAACAAATTAGGAATGATATGCCTATGTCATAAGGCTTAATGTGGATGTATTTTCTTATAAATGTGAAAGAAAATATTAAAATATACAAGAATTCTGATGTCATACTTGAAGAGTATCAGTGTTAATGTGGATGTTATGATTTAAAAGCAATTCAATATAGTAAAGAAATATAAATTTTTGTTGTTTTTCAATTGTGTCCAACACTTCATTATTTAATTTGGGGTTTTCTTGGTAATAATACTAGAGTAGTTTGCTGTTTTCTTCTCCAGCTCATTTTACAGATGAGGAACCTAAGAGCAATGGGGTTAAGTGACTTGCCCAGGGTCACACAGGTGGTAAGTGTCTTAGGCAAGATTTGAACTCATCAAGAGGAGTCTTCCTGACTCCAGGACCAGCACTCCATCTATTATGCCAGCTAGCTGCCCCTTAAAGAAGTATAAATACCACCACATAACATTTTTTTCACAAACTTAATTTGGAATTTTATTTGGGGTACATGTATTACTATTGAAGAGAAAAATTAATTCTTAATACCCCATGTTGATTCAGTGGTAGGAAAATGTTACAGGCCACCAAAATTCATGACTACAAATACTAGGCAGAATGCTAGAATTTCAGAATTCAAAGGGATATTTAGTGATTAGGTCATCTAGAGCAACCTAAGCCAATACATTATTGTATGAATATGTTGATAAAGAGAATGGAGCAAAGAACTGGTGAATAGTACATATAAAATATCAAGATAATCAAAAGCCATAAGTAGAAGATCTAATTTTTTTTAACAATTATAGTATACAAAGGACTTTAGACACCATGGAGGGAGATGGGTACCCAAAAATTGAAGGACATGGTCCCCTCCCTTCAGTGATTTACAGAATATTTGGGGATTTTAAATGTGTGCATTCTAATTTGTGTACACATAAATAACTTTAAAACACTTATAAAGCAACATTCTGGCAAGTACAGGTTGTTATGGAACACTTTAGTGCATAAGTGCTGAAGGGACATATAATAAAGGAGAGATTGGAGTCAGGTGGGGTTAATAAGGAAAACACACTGGAAGAGGCAAATTTTGAGCATACATTTTCAGTAATGGGTGTCTGCTTTTCTGCTTTGCTCAGAATTACTCAATAATTGCTGAACAACTGACCCATTTTAAAAGTTCTCTTCTAATTCTCCAATTGGGATTTTTAAAGTCTTAACTCATTTGAGGTTGTCTGTTGCTAGGATTTTCACAAAAGAATTATGTGAGCCAATACTACTAAAAGCAATAATCTTTTTATTTAGAATTTCTAAGTCACAAGGGGAGGTAGTATGAAGATGTTCAATGAATTGATAAAACATAGAATGCACCTGCACTACAGAGAAGCCAGGACACATGGGGTCAGCCATAATCAACAATGGTGTAAGGGTGAAATACAATATTAGACTGAAAATTCACATAGGAAGGGAACTTTTGTGCCAGGGTAAGAAGAAGGTATGAGAAGTGTTTCTAGATTTTGATACTATGGTATACCAAGGTCTTATCATTCATCTCATCACTTGATACATCAGAGTAACTCAGGACTGTTAATGAGGTTCTAATATTTTAAGGAGGGGGTGTGGATCTTATTCAGTTACAAATGAGGTAAATAATAATATGATACTACTGCACCGTTCACTGAGGTTCTGTGGGAGATGAAAGTTTCCATGCTGGGTAAGAGTACGTATGTAGGATAGAGATGATGTTGAAGAAAGGAATAGGATCTGGACCTGTGATTTCACTGGTTTAGGGTCCCAGCTCAGAATTTAGGTCAGCATTTTCTTTACTGTATATAATCTTTGAGATTTTATTAGAGTACTGAGAACTTTAGTGACTTGTATAAGGTCACACAACCAGTATCTGTTAAAGGCAGGACTTGAACCAGGTCTTCCTGACTTTGAGGACTTCTCTCTATCCATTATGTCACACTACTTCTCATGCTGAAATTTAGACCTGAAAAAGCAGGAAGGTTAGGGGGTACAATTTGCACCCTGATTTTCTCCTTCCTTCTAGAGCATTTCCAAGGCCAAATGAAAAAATACGGCTCTGAATTTTCCCCTGCACTCCATGTTTATTCTCAGGGAAAGAAAAGAATCAAATCCTATACAAAGAACATATTGCATTATAATGACAACCTTACAAGCAATACCTATTTATTTGGATATCCTATAAAACAGTTTTGGAGAGCAAAGCAGTATGGGCAATATTCAGAATAGCTATGAAGACTCTACCTTCCAAGGGCTGCAGTGACTGAAAAAGCTTCAATTTCCTTAGATTTCAAGGAGAAACAAAGCTATTCTTGACCCTTCCAGAAAAACACACCATATTGACATTTAAAATAGATCAACTGCTAGGCATTTTGGAATAACTTAGAACAGAAAAGAAAAGGAAATAAACATCCCAGAAAACTGAAAAAGACATATCTAACAGGTCATCTCCTTGGGATGACAGGTTTTGCTTTATATCATCAGTATCATGACCTTCACTACAATTCTGTGTCTGTATAGCCAAGTTTTATAGAGCTTCTTCCAACTCCCACTCCTCTCTATGAGTTAGACCCCCACAGCTCAGCTACTATATTCCCTCAGATCTCTAAGAGTAATGCTGAGGAATTAAAGGGTTGTC
>NW_020954720.1:20372328-20388191 GCF_900497805.2 Vombatus ursinus
TATACATCCTCTCCCAAAGCTGAAACACTCTCCCTTCACTATTTAGAGAACCCACAAAGGAGTAAGTTCAAGTTTTCAGAATACAAATGACAAAGAGTGACACAGTTCCTGACTGCTAGAAGTTCTTTTCCTTCATACAAAGGAACTTCCCTTAAAGGAAAGAAAAGGACTTCCAGCAACTAGAGACTGTGAGTTACCTTATTACCATTTACTCTCTAAGCATAAGAAACGGAGAACAAACTAGAAGCAGCTATTTGCTGGGCTCTTCATAAAACTCTTTCAGTCTCTCCTTAGTTCCAAATACAGACAGTGCCACCAGCTCCAGCAGTCCCAGAAGGACCTATGTTAACATGGAAATGGGAAGATGGAAAAGTTCAAAATATTTCAGACCCTTCAAAGTTCTCAAGGTCTTCCTCTGGTCAAAGGGAGAAGGGGGAAGCTACAAAGATTGAGTCCACTTGCTAGAATAGCAGAATTTCTTGGTTTTATGTTGGTCTGCTATTTTATAAAAGATCCACAAGGCATGCTTTCTTAGCCAATCCAATCACTCTTTCTGTTGAACGTGACTCTAGTTCCATCAGGGTCTTCACAGAGACATCTAAATTCATTACTATAAATTCACTAAAGTCTTTGCACACTTACTCCAAATGCTTTTGATTGGTTTGATTCAATCAAGACACATTCCCACCTGGTAAAGATAATAATCTGGTGCATTTTATCACTTAATTTAGGAGGGGTTGAATAATTTGGCTTTACTTGATCAACCTCATCCTTATATTCACATATCCATTATTTTTCTTACATGAATAAAAACCTCAAGTGGCAAAATTAAGCCAGAAACTTTGCCTCCTTTCTCCCCCATCTATGACTAAATATATATGGTATCATACATTATTTCCACCTTCCTACAAGAGACTCTCTTTCTCTGCCATAACAACATATAGATCAGCATTAGAGCAGGAAGGGTGGGAAGGTGTTTGTAGTTCTTTGAATTTATAGGGGGTGGAGTGAGAGGGATATCAGTGGTCACATATCTGCAGAAAATACTTCTATACCAGGTAGCCCTCTTTTCTCTCTTTTCCTTCACTTCTCAGGACTCCAGGCTTCCTTCAAATGTCAGTTCCAATCTTGCCTTCCATAAACAGCCTTTCCTGGTTTCATCAGCTGCTAGTGTATTCCCCTTTGAGCTTGCTTCCAATCTATTCTGTATATATGTTGGATGAACCTAATAATCTCTATATCTTCCCCATTTGAATTGGAGTTCTTTGAGGACATGGACAATTTTTGCTTTTCTATATTTCCCCAGCACTTAGCACTGTGCCTGGAACATAATAAGTGCTTAATAAATGTGTTTTAATTGAGCTATTTCAACAACATTTATTGAGTGTCTACTATACAAGTAGATACTTAATAAGTATCTGTGTGAAGACCACCAGGCTAAACACTAAGGGAGAGTCAAAATGTATTTGTGGCTTCTATTAATTTGCTTCTCCGGGGTAACTCCTGTCACTTCCTTCTGTAATCTAGTAGAACAAGGATAGGGCCGAAAGCAAGAAGGAGTTAATTTGGGGAGAGGCTGTCCACTTTGGAATTATTTAATCACCTGAAGACTATAATCCCAATACATTCTACAATGTAAATATGAGAATGACTAGTATATGTTTCTCTACAAGCTGAAAGGCCCTCAGCTTCCCTTTTCAACTTCATAAATTCCCTCTATTCAGAAGCTAATTGGGCATTAATTTTATAAAACTTATTTCTCAACTTGTTCAGCTCAGATGTTTCTTTCTTTCATGAGTCTGACGTGAAATTCCACAGTAGATTCAAAACAATTCGCAAGATGGTCTCTAATTAAAACCTAGTAAAACTAAAGTGGGGAAGATTTAGACTGAAGTGTCTACTCATTAGATGGTTGTTGAGTCATTGCCACCCACAAGCTTCAGCAGAGAAGAAGCCACAGTTAGCATTCAAGAAACTGTAGAGTATAAGTCTATTTTGAAGTTAACAAAGAGAAACACAGCTCAGACTCATAAGCAAATTAACTTGTTATAGGTTACAAATATTGAAATAAAGAATGAATAAAAAGATATCTACTAGTCAGAGACATAACCATGAAGTCCTTTTGTTCTATTTTAAGACACATCTCAGAACATATGAGGTATAATTAGGAGCTAGTCCCCTCCGCCAGGCCTTCGGAATGAGCTAAGTGGATCCTGAATACTAGTGCTTAAAACAGCTTATTCACGAATACAATGGGAGATGGTCACCTTCACAAATATTTGCTAGGATGAGGTGACTCAAGTCACCTTTTAAATACATTAAATGTGAGTAAATTATCTAGGAACACATAAGTTAGTAAAAACTCTTTTGGGGAGAAGCTAGGTGACTCAATGAATAGAGCTCCAGCCTTGGAGTCAGGAGGACTTGAGTTCAAATCCAGCCTTAGAACTTGACATTTAATAGTTGTGTGACCCTGGGCAAGTCACTTAACCCTGATTGCTTCAGGAAAAAAAAAACAAACAAAAAAAAAACCTCTTTTGGTGGTCAGTTGCTAAACCTATTGATATAGGCATATTTGGAGTGCCTCTGGTTACATCTTTATTAATATCTCTAGCTGTTCCTTTTTTCTGCTTTCCCCTCCTCATTCTAGAGAAAAAGGTGTAATCTAAACAGAAGTAGAGGGAAAACATAGTCAAATGAAGGGCAGTAACAAAATTAATGACTTCAGATACTTGTATGCAAAATGTGGACAATATGGGTAATAAGTAAATTGAATTTGATTCCTGAATACAATAAGTTGTCACTAACCCATCTGTTTATATATTGTATGCACTGGTAAAATAAACACTTTTCAAGGATAGAGACAGTGTCTCAACATTGACATTCTATCTACAATGCCTAGCACAATGCTTTGCACATAACTGACATAATAAATGTTTGTTTGATGTTACTCATGTAATATGACCCTTTATGGGTTATACTCCCCAACCCCCAAAGGAAATTCTTAGATTAAAAATTGAACTGTATTGCATATCAGATGAGAAACCCATATAAGGAAATGAAAAAACTAGGGTTATTTGATGAGAATTGATGGTGAGGGAAATAAAAGTACTAATGTAGATGGAGTGTGTACCATGGGCCATCCAGGCCATAGGAAGAAATGGATGATGAACCAGGGCCTCTTCCTAAAGCAACAAGCCTTCTTGATATGTTGTTTCAGGACAATATCTTCATACACACACACACACATAGAAGTCTTCTTCCCATTGTGATCTATCACCTTCCCCAGACACACACATACACACACACACACACACACACACACACACACACACTCACAGAAGTTTTCTTTCCATTGTGATCTATCACCTTCCCTAGGACTTCCCTTTTGCCACAAACAGTTGAAGTCACTTTCCTGACTCCCATATTTCTGGTACCCTTGCCTAGGACATTCTCTATTATGGGGTACCCTGCGAACAGGATACTGTCCAACTTCTGCTCCCCCAACCCCTGGCCAGGGTCTTCCCCTATTCCACTGATAGAACCTCCATCACCACCCTTTCCACTATACTCTATATTTTCTCTTACAAACTCTGACTCACTTGGTTTGGTGGGAGACTCCATATACTTCTTGTCCCTCATTACCAGTTACAGTCCCTGCTCCCCACCCTTAACCACTTCCACTTCTTTGAGGTTCATACTATCCAAATTTATCTCCCAATCCAGATGTTGGTGGCTGGTTTTGATAGTCCCCCAGGGTATTCTCATTCCTTCCTCAATTATTTCAGCATCTGGCTCACAATTTTCTCTCTTCCCCTGGTCTTTGGGGTGTCCCAAAGGTTTTAATGCTGTTTTAAACTTTAATAACCTTAGACATATAATACTACAAACTTACAAAGAAACATTTGAAAAATTAATAATTTAAATTTAAAATATTAATGTATATCTTATTAAAATTCAACATAAACAGCATATGTCGCTTAAGTAGACTTCAAACTTTGTAAAAACTTTCATTAGCTGCTGTTCAATTACAGAAAGTATTGTATTCATAATCTTAGCCTAAATAACATCCAAAGAATGAGATTTGGATGCATACAAGATAGCTTTCATGAGATCCCATAAGAAAAAGTCTAATATAGTTACATCAAGAGATCGAGGTGGACAAGCAAGAGAGGACGTTCTCTTTTGATCCTCTGGTCTGTGTCAACCAAAAATTGTCAGAGGTGGGTCTTTCCAGAAATGCAGGTCTATAACATCAGTATCATCCACAGCTCCTTACTTTTACTCTATATATCCAGTTCATTGCCAAATCTCATTATTGCTCTCTTTAAAACATTTCTCATATATGGAGCAGTGTATAGAGTACTGGGTCTGGAATCAGGAAGACTCATTTCCCAGAATTCAAGTCTGGCCTCAGATACTTACTAAATGTTTGATCCTGGGCAAATTACTTAACCCTGTTTGCCTCAGCTTCCTCAACTGTAAAATGAGCTAGACAAGAAAATGGAAAATCACAATAGTATCTTTGCCAAGAAATCCCAAATAGGGTCACAGTTTGACATGACTGAAAAATGACTGAACAACAAGAGCATGTGTGTTCTCTTCTCTCTCCTTACACACACAATTCTCTTATCAATTACAATGAAACTATGACATTTGGACTCTAACACTTCTTTACTACATGTACCGTATGAAAAATGTAAATGGTACTTACGGTGAATTCAGAACCTACAGGACCAGATGTAATCCAGATAGAAGTCCTTGTGAGGATGAAATATTTAAAAAATAATAATAATAATCAGATACAATTTTCAATCTGAAAATGGCTAAAAAATCATTAAGAAAAAAATGCCTATGTAATCACATGTAATTACTGATTTTTACCAAAGCTGGGGAGGGGAAAATTGTGAGGATATCCATAACTACTGACTTATATGCCTACTTTCTCATTTCTCTCAATTATTTATTAAATGTTCTAAAACCCTATCAAGGATGTCCTTGATGAAAATAAGATAACTTAAATGATTTTCTGTAGTACATAAAATCTTCACAGTCATATCACTAACTGAAAGGTATAGAGCAGTGGTCCCCAACATGTAGACTGTCTAGTCTTGGGGAACTATGAAGTTATTACAAGGCACATACAGGTAAATATGCTAATCTGGCATTGTCATTTTGATCTTTAGCTTTAATAAAATATATAGCCTGAATAAGTACTTGTGTGTCCATGGTTTTATATTGATTCTTTGTTTGTACTTAATAGAAATTCCTTTGTTCTAACTTTTCAGAATAATATGTGACCTTTGTTTTACCCAGAATTGCCCTCATTCTAATGCCCTTCTAAAGGACAAGAAAATTTCTTTTTTTTTCTTTCAGATTACATAAAGTATCAAATTTGCTTTCTCATTGATGATATTGCTTTCAAATATATGTATTTGATATTAGAATAAATACAAATTAATTTAAAAGCACTATATGCATTTTTCCCCCATCCAATATGCAGTAATAGTGTGTTTGTGTGCTGAGTGGGCAAAGGGGATATTTATTAATCATTTATTAAATCATACTCAAAAAGTTTGGGAACCACTGAGCTGCAGTCAATAATGTATTCTACTTATCTGTGTGAAGGTGACTGAAAAGGTCAATGGATGGTAACTTTCTATTTAGAAAATAGACTTTTGGTTTTTATTTGCTGGTGTGAACACTGTCATTTTTATCAGGCATTTGATGGTGAATAAAAACATATATTGGAACTCCTTCTCTTGCCGATATATGGCCTATTTCTCAGCCCTTTTCCATCTCTCTGCAAACAGGATTTGAGAGGTTGTAAGCTCCTGCCCAATTTTAGCTTTCTATTTTATAGATCTGTCCTCTAGGCTGCCTGACAGTTTTGCTGAAATTGAGCCAATGTATCTTGGATTATCACATGCTGGGCCAGTCAGCCTGCTACCTTCACTTCCTGAGGATCAGTGACAATGTTAGATTACTTTGTGTTATGCTGGAAGCACCTTATACCCACTGTGTTTATGTTAGTCTATTTCACCTTCTCATATAACCATTGCTTAGGTGCCCTGTTGCCATCTGCATTGATATGACAGGCTCCCACTATCAGTAGATGTTTTCTTTGAAACTTGGTTGCTGAGTTCAGTCATCTTAATTCTCCAGCCTGGGTAATGCTACTGTATACCTCGGTGAAAGACAACTGTTCTCCCACATTTCTTCCTGTTCCTCTGAAGGAGAAAGGGGATATATTATAATCGTTCTTTGGGGTTTATACTAATCACAGTAGAAGGAAGTTAGGAAAAGCTATTTTCTAATGTAAGTTTTCCACCAATTTTTCAGACAAATTAGACTTTTGCTTATGTATACCCAGCACCTAGTATGGGGTCTGATACATAATAGGTACATCATAAATATCTGGTGATTGATTGAATCATAATGGAGCCCTGAGAGGGAATATGGCATAATGGATAGGGGGGAAGCTTTGATTTCAGAAAGACCTGAATTCAAATGTTGCTTCTGAAATAAACTGGCTATGGGAGTAAAAGCAGCGACTTGCTTGAGCTCTCCCCCAAACCCCTCCAAATACTTGTAAAAAATGGCTCTAAACAAATTCTAGAGCAGCAGAACCCACAAAAAGACAGAGTGAAACAAATTTCCAGCCCAAGACAACATGGATGATTGATTGAAAAGGTCTATTGAGCTGGGTTAGGAGAGGAAGTCAGTTCAGCATGGGTGCATAGGCAAAGACCAGGCTTCAGCAAACCTGGAACAGGCCTCAGAGGACTGAATCATGGGCAGCCGTGGCAGTTTCCAGACTTCTCAACCCACAAACACCAAAGACAAATTAGAAGGTCAGTAGGAAAGGTCTGTGACCTCGGTAAGAGAGAAGCTTGGGTCCCAGCCCCAGTCCTGGTGCAGCCCTGGCTGCTTCCAGAGCTCTCAGCCCACAAACAGAGGGGGAATCAAGCGGCTGATCAGAGGGGGAATCAAGTGGCTGATCAGAGGGGGATTACAGGGATCTCTTTGCCAAGTGATGAGGTAGGAATCTCTTACTTTGCCCTGCTTGGATCTGGGTCGCAGCTCTGGGTGGTGGTCCTGGGAAAAGAAGGAGTGCTGGCCTGGTAGGGCTTATAGTGGTGGGGGAGAGGAAATCCTCCTCAGAATTCCAAGACAGAAAAGAGTGCTTATGGTCATTCATAGACCAGAGCACAGGCTAGGAAAGGAGCAAAATCTTCACCCTTGATCATACTACCTTGGAAGAACAGAAAATTTACAGGTCCCTAGAAGTATCTCTGAAACATCCTGGCTATGTCAATTAGTGGCAGCTAGATGGCACAGTGGATAGAGTGCTAGGCTTGGAGTCAGGGAAATTCATTTTCATGAATTCAAATGTGGCCTCAGACACTTACTAGCTGTGTGACCTTGAGCATTCTGTAAAATGAGTTAGAGAAGGAAATGGCAAACCACTCCAGTATCAGGATGAATAACCCACGGCCATAAAGGTAAAAACTGTGTGAGATGTAATTTGAACCCAGGTATTTTTGACAATCTGGCAATTTGCCGCTGCTCTATGATACCTTAAATGCATTTAATCCAGGTGTGGGGAACCTGCAGCCTAGAGGCCACATGTGGCCCTCTAGGTCCTCAAGAGCAGTCCTTTGACTGAATCTAACCTTCACAGAACAAATCCCCTTAATAAAATGATTTGTTCTGTTAAACTTGGACTCAGTCAAACGGTTATGCCCAAAAACCTCCAAGCCCACATGTGGCCTCGAGGCTGCAGATTCCACACCCCTGAATCTATCTCTGAGCTCAAAAGCATTATATAGGTACTATGAACAGTTCATCATTTACTCAGTGTCTTTTGTTAAATTTTTTATATATTGAGACATGTTGTATCTTTTATATGGGCAAGTAAACAATTGCTTATGGCTAGAACAGTTCTCAACACACTGAGGGCTGTGTAAGCATATAGGTCACCTTATCTTTCTGCATTTCTGGATTCTGTTAGATAAAATAAGTGAGTTGAACTAGATGCTACCTAAGGTTCTTTATACCTCTAACATTGTGTTTTGTTTTGTTTTCTTCTCTTTGTCTCACCATGTTCCCTTTGTTCTCTGTACTCTGGGAACTACTCACACCCACGGCAGTCAAGTTCTGTTCTGAAACTCCTTTATGATAGAAACAAGACTTCTCCCCTCTGGTCTATAAGGATGCCTGAAAAGTGCCAGGATATGTCAAATCTGAGCCTATCCCCTACTAATATTTTCATTACTGTTCTCTATGTGCTGCAAGGCATGATAACCAGTCCTAAATCATCCAACAAAGGTGTCATATACATTTTGCAGTTTTAGAAATCAAATTCCATGCCCTCTCCCCTCCAAAAAAAAAGAATTGGCTCATGCTTTTGTAACAATCCTAAAGCTAAATTAATCTCAAGTGTCTAAAAACATAATTGTTTAATCTTTCATGATGAACAATATGTTTTACCTCTCCAAAAATGAAAAAAAAAAGAGTGGGTGAATGCATTGAAAAGGAAAATTTTCTACATTTTGTTGACTGAAATATGCATATTTATGTAAACTGAAAGCATCAGAAAAGTTACAATCATAGTTTTAGTTTTGCAAGAAACCTGAGAGTTTATCAAATCCAATTTCCTGCCTACTGTAGAATCACATAACAAATTGATGTCTGTTAACCTTTATCAGAACACTTAAGTAATTGGTAGCTCTCTACTTAAAAAGGTAGTCTATTAACTTTGGGGATAGCATTCATTTTTAGAAAGTCTTTTCTTCAGGTGACTTCCAATAATTTCAACACTAGGTGTGCCCACAAGAGCAACACAAAAAATACCTAATCGTATTTTCATATGACATCCCTTGAAATAGTTGGAGATAGGTAGTTTATTACCATTCCTAACATTAAGTCTCTTTTCAGAATTAAATATCCTTATTTTTTTAAAGTTTCTTCTTATCACATAATTTATAAGCCTTTCAGATCTAAAAATCCCAGGCACCCCTACGAGTTTCTATCAAAGATCTCCAATTTGTCAATCTCCTTAAAATGTGGCCTCCAGAATTGAGAATGATCCAAGATTATTACCTACTATGATATGGACATTTCCTACCCAGCAACACTCCTTTGGATTTCTCAGATGTGCAACAGGAACCTCATAGTACTCCATTCCTGATACACCTCATAGATACCCTCTGCCCCTAAGGCCCTCTGATTAGTGGGCAAAGAACAGAACTCTCCCAGAACCTCCTTTTAAGGAGGATACTCAGGCTAGCCATCTCTTCATTTCACACAGTTCTAGTAATGTCAGTACTACTAATGTAGACATTTATGATGCCTGCTAGAGGGTACTGACTATGCCTCAACCACAGAAGGGAGAAATTCTCTTTTGCTGAGGCATGTGGTTCAGACCTGGGTCCTGATAGCAACAGCTGGAGGCCCTAGTTACAGCTTTGCTCAGGACTCATAGGTCTAAAGGAAAAAAGGAGTTCTCTATTTCTAAGGCACAAGACTGAGACACACACCTGCTCCCCCCTTCACTTGGAGTCCTAAATCTCACAATCATAATTATCAGAATACTGGGATGGCCACCAAGGGTCCCTAGCCCAAGAGGCTTTATTAGTAGTGGATTAACATTTGCCAGCAATAGAAGTCAGCGGGTAGGGAGCAGTGGCTCCAGAGACAGTCACTGAAGCAACAGCAAAACCTAATGGAGGATAAGGGAGAACTAGAAGGGAAGAGTCCAGGGCAGTCCCATTCAGGAGTTTAAGTGATCCTTGAAGGTCAGGGAGGGAGATCTCTGAGCATCAGATGAGAAAGTGGGAGACAATCAACCAGTCCACAGAATGTCAGTGATTGCTCCACTGGCTGGGGATTTCAGTGTGGTTTATATAGAGTGTGTCTGGGTAACCTCCATTTAGCTATTAGGATGTGAGTGGGGCATTCCACCTTACCTCAGAGTAAGAGGCAGGGGTGTGTTTCTTGATTTTGAAGTAAAGATGGGACTTCTGAGCCACTGTATTGCTTAATCTTCACAGGGTATTGAAGGGCCACCCAATATTCCAGCTTTCTGGCCACCTTGATAGTATGGCTATATTCTAGGGATGGATCCTATAAGGGTATAGTCTCAGGGGAAGCCAGGCAATAAGGATTTTAGTAAAACAGCTAGTAAGTTTCTACTTAAGCAAGTAAATTAAAAAAGCTTAATAAACCAAAGATGCAATTTAGGTCATAAATAATGAGGTAAACTTTAGAAGACACTAGAAAATTATTCAATAGAAGAATCAAAGGATCATACTTCCGTATGAAACATTTTTACTATATCTACCCAGCTACACTCCTTTACACTTCTCCATCTTGTCCCTTTATCAAGTACCTTTCCTCCCCCTACACCCCCTTTGTATGTTATTTTCCCATATTAGATCATAAGCTCCCTGAAGGCAGTAACTGTTTGCATCTTCACCATTTAGCATAGTACCTGGAACACAGTAGATACTAAATAAATGTTCATTAACTGATTTACTTGGAAGGAAATTAAGAGGCAGCTTTTTGGTATCTAGCTCTGGGTCTGTAGTTAGGAGGTCTTTGTTCAATTATGAACACATATATGAGTTGTTTAAAGTTCTTATGTCAGAAGTGAGACTTGAACCCAGATTTTCCTGCCTTACATCTGCTACATCTGATACTCATTTTCAATTGTTTAGATAAGTTTTGGTCACATTGTTGTTAAGGCATAGAAACAAGATTTTAACTCAGTTACTTCTAAATTTATTAGTTTCCTTTCATTTCATTTTCTTTCCTTTTAAAATTAATAGTCATTTATTTTTTCTCCCTTTTGCCTGACCAATTTGAAGGAATAAAAAGAAAACTTTTATAATGATTATACATAATCAAGCAAATCTCCATATTTTCCATTTCCAAAATTATGTCTCATTCTACATCTTGAATCAATCACCTCTCCACCAGGAAGTGGGTAACATGTTTCATTAGTCCTCTGGAAACATGGTTTTCATTGCACTGATCACAGAGCTTAAGTCTTTCAAAGTTGCTTGTCTTTACAATGTTATTGCCATTTTATAAATTATTCTCCTGATCCTGCTTACTTCTTTCTGCATCAGGTCAAACAAGTCTACTAAGGGTTCTCTTAACATCCCTTTTGTCATTCTAAAAATTGTTTTCCATTATATCCATTTAACACAATTTGTTCAGCCAGTCTCCAAAGTAATGTAATGTCTAGTTCATGAGCATTATAGAAGGAGTAGATATAGTTTTGTACAGATGGGTCTTTTTCTCCTTTCTTTAATTTCTTTGAGGTTTAGGCATACTAGAGATATTATGCTGAGTCAAAAGGTGTACAAAGTTCAGTGAAATTTTAATCAGAGTTCCAAAGTTCTTTCCAGAATGGCTGTGCCAATTGACAATTCAAAAAACAGCACATTAATGTGTCCATTTTCCTTTGCCCAGTCTAATATTTTCCATTTTCCTTTTTTGTCATTTCTGTAAATCTGATGCATGTGAGGTAAAACCTTAGATTTCCTTTGTTTCCATTACTCCAAATATTAATGATTTGGAGCATTTTTAAAATGGGGTCTTTAACAGCTTTTGTGTCTTCCATTAACACCTACCAATTCATGTCCCCTGACCATTTATCAATTGGACTGATAGTTCCAATGATGCTTTTCAAAGATAAGTGACAATATTTTTGTTGTCAAATCAACATATACATTCTGCTATCTGGGCTGCAGTTCACATGGCTGTGGAGAGATGAACTTGTTTGTAATAGTTAGGCACTGCTTTACTATGCCCTCACCTATCTTGAATTTCAATTCTCTCTTAATAATAATTGTTTTACTCCTTCTTTTTGGGATTATAATTCATGATGTAGGATACTGACAGAAAATACAATCTGAGGAGCTTTGCTTTTTCTCTGTCACCCACTAGCACTAGATAGGAATTTATCCTTTCCTTCTCTGCAAATAGAACATAAGTAAGAAAGTCTTTCTTTTTGTATTTTATTTGGCATTTTCCAGCTGCCACAATTTATTCTGGTTTTGACCTTCCTGACACTACTCTTGAAGTCTTGTGCAGTGGCAAGCTTTGTGTTGTGTTTGTCATTATAAGACCTTTTCTATCCTTTTATAGATACATCAGTCTGAATCATTTTCATTACGTATGTCTGTCCTCACACCACTCATTTACTAAAAAATCTTTAATTATTCCTCATTACCCATTCAATATAGTATATACTAGCATCTCAAGCCCTCTACAATTTGGCACTCTCTTTCCAGTCATATAATATCCTCTATATACACTATACTTCAACTAAAATGGGTTACTCTCTTTCTCTCAATCTTGTTCACTTCTCCAATCTCATGTTATCTTCAACTCCAAGGATGAAATCTTCCCACCTGTCTCCATCTACTGCTATTCTTTCATTCCTTAAACTCCACAAAGTCTCCTTTAATATTATCCCCAAGAGATGAACACTTTCCTCTTACATTTCTCAGGTAACTGTGGCCAGATTTCTCTTTTGAACTTAGCACATTTCCATGCAAAGCATACTAGATTTAGAGTGAGAGGACCAGGGTTCAAATTCCTAGTGTGTATGCATGCATGTATATGTACATATGCATATATGTATACATGCATGTATATGTACATATATGCATATGTATATGTGTGCACACGTAATCATATATAATTACATGATATATTTGGTTATCACATTTTATTATTATATAATGTATATTTTATATCAATTGTTAATAAACTGAGTACTACCTGTATATAAGCTACCCCTACTGTCCACTCTGTCATCTTATTGGATCAGCACTTCATAAAGATCAACAATAAAATGCTTGTTAATTGTCATACAAGTGCCCAATCTTCTAGCAACAGGCTACTTAGTAAAAATAAAAAGCCAGGAAGAGGGCAAATTACTCAGAAGACCCAACAACTTCAAAATTTGACTGCCTGAAGATTTCAAGGAAAAAAAAGTTTATAAATCAATTTCAAATATCTTGTGAGTTTAATTGCAGTCACAGACTACCAAAAACAAGAGAGATGAACCTATTTTACAAAGCTACGTCCCAGTCGCTTAAAATCACATTGTCATTTTGACCTTAGAGCTCAGTTCAGATTAACTGAGAGTTAAATTCTAAAGTTTTTTCATGCTTATTGTCTATACTTTCATACTATAAGAATTTTGGTTTTAATCCAAATTCTGGTTGTGGGGAGGAGGTGATTCAGCCTCTGGCCTGAATTCTGCTAGGTCAAAGATTCAGAAGAACCCTGATTGTTTACATTTTTAACCTTTCTCTTTGAACATGAATCCTTCCACAGTTAATTTTCAATTACTCCTTTTCCTCTACTATTGTTGATACATAACCACACATCAACTTCTTACATATTTAGATAAAACTGTCTGTCTTTGATACTTGCTGCCTTTCCTAAATACATGAAAATATATAGATTTGCATTTGTTTCTCCAAGTGCAGTGTGAACATTTGTGTTCTTTTGTAATTAGCAAATTATTTTTTATTTATTTCGTAAAGTCCATGAAATACACAAATAAGAGATACATCCATTTCAGGATATGTTTTAGAATAATTTCCAAGTTATGGGTATGAAATCATTATGATGTACAAAGACATTGATTTTTTTTAAGTGCATTTTCTTATTTTAGTATTTCAAGCATAATGCTGTGGCTCATGTACAACTAGACTATTTCAGAAGACGACCTCATTTTCTGGCTCCTCAAGTCTAAAAGTTTCTCTATTAAAAAATATTATTGTCTGTACATAATAACATCAAATGAGTCCTGAGATAATAATATTCGTAATATAATTCCACTCAAATTATATTTTCAGTAACATGTAAATTGTTTCAAATTTCCTCTGGTTTTTATTTTCCAGACACAATTGTTCTATTGTCTTTACTTTTTATTTATTTATTTTTATATTATTCAGATTCAGGATCTTATTTCAAAGTCAATAAAAACAAAATATCAAAGTTAATGTTAGTTGCTTGCTTTATACTCATAACTACTTTCAACTTCCAGTTGAGTTTTAAATGCTGATTTGTTTAAGGCAGAGGGTAATTAAGTACACTGTTCACTTTTCATAAGAAATCCAGAGCTCTCCTACACAACACTGTGGAGCTAGTTTAATGTTTATGTGCAGCATTTCTCAAAGTTAAATGTGCTGATATACCATAAAAAAAGAAGAAAGAGTTGAGGTATCATGGGTTGGTAGATTGCACAAAGCATTTGGATCAATAAGAGCTGGGTTTGAACACTGATTCAGACACATAGTAGTTGTATAACTGTGGGCAAGTCATGACAAATCTCATTGTGCCTCAGTGCCCTTTTGTGAAATATGAATAGGTTGGACTTACTGACTGATGAAATCTCTAATTCCTTAATTCTTTTGTTCATATAGTAGAAACATATTTCATTTCCCAGATATCACTCAGGAACTATTAGACTAAGAAAACATCCACAGATCTCTGAAGACAACTTTGAACAAACAAATGAACAGTGAAGTCACTTTATAAGATGCCTAGATAAAATTATTGGTTTGAAAGATTTTCTAATTTACAGATCCATAAGCCATCTCATTGTCTTCTTCAAAAATCTTGCCAACTTTTAACTTCTTTTTTATTTAATTAGTATAAGCTGTTAATAAATTCTTTATTCGGTATTTCTCTATTTAAAAGAGTTGGTAAAAACTCCTTTTCTCTATGTTGACTGTTTACATTCTTTGGCAACATGGATTGGATGTGAGATTTAAAGTCAAATCCTACTAGTTAATAATGATTTAAACTTAGACATGTGATTGAATTCTTAGAACCTCAGTTTCCTTTTCTGTAAAATGGGAATAGAAACAAAACTTATCAAAGGATTGATTTGAGGTAATTTATGTAATAGCCATAAGATAACCTAAGCAAAGTGTTTGCAAGACTTAAAGAATTATATCAATCTAAACTGTTGTCCTCTATTGAAAAATGAATCTTATTCATATATTTGTGTAAATTCTTTTTAGACTTTAGATGTCATATTTTTATCAGAAATCTTTATGTCAGTGGTTGTTTATTAATCTTCTTGTCTCATATTTGTTGCACTTTTTGTTGTGCAAATATCCTAATATTATATAAATAAATTGATCTATAATATTTTGTATGATTTCTTCCATTTGTTCAACTAATAAATACTTCCCTCACCTCCACCACTGTAAAATGTATATTATTCCACTTTCTTCCATTTTTATGATTTATAAAATTATTCATGTTATTGATTCAATTGGAATTTATGGTAGTATATGGGATATGATGTGAATGTAACACAATTTTTGCCAATAAATTTTGTTAGCAGTTATTTTTTAGTGAATAATTATTTACTTCCTGAATGATTTATAATCCTGGGTGGTTAAACACTTGTCTGTTATATGACTTTAGAATATTAACAAATACTATATATACATGTCTATATATATATGTCTATATATATATATATATATATGCTTCTATTCATTTTTTTCTGTTCTTGACCTAGTACCTGATAGTTTTAGAAATATAACTTTATGGTGAATTCAGTGAGCTAGCACTATGAGTTCTCCTTCCTCTTTTTCACTCTCCTTTATAATTATCCCTCACAGTTTTGACTATTATTTATTACTTTACATAAATTAGAAGTCACAGTTCTATAATTTCACGTGATTAAGAACAGTCATTTAATTTAGAATCATATAACTTTATGCCGGAAAAGACATTAGAGATAATCTAATCATTTTCTCTAACTCTACAGATGAAATAAACTTGGTCTCACAGAGATTAAATCATTTGACCAT
>NW_020954720.1:20388291-20415440 GCF_900497805.2 Vombatus ursinus
AAGAAAGAAAGAAAGAAAGAAAGAAAGAAAGAAAGAAAGAAAGAGAGAAAGAAAGAAGAAAGAAGAAGAAAGAAAGAAGAAGGAAAGAAAGGAACAAAGAAAGAAAGGAAAGAAAGAAAGAGAAAGGAAGGAAGGAAATAAACTTTTATTATGAACTCCTAATTTTACCTCATCTGATCTTCACAAAAACTTTGGGTGATAGGTGTTATTATTCCCACTTTCCAGTTGAAAAAACTGATTCAGACAGATGTTAACTGACTTGCCTGGGCTAGTTAGTAAGTGTCACAGGCTGGATTTAAACTCAGATCTTGCCTGCTCCATAGAAACAGTCTCTTGATATTGAGTCCAATACTCTTTTTTGCTATACTCAGCTATCTTCTTGTTCTTAAATAGAAAAATAATAACAATTCTTTGAATGAAGTTGTTTACTCTCAGCAACAAGTGCATCTTTAATTTTTTAGTTGCAGGAGAGATAGACTGAGGCCAAAACTAAGACTTAGAATTCTGTCCTCAAAGAGAGAATTCATATAGAGGTTATTAAACCTTACACGTGCGCGCGCACACACACACACACACACACACACACACTCTTACACTGAAATGAAATGTTTATCATTTAGGATAATTTACAGCCTGCAAAGAAAAAAAAATGTCCATCATATAATATCATCATGGTGTTGCATAACTATGTCAAAGAATTTCCTAAACTTAAAATAACCTTTTGAATTTCTGAGGCCACCTACTGCCTTCTCAAGGTAAAGCTTACTGTTCAATTAAGAAATATTTTTTTTTGTGGGGGACAGTTGATTCTGATAAATTTATCATTGTGGAAATAACATTCAAAATATCAAGTGGGAAATGAAATACCTAGGTTCTAATCCTGATTCTACCAGTGAATTTCTATAGAACTCCCTGGGCCTCATTCCCTTCCCCATAAAAATCAATAAGTAATTACTAAATGCCTATCGCATGTTAGGCAATGTGCTAGATACAGTGGTAACAAAACAATTTAAATATTTCTCTGTCTTGTTATATTTCAAAAGATAGAAATTAATTTCCAAACAAAGTATCATGGCCTACTTTTTAATTTTTTATTATTAATTAATTTATTTTGATTTATCAATAATCACTTCCATATGCTTTTGAGTTTAAAATTTTTCTCCCCCTTCCTCCCCACCGCCCTCCCCAAGATGGCTCACAATCTGATATAGGCTATACATATACATTCCTATTAAACATATTTTCATATTAATGATATTGTAAGTAAGAATTAGAACCAATAGGAGGAACCACCAGAAAGAGGAAACAAAAATCAACAGAAGAAAAAAAATAGCAAATTGTATGCTTCGATCTGCATTCAAACTCCATAATTCTTTCTTTGGATGTGTATAGCACTTTCCATTATGAGGCCTTTGGAGATGTCTTAAATCTTTGTATTGCTGGGAAGGGTTAAGTTTTTCAATATTAGTGATCGCAGAACGTGGCTGTTACTGTGTCCAACATTCTCCTGGTTCTGCTCACTTCACTCAGCATCAGACCATACAAGTCTTTCCAGGTTTTTCTGAAGTCAGCCTGTTCATCATTTCTTATAGGACAATAGTATTTCATTACATTCATATACCACAACTTGTTCAGCCATTCCCCAATTGATGAGCATCCTCTCATGGCTACCTTTTAAAAGCAATACTTGCATTTAGTGATACTCTGGACTCAATCTTATAGTGAAAGGCTAATCAGATTTCCCTTTAGTATTCTAGTGCTATCCCTAAGAATTGCAGATAACTTTTTTTCAAATGGTATCATTTTGATCCCCATTCTGGTGTGTCTTCCCCACTGTTAGTCACCAGAGATTAGATCCATTTAACCGACTATCATCAACTAGATTTTACAAATTGATGTTAACTTTAAAGTTACAAAACAAAACATGCAAACATTTCCACCCCAGCACCTAGTGTTGTGCTCATAGCTAAATTCACTGAAACGTAATGCACTTTCTACATAGCATATATCCCAAGATGGCTAATGAGCTAAGAAAACTAACTTTACTCCTCACCATCTGACTTCAAGCAAATTAGCATATTGTCTCCCACTATTGGGCTTCTAGGGGCTTGCTCTGCTAACTTTTTAAATTTCACATAGTGTTAGCCATCCCCAATTTCCTTCACTGAAGACATGAAAGAGCAAAAAAGACAAAAGAAAGAACAGAGGCCCATAAATACTGGCCACCCTTGCTAGGGGATGGTCTCTCTATCTGCTCTCATTGAGGATGAGGCCCATAAATCTCTTGAGTCTGAAATTTCTGAGTTGTAATAGGCTAAATGATTGGGTGTCTTCACTATATTCAGCATGATTTTGGTGAACCCTCTAGAATAGAGCTAATGTTGAGGTAGAGGAAGCAGGTTGTCCAAGGAGGAGTGAACCAACCCACATTTTAAACAGACTAGGTCATAGGTCTCATGCAGATTAGAATGGGCCTGAGCCTAGGAATAGTCCTTACACTTCTGGTGTAGGGAAGATAAGAAGACACAGTGTTTAAAAAAAAAAAAAAACACTTATCATATTGTTATCTGACTAGAACCGGGTTACAAAATGTGTGTGCAAGCTCAAAATAGGAGCAGGTCACTTCCATGAATCTTAAAGCAGGCTGCCAAGTCACAAGTACTGTCCCTTGTTACAGGTAGAATTAGGTTTCAGAGGAATAGATGAATCTAGACAACCTTAGGGCTAAATTTAATAAGATGAGGACTATTTTATTATAAAGAAGACTTCAATTACTGACATTTTCTTAGTTTTTTTCTAGAAATTTAGCCTATTGAATGCTTGCACTTTTTCTATTCATTCCATATACAATATATACAATACACACATATTTTTAAGAAAGAAGAAATGTTACAGAACTAGATTAGAGAGTAGCAAATTCAAAGCACAAAATGGAAGGCTATAGATAGACAGACAGACACACATACACACGCTCGAACTTTCATAAACATAGTGAAATAACAGCAGGCATTTCCTATCAAAAATATATATATTTGGGGTATAAATTTCATATTCTTCTTCTGAAAGTAGTTATTATATTTGCACAGTGCTGATCTGATGTCCCTGGAGTTCTCCTTGGAGAAAATAAATGTGCTCAGCTTGACTGAGCTGCAAATAAGCGGAGATATGATAACCATCTATGTATTGAAGGATGCAAAACCAAAGCATGAGAGGAAATTTAGGATGGCTAGAAGATTATTACTTGGATATTGAAAAGCAATTGAAGACTTTGACCAGGTTTGGAAAGAAATACTATGAACTTGACCTCATAATGAGATTTTCTCACTGGACATGTGATAGAACAGGGTTAGGATCCCTTTTTCTATATCCTATCTAACTGTGCTTAGGCTTCTTAGTAATATAACCTAAGAAAGCTGTAGCTACATAAATAATCTTTTGAAAGAGTATATACTCCCAAACAATTCCCATTTAATTTCTTATGCCGACCTCAAGATATATCAAAACCATGATGAGGAAAGTCAAGATGTAGAAGGGATAACTGTATTACATTGTTATGTAGGTATACATGTATATACATATATATAATATATATATACGTATGCATATGTGTGAACATATACATGCATACAGTAGGCCTATATCTCAATATAGTATACATGAATGGTTATTTGTAGTAATATACTACATATCTATACACTGTGATATACTTCTATCTAGTGCAGTGGGAATGTTTTAATCATAGAATGGGATTATTCATTAGCTTCCCTACCCATGCTTGTCATATGCTGATATCACTATGAAACTTCATCTCAAATGCAAGGAAGAATTCTTTAGTTTTTTAAATAAGCAGTCATTAAATACCCCCCATGTGATGGGCATTATGCCAAGTTCTCAGGATACAAGACAAAAACAATATGGTTTCTGCCATCTATATGTTGTTTCTATACTATTATATATATATGTAAATACATACATATATATATACACATACATAAATATATCTTAAATTATTGAAGACTGCAAATATAGTTCAACAGCTGGCAACACCTTAAATAACTTCTACAATTGTGTGTCCAAATTCTAATACATTTCTGTTACAATTAATTATCTGAAATGGAAATCTTTACAATAGGACATTAGGACATAGAAATGATTTTGAATCAATCAAGTTGTTTGGTGATTAACAATAAATCAAACATAATGTATAATGCTTGAATCTTTTTGGTTACCTATTGTTTCCACTTGAGAACTACACATTCAATTAAAATTAACAGTTCTTTCCTTCTCTTTGCAATGTTTTGGTGGTAAGTTAATTATACTGCATCTAAATTTCCTAGCTGCTGTAAATTGCATCACTGATCTTCTTGACTTTTGCCTTGCTGTTGGACTTTGATGACTCTGGAAGAGACAGTGAGGCTGATGACTTTGTACAACTCTACCTCACTTCAATTCATGCAAGAGTCAAGGCCTTACCCATTGGTCCTTGGTCCTCTTTGAAAATGAAAGACAAACAACAAAGAAGAATATGATAAGAATTATAAAAGAGAAAGAAATGGATTGACAGATATCAGCACTAATAGTGGGAAGAAGTACCCTCAATAATTCATTCAATTTAACAGACCTTGTCTATACACTCAAGACAATGGAAATACCAAGAAAAAAATTAAAATCTCTGACTTCATTAATATAGATTCATTGAAGTACCAAAGAAGTAAATATGCTAAAGATTAAAGAATTAAAATTTAAACAAATGAAAATTAAAATTAACATAAAATCAGTAATTATCAGTCATATAGTTACTTTTATATATTTTTATTTGTCATTTGTTTTTGTGAAACACAAATAAAATTCTCACCTGTCATAAAATATTGCATAAACTATGTAAGTCCAAACCCTTTTTTTAAGGTATAATAGTATCCATTTTAAAAAGAAAAAAAGATTGGATTCATTGGTTCCCAAGATGATCAATGGACCTGTCAATTTTATTTGGTTTTCTGTCAGCTTTCTTATTTGTTTCCTTACCAGCCACTGCTCAAGATGTTTTTGGCAACACAGCTCTCTTCCATGTTTCTTTCAGTGTTAAAAGTTTGAGCAACAGACTGAGTAATGGTGTCAAAGACCACAGCAGCAGTATTAATAATGAGTAGAATCAGCAAGGGACAATAAGGGCTATGACAATGGTTGTAGAAATATCAATAATCACTATGGCTCCACAAATGCTCCTACTTTTACTATAGTTCTATTTAAAGAGAAGAATCCTGGGATATCTGGCATGTGAGGTGCAAGCCATTCCCTCTAAGATTCAGAAGTCAGTATAGGCTGCAGGGCTATTTTCACCATTGGTGGTTCTGGAGATGGCGATTATGAACCTATATTTATTTGAGCCTCTGCTAAATTGATAGAGGGTGATAATGATGAAAGTTCCCAGTTTTTCTGATGGGATGCTCTGAGGCTGAATTGACACATCTGTCAAATTACTTGAAGGGGAATGTTTCTGAGGCTATTAATCAGCTCTGGCAGGAACTAATGAGGTAGGATACCACTGATAGAAAACTCCATACAACCGGTATTAAAATAGGCATCTTAATAACCAGTAATTTCACCATTTTTTAAAATTGAAAACATATTGGCTTGCCTGTAGACATACCCAATTAGCAATATACTAATTCCTATATGCTAAATATTTGATGGAAAATATAATTGTTAAATTAACTGGTTAGTTAACATTTCTTCACCTGTTTAATTTTTATTATAATCAAATCAATCAAATTCAGTGAAATATTCTTTAGATGAGAAGGTGACTAGCAGTCTTGGACCAGGACTGAGTCTCCCGAGTTCCCAGTCTTCAGCTCTCTAATATTCGATACAAGGGATCCAAAGTCAGAGAGGGTAACTCCTCAGTATACCTTATAGGCAACTGATGACCAATATGTTGTCCAATATGTTGCAGTTGAGGTTGCTTTCTGAGACATGGGATTTACTCAGAGATGTTAAACTCATAGACCACTAGCTGAATACCAACAAAACCCGAAACAGGACCTGTTGTTGTTCAGGCATTTTTCAATCATATCTGACTCTTTGTGACCTCATTTGTAGTTTTCTTGGCAAAGATACTCAAGTGGTTTGTCACTTTCTTCTCCAACTCACTTTATAGGTGAAGAAACTGAGGCAAGCAGGGTTAAATGTCTTGTGCAGGATCATATAGCTAGTACATGTGAGAGGCCAGATTTAAACTCAAGAAAATGAGTCTTTCTGACTCCAGGCCCAACACTCTATCCACTGTGTCACCCAGCTGCCCTAAACCAGATTCACGTATACTTGGGAAATGTTTAAAACAATAAATAAAAATATAACGCAACATAGATAATGTATCTAATATGTGACCTGTAGGGATCCATTTATATTTGAGTTTGTCACCACTGAACTAGATGATTGTCAAAGACCCTTCACCTCACAAACTGTATAATTTTGGATGATGTAAAAGAAGTGCTTCTCTGATCTAAAAAGAAGACAACCTCTGTTCTCAATTCTCCTTCCAGAGAAACTCATGCAACTAAACACCCTTAGGAAAGTTTCTCCCAACTAGTATTTCAGGATTGCTGAATACTTTTAACCTAAGTTTAAAAAAAAAAGCTATAAATTTTATGATGCAAAAGAGACAATGTGTTAGATTTCAAAAACCTGGATTACAAAAACTAATCTATTAATTACTACCTATATGCCTTTGGGCAAGTCTCTTTTTTCTCTCTTGGACTTAGTTTCTCTGTCTTTAAAATGAAGGAATTGTACCTCCTCAGGTTCCTTCTAACACTGAATCTATGATCCTATCATCCTAAACTATAGATTTAATTTAAGCCCAATAAATATTGAAGTATTCAAAGAGATAGAACACTGTACTGGGATTTGGGCTATTCTCTTAACTTAACCATGACCTAGGAAAGATTGTAGTGATTTATTTGGCCCTCAGTGTCCTTATGTATAAAATAAGAAGGCTGTGCTGGATAACCTCTATATTCATTCTAGTTTAATATTATATGATCCCATTTTGTTAATTTAGTGCAGGATATTAAGGATATTAGCTAAATATAAGTATTTTCAAATAGATAATATTTTCACTTATTTCTTGCTCTCTATCTTCTCTCATGTATGCAAATTTGCTTTTTTAAAATGTCGCATACTTAGAAATACATTACAAAATTAAGGCTTATGATAAATATTTAAAAGCAGAGTAGATATGCAGACCTGTATAGTCAGCTTGTTTTACAAGCTGACTCAAAGTTATTATCTTATGGTCACAATAATTTCATGCCAACGTCATTGTGTTTGCTTTTGATTTACATGGCTTCCTATCCCTTTGATATTTATTTTATATACTCAGCCTGGATAGATTTATCTGGAACCAGTAAACTTTATATGGTATCTTCCCAAATCATATGTTGTCCATATACATTTGAAATATGGCCCAGATTTGCCTAAAGAGAAGAAAACAGGAACATAGGAAACCGAACTCAGTTTGAAGCTTGCAGCAAAATCTGACACAAAACCATTTTTCCCTTGTTATTTTTCATTTAGCTCTCAAGATCTCATGTAGCTCTACTTAGCCACTTTAATAATAACAGCATAAGGCCAATTGCTCAGAAGTAGATTGGTATTGTTTTGATATATCACTAGTGAGTATTTTATCCATATCCTCTTTGCTGGCATGTTCAATGAATGATTTTTGAGGACTCAATAAAAGAAGACTCATAAAAGCTAAAATGAAAGCCTTAGGCCAGATGTTGATATTGTTTGGATCATAATTTACAATAGTTAAAAGCACAAAAATTTATGTCAGTCCCCTCAGAAAAGAATATGCTGTATGTCAGAGGCTTAAATTAAATTATAGGAATATATATATATATATACATATGTACATACATACACACATGCATGCATATATAATTTGGATATCTAATTTCAATACTTAGTTCATCTGTAACCTTTTCTTCCTGTTACACCACACAAAAGCATTGCTTGACAGGTACTTAAAGTACATGTCATTAGTACCTGGCTTTCGTTACAATTAATTTGCACCCTAACATTCAAACAGGATCAATAATAATGGATTAAAAATCTAAATAAGACTATTAATTTTTTCTAATTAGACTTTATTGTGCTTTACTCATGTTGCATTTATTGTCATTTCTGCCTTGCCCAGCTTCATTAATGTCTTCTGTCCTCCTCTCCTTTGCCCCTCTGACAAAACAGAAAAATGATCTGGAAAACTATATGTCATCAGGATTATCAGTGTATCTTTTATAACATCTCATTTGGCTGAAGTTTTAAGATGAGCAGAAGAAAGAGCATAAGAAAAATTGGCTTTTGTTCTGACAATTAAGTTAAATAAAGCTGATGTAGGCTTCCTTTCCTCTGTTCAGAACAGCACTTATTTTGGCTACTTGTTAAAATTTCTCTTTACCAGTAATACTCTAGTCACTGATTTTATAATACATCCTCTAAATTGACTCAAATCATTCTTTCCTTTTTAGTTTTATAAAATCATTTCATAATTGTATATTTCCTTACCATTCTCCCTTTTTCTAATTATATGCATGAATTGGATTGAGTCCCTTAACCAACCACCACTGCCACCACCACCACCACCACCACACACACACATACACACACACACACACACACACACACACAAACATCTGTTTTGCTAGTGAATATCAAAGGAATAACCAGTGCCATTCACTTTGACAAAAGAGATTGCATTTTCCTCTAGTGGAGCATGAATACCTTTCCAAGGATGGAACATTTTGCCCTGGATGATTTTCAATATGGTTTACCTTTATTTTCTCAGTTGAGTATGTAGAATGATTTGGTACTTTCTCTTTGTGTGATATGATGGGGATAGCACTATAAAGCTACAGAAATATCAGTCAGAGGGTGACAAAGTTATAAAAGTATGTAAGAAATTGCCAAAACATGGATCACCTGTTTGTATTGTGGGTTAGCACCTTCATTTTTTATTGACAAAAAGAAATATAAAACTAGAAAGGTTGTTTTATGGGTTTTGGAGGGGTTGGGGTTTTTTTTCAGGTCATGATAAATTCCAGAATCTCACCTATCTTTACTTTCAACTGTCAGGCATCCCATGGAGCCTCCCTCTGGCCACTTCATTGAAAGGATTTCTAAGTGTTTCTGAAAGATGTAAAGCCTGTAAGATTGGGAACATAAATTACAGCTTTTCTGGGAGAATTGTAGGCTCTCACAGTGCTCACAGAAAAAGCTTTTTTTACCAACAGAAGTAATGGGAGATGGAACCCAAAGTTTTTATTGGCTGAGGTGTTTCCAGGCTTTTTGGATATGAAGTCAAAACAAGACACTGGAACATCACATAGCATGACTTCAGTGTCACCAATAATGAGGCCAAACTTGCCATGACAATAGTATTAAAAATAGGTGGATGATGAAGGATAATATGTAAATTAAGTAGATGATCTGAAATGTGGTGATTGCATATGGGGAGGAAATTTAGGACTTTATGCACCAAAACACAATTTCAAGGTATAGGAGTCACATAACAAGAGCATGCCAATTTATCTAACACATAAAAATCCCCAATAAAGTGGGTCACTTTGAACAAAACATCAGAAAAGTCTAGACTAAAAAACAGTAGTTTCACCTATAACAGGCATTGTGATATTGTCTTAATATCTACCAGAGTATTGTATTTACTTGGTTTAAGGAGAGAGAGGAGGGACCACAGGTCATAGTGCCTGGTACAATCACCTCTGTTACTATTCCTCATGAAGAAGAGGCAGGGAAGACTGCTTCCAGAAGAGTTATAATGAAATATAATGGAAAGGCCTTGGGAAGACTTTGGAACATATGTAGACAATCTCTAACCAGTACGGGTCTGTTAAGCACATGGTTGACAGCAGCGTCTTTGACCTGCTTTATTTGTTGAACCAGACTTTGGTGCATCTTCACAAGATCATTCTCTTTAGTCAATTTCTCTTGGGAGATCTTTGCTCTTGTTTTGACAGCTTCATTGATAGCTTTTATGAGGCTGATATGTGGCCCTGTGAACGCAGGTTTTTCATTTGTTTGTTTGTTTTTTCCCTTTGTCTCTCAATTCATTTGAAGAGATGACTCATAATTCAATTCAAGAAGATTAATCTTGAGGCTCCAACCTAGTAAGTCTTGAAATGTCAGGAAGGCAAACCTCCAAACATCCCTGAGTCCTGGGGTCTACTCTCTTGACCTTTTAAAACTCACTAGGTCAGTACCTGTAGATTAATCTCCATCTCCTCAAATGAAAGTACCAGCAGTGAGGCAAAGAACTGAAACCCATATTAATAAGGCCACATTTTAGCCTTGGAGGTAGTGGGTCCAAGCTCTCTCCTTATACCATTGTCTCTTGCCAGAAGCCATCAGTAAAGGAGTCCAATCAAAACTAGAGTTCTGACTAAGAAAGAGGAATGGAAACTGGGGAATGTCCTTTTGAAAGTTTCTGTAGCCAAATAGTTTCTCATTCACCACATGGCTATCCATGCAGAACAGTTGCAGAATATTCACGAATGCTCCAAAATCTCTCCAATGTAAATCTCCAATGAAATGTAATTCCATTATGTTTCACTACATTTCTTCTAGAAGAAGTATCTCCAGTTTCCTCCATAGAAGAATATGCCTCAGTGGCATTCTGCATGTCTGTGTCACTCTTCATTACAAGGGCAATGTATTGGAAGGTGTTATTGCCTGTGATTTGATCAACTCAGGTCAACTCAAAGTAAATATCTTAAGGGTTGTTAATATGACCATGAAAAACATAATTAAGGCCAATGGATAAGAGAAACAGAGAAAAACATATTTCATCCCAACATAAGGAGGGATTTTGTAATAATTTCATTCCTCTCAAAATATAGTGAGAGGGCTGCCTTAAAGAGGCAAACTTCTCTAAAACAGAGATTAGATTAGCACTTATCAACAATATGATGGAGAGAATTCATGTTTTAGGTTGGAGTTTACCAAGATGAATTCTAAGATCCTTTCTAATTTTAATATTCTATGAGTCTAACAATAAATAGTAATGAAACAATGGCAATAAATTTTAATTTAATTGAATTCAACATTAACAAATAATGGTTGAATTGATTGATTAAATATCTTCTATGCACAAGGGAGAGTGCCAGGAATGGAGTTAAAAACACAAATGTGTAAGTGTTCTTGCTTCCAATGGTTAAGTTTAATACTCATCCATACCTTCATAGATTTAGAACTCAGTTAGTCCTATCCTATCCCCTCCTCTTATAGATGAAGAAACTGAGAGGTGTGAGGAGACTTACTCTTAATCAAAAGAATAACAAGCAAAAGAAAAAAGATTTATGAAATTCACATTGTGCCATGTTGGCTTCAGCAATTGCTTAAATTATAAAAAAAAAAAACTTATAAAAAGTCCTAATCATGGGTAATAGCATCTTTTTGAGCTCACAGGCATTTTCCCCATCTTTTTCCTCTGCCCCCTGTTTAACTGAACTTTAAAAATTAAAAAAGTTTTAGAAGTTATCAAACACAGTACTCTCCTATTACAAATGAAGAAACTGAGTGATTTACAAGGTCTCAGAAAAAGTTACTAAAAACTCTGGTGCCAGAGCCTAAATCTCTTGAATTCCAGGCCAACCTTCTTGCTACTACATAACAATGAAGTACAGTAATGGAGCAGTAAACAGTTAGTTGTTCTTGATAGAGAGAAATTCTATGCCTTTAAAAATATATTTCAGAATGAATTTTATGTTCTTATGTATTTTTATGTCCTCTCCCCCCAAAAAAACATACACATTTACACACAAACACACATTCATACCTATACCTCCTTTTAAATGTATACTTAGGTAGTACTTAGAGTACAACCTTTCTAAAAACCACCTCATGCAATGATTGATATGTGGTAGCAAACCATTCTAAAAAGTTCTGTCTGAGTTTTAATGAAAATGCATAAACTTGAGAACCCAGAATAGAACAATCAAGCTGTATGAACTAAGTGAGGCCATTTTGAAATGCTAATGATTGCAACATAGCTGTCAACTTTGTAATTCTAAACCATTCAATTTCTCATACAAAGGATCATATCATTCTATATAGATCAAAATATGTTAAAATAAATTGAGGAAATGTGTGAAAACACTTTATACAGGCTACTTAGCATCTTTTCCAAATGTTGACAACCATGCAGAGCTATCAGCTTGGAATTTATCATTCATCATCATTTATAATTCATCATTGTTCAATTGAACATTGAGGTATAAATTTCTTTCTGAAATTTTAGTCTTAAAACCTATGAATAAGACAGAACGTCTTTTCAAGTACTAATGACTTCTATACAAATGAATTGCTTAACACTAACAAAAATAATAATAGAAATCATTTGGAAATTTTAGAGCAGGCATGGATGTTAGGTACAATGGCATGAGGAGATCAAGTCAAAGAGAATTTAAATGGGGTGTTGGGGTCACATCGCTTGAAAAGGAGACAGAATTTGAATGAAGGCCTATCCTGACCTGAGGTACAGTATCCATTATACTATACTCTGTCTATAAATTTAAATAAGAAATTTGAGGATAGGCTACATCCTTAAGAACTAAAAATCTCATTAATTCTCTGAAATTGACTTTGTGAGGGAAAAAAAGCACCTTGATTAACACTATTTATACATGTCATGAGAACTGTTTAAAAATAGGATTTAGTTCTTTAACATAAATTTATAGATCCACATAGTCTTCAAAACTGTCCTTTGATGAACACTTCACAAAAGAAATTTAGTAATCTCAAAATGTTAATTTACATGAAAATTAACACACCTCAGTCAGTTTTTTCTTTCCCTTTTACATGGAATTTAGTTTAATGGTTTTGTTAAAAAAAATGGAAATATGTGACATCAAAAAGAGTTTCCTAACAAATAGACACCATTATTTTAACACTTAAAAATATAACTACACAGTGAAATGTTATAGTAAAGGAAATTTAGATCATTTTTTTCTATACTGATGTTAATACTTTTCTTTACCTTAGTTTTTCTATTGTTTGCTAGAAAATTAGTCATTTTAAGTTACACTTGTGTAACTTGTGTAACATAAATGACTGCTAATCCATAGATAAGCTCAAAATGTAGAAAGAAATGTGGAATTCCCAGAACTGTTAAACTAATCCACTTTTACAATGACCTAGACAGACAAGCATTTCCTCAGAGAATAATTCAATTTCTAGGAGACAGTAATGCTAAAATATACTTGATTTATACAGCATTCCACCATCACAAAGGAGCTGTTTCCAAGAAGAAATCATCTGAGACTAGCAAACTACATTTATTTGTAGATTGTCATAATTTCTCATGATATGGATAGCATTTTACCTTCAGCCTATAGGAATATGAATTTTAACATTAATTACAGTGGAGTTTTATACTCAAGTTGGCCTTCACTTAGTAAGAAAAACCAAAAGAGCTAGTGGATTTGCCAAATAAACCTCAGATCTATTCACTATCATTAACAAACATTGACTTTTAAAATGAAGAAATATAATTCAAACTCTTGCTACTAACTTTTTTATATCTAGATATTTCAATATTCTCCCAAATACATTTTTCAATATTAATCTATGTAAATGGAAAAAATACATATATACATATACACACATACATATACATATACATATACACACATAAACATACTTATATACATGTACATGTACATATATACATATACATATAAATAATGTGTGTATATGTGTGTGTGTGTGTATCCTTTCCAGTTTGTAATGAATTTGTGGATATGTTTGACAGAACACTAACAATTTGACCAGAGTTGTGGCTATGCAAAACAGGATAAAACCTGAATGAAAACTTTCGGGCTTTTGAGATTTCAAATATTCATATTTTTCTGTGTCAACCTAAGCTTCTTTGCCAAGCAATGAATGATATTCATATCAGGTACCTTGGATTAAAAAGACCCTTGTCAAAAATGAACATGAGTACAACTGGCTGTTGTGTCACTGTTTTCCTTTCTAATAGACCTGGTATGGAATCCTGGCCCAGGAAAAAGAAAGAAGCATTGGGGAAAAACATTCTCAATCAAAATTATTCCAACAAATAAGGATTAATCAGTCTTAACAAGATTATCTTTTAGTATATGAATTCTTCATTTGAGACAAGCCTCTTTCATACATTAGTCTGAATTAATTTAGATCAGAACAACACTAAGACTTCAGAGAATTGAAGTTTTGATTGAGAAAAGAAACTTTAAAGCAGGTTTGAATAGAGAATTCTGGATGATCCTAGGGTCCTCAATTTCCCATGATTGGGGTAAGAAGTCTGGAAGTGGGCAAGAAGTTAAGAAACAGAAGTAGGAGGATAATCAAAACAAAATTTTTCTACTGTGGAACATTTTGATGTCAGTCAGTTTGCTACTGTAATTCACCTCTGTAGATCAACATTTCCTGAGTTAAGAGAGCAAGACTGATTTGAAATGTCATAAACTTTTCCGTTCCCCATTTCAGCTTACTTTTTTCATCCATTCTCAGCAGTCTAGCAGCTAATCTCCACCCAGCTCTTTACTTGCTAAGAAAAGTAGAAGAGGGAAAGAAAAATTTAAAAATTAGGGAGAAAAGGTAGGGAATGATTTCTCAAGACTCTTTGATCTCTTTGCTCTGACCCTTTGATTATAAGTCTGGAGATTTAAAGGACTATACTGTTTCTAGAAAACTTTAGGAATATATATATATATATATAATATAAATATATAATAATAAATACATTATATATATATTCCTAAAGTTTTCTAGAAACTGTACATATATGTGTATATATACATACATATATATATGTTTAATTTATCTTATAGGTTTGTTTTGTTTTATTTTAGGTACAAAGCCTAATAAGTATTATAATACTATAATTAGTATTACCAGTATTGTTGAGTCAAAGGGAATACACAGTTTTACACCCTTTTGGGCATAATTCCAAATTGTTCTTCATAATGGTTGGACCAATTTACAGCTCCCTCAACAATGCATTAGTGGCTATATTTTTCCAAATCTTCCCCAGCACTTATCATTTTTTTTTGTTGTTGTTAGCCAATCCGATAGGTATGAGGTAGTACCTCAGAGTTGTTTTAATTTGCAATTCTCTAATCAATACTGCTTTAGAGCATTTTTTGTATGATACTAGATAGCTCAGATTTCCTCTTCTGAAAACTGCCTGTTCACATCCTTTGATGATTTCTCAATTAAATAATGGCTCTTATTTTTATAAATCTGACTCAGTTCCTTATAGATTTGACAAATGAGGACAATATTTGAGAAAATTGCTGTAATTTTTTTCACAGTTGGAAGAAAAAAAATAGAGAAAAGAAGGTTTTTCTTCTAATTTTGACTGTGTAGGTTTTGATTGTGCCTTTAAGAATTTAGATGCTCTGTCCAATTGTAAATGTGTGTATGTGCGTGTATACACACATACATATACACATATATACCTATATATGTGTATATGTATGTATGTTTACTGTTGATATTACTTCATCGTCTATGATACCTTTTTAGCCAACGTAGCTTCCATGATTATGTCTTTAAATTCAGCCAATTTTGCTCTTACTTCACCTGAGATCACGATTGAAACCTTTTCTATATCAGCTAAAGCATAAAAGATTCAGCTCCAGCCCCTGATTTTAAATGTTTGTGTCTTTCTATTTCAAGTGTGCTTCTTAGAAACGAAATATTGTTGGATGCTGCTTTCTAATCCATTCTACTATCTGATTCTGTTTTGGGGTGAGTTCATCCCATTCACATTCAGTTATGATCACTATGCATTTCTCTTCATCCTGTTTTCTTATGTTTGTCCTTCTCTCTCTTTTCATCTTGTCCCTCCTAAAAGATCTGTTTTGCTTCTATTGCCTTCTTATGTAACCAGCCCTTTTATCACCCCCCCAATAAATCTTGTCCCCCTCTCCTGCTATTTCCCTATTGAGTCAGATTTCTATACCGAACTGATTGTGTGTATATACATTTATTCTTCTCTCTTTGAACCAATTCCAATGTAACTGAAGTTTAACCATTGACCATCCCATTTTCTACCCTACTCTAAAAGCTTCTCCTTGTGTGCCTCTTTTATCTGGGTACATCTTCCCTATTCTACCTTTCTCTTTCCCCTTCTTCTTATGCATCCCTCTATCTCAATCATTTCTTTTGAAATCATCCCAACGTAATCAACTCAAACTCCTACCCTCTTTCTATATAGATTGTTTTTAAGTGCCCTAAAAATGATAAAGTTCTTAGGAGTTACAAGTTTCATCTTCTCATATAGGAATGTAAACTGCTTAAACATATAAATTCCTTTGTGATTTCTTTTTTCGTGTTTGCCTTTTTGTACTTCTCTTGAGTCTTGTATTTGAATGCCATATTTTCTATTCAGTTCTGGTCTTTTCATCAGGAATGCTTAAAAGTCCTCTATTTCATTATACATCCAATCTCCCCCTCCCCCAAAGGATTATGCTCAGTATATTGCTTGGTAAATTATTCTTGTTTGTAATCCTTGCTTCTTTGTCTGCCAGAATTTGATATTTCATGCCTTCTGTGCCTTAAAGTAGAAGCTGCTAAATCTTATGTGATCCTAATTGTGGCTCCATGATGGTTTCTTTCTAGCTGTTGCAATATTTTCTCCTTGACTTAGGAGCTCTGAAATTTGGCTATAATATTTCTAGGAGTTTTCATTTTGAGATCTCTTTCAGGAAGTGATTGGTGGATTCTTTCAATTCCTATCTTAGCCCTCAGTTCTAAAGTATTGGGTCAGTTTTCCTTTATAATTTCTTGAAAAATTGATCCTGACATTCAGGTAGGAGAGTAATTTTTAAAATTATTTCTCCTGGATCTATTTTCCAGGTCAATTGTTTGTTTTGGTTTGTTTTTTATGTTGAGATTTTTCACATTTTTATTTTTTTTACTATTTTGATTTTTTTATAGTTTCTTAATGTCTCATGGAATTGATAGCTTCTACTTACCCAATTCCAATTTATAAGGAATTATTTTCTTCAATGAGATTTTGTACTTCTCTTCCCATTTGGCCAATTCTGTTTGTTAAGGAATTATTTTCTTCAGTGAGGTTTTGTATCTCTTTTCCCATTTGGTCAATTCTGTTGTTTTTGTTTGTTTATTTTGTTTTGTTTAAGTTATTATTTCCTTCAGTATTTTTTGTGCCTCTTTTGCCAAGCTATTAATTCTACTTTCATAATTTTCTTGCATTACTCTAATTCCTTTCCCCATTTTTTCCTCTACCATTTTCATCTATTTCTATAGATCTTCCAGGAATTCTCATTGGGCTATTGTCCAATTTGCATTTTTGAGGCTTTTCTATAGATGTTTTCACATCGTTGTCTTCTTCTGAGTTTGTGTCTTGATCTTCCCTGCCACCATGGTAGTTTTTATATAGTCCCATTCTTTTGTTTGTTTGCTCATTTTTTCAGCCTACTTCTTGACTTTGAATTTAATGTGAAAGTTGTCTCTGCTCACTTGGTGGGAGTTGAGAAGCAGGGAACTGTCCCAAGCTTCAGGTTTTTTCATACTGCTGTTTTCATAGCTAGTTCTGGGTGTCTGTAAGTTTTTAGTGCTCCCAAAGTGGTATGTTCTGGGGAGGCGTGTAGTCACTGCTCTCCTCTTCTGTACTCTGGTCTTTACCCAGAAAGGGCCTCTGCTCCCCTGCAGCTTCAAAGGCTGATGCTCCTCTTTGCCTTGGAACTGTGACCAGGTCCCCTGCTCTCCAGCAAATGCAAGTGCTAGTATTCCTCTTGGTACTTGAATGTCTTTGGCTTCAGAGTTCCTGAAGCTGTTGCTGCTGCTGTTGCAGCTGTCTGCAAGGAGCACTGCTGGTGTTGCTGGAGGAAAAAAAAACACAACCATCTATCCCCAACCTTTTTTTGGCTATGCTGCTCCAGAATTCATTTTGATGTGTTCTTTTAAAGTTGTTTGAAGGAGAATGTTGGGAGTGTTAAGATTGGATTGTTGCCTCTACTCTGACATCTTGGCTCTGCCCTCTAGTTCATCATTTATTATGGCACCATATCCAATTACATTCATATACCACAATTTGTTTAATCATTCCCCAACAGGAAGGTATCTCCTTATTCCAATTTTTGACTACCATAACAAAAGTTGCTATAAATATACACTCAAATTCCTGAAAAGGATCTACTCTAATTATGTATTGAGGAAACAGTAAGTGGATGCCTAAATAAACAAAGAACAAGCGGCATAGAATAAGTGCATTTTCTCCATTGTTCCAATTATCTGGGGGATAGGGAAGTTCAAAAAATTTCACAGGGTCACAGCAAGAGTTGAAAGTAAGTCTGAGAAAAAATCCAACGTTACATGAGGACACAGACCTGGTGAAAAGTGGCTTAGCCCCAGCATATTCCTGCATTCCAATATACTCAAAGACACCCATAAATGGTGGTCTTATAGCACTAAATATTTGTTTTAAATTTTAAAATTCAATTAAAAATTCTGAATGTTTGGTAATAACAGAATTGTTGTTAGTTGTTTCTTATTTGTCCTAGATGCATTTCATGGGTAATAATATGATAATTTGTGTACATAGATTCAAGAAAAAAATTGCATTAAATATTCTTAATTTAGAATACACATGAGAAAAGTTGACCAAAGAGGCAAGGAATTAGTGTCTGCTATGTGCCAGGCACATTACTAAGCACTTTACAAATATTATCTCATTTGATCCACACAACAACCCTATGAGGTAGGGGCTGTTATTATCTCTTTATTGGAGAAAACTGAAGCAAACAGGTTAGATAAGTGGTCCAGGATTAAACAGCTAGTACCTGAGTCTGAATTTGAACTCAAGTCTTCTGACTCCACATCCAGTAATATATCCACTGTGCCACTTAACTGTCTAAATAACTGAATAAAATTGAGAGCTTTGTTCAGAGTATTTTCCCATTCACTTTTTAAGATCCAAATGCTTTCAAAATGTTTTTTTTTATTCCTCACATGCTGAGATATACTACTCAAGTGAATAATAAAGAAATCAAATTTTTAAAGATGATATGTTACCCAAATGCTTCCTTCTATTAGGTTCATTGTCTTCTTTGCTCTACTTAGTACCTCAGAAATATCATTTGTGTTAGTAGCTACTACTTTTAAAAGTCCACTGAAGCAACGTAGTTGCCTAGAATTGACTGTCCAAAAATCTTTGATCGTGGGGGCAACTTTTTGGTCTACTCCAAAACCAGGAGATTTTGACACATGGTCCATTAAAAATTCAACGTTAGTAGAAGTCATACAAACAGTTCTGAATAAAGATGGAAAGGGGGAGAATTAGAACCATTCTTTCTCCACACCTATGTATAAAAATTATCTCTGTAAATGCATGAACACAAATCATGCAGCTTACTTGAGCAATGACAGGTTGAAAAACAAATCATTTGGTCACATAACCAGAATTATTTTTAAGAATGTTACAGCAGATGATTGGCTTTACTGTCATTTTTTTAATTTGTTGAAATAAATAATTACTTTATTATATTGTATAATTCAATCGATTGTCATAGCATTTAATACAAACATCCACACTAAATTTCAGTGTTAGTTGTCAGAGAGCATTTTTTACACACACACACACACACACACACACACACACACACCACACACACACACACTTTTTTCAGTACTTTACATATGTTCTGTGTATAAAAAGCAGCATGGTGTAATGGAGAGAAGGCCAGTCTTAGAGTTAGGAAGAATGGTTTCAAGTCCAAACTCTGACACCTACTGTTTATGTGACCCTGGGCAAATCACTTAGTCTTCTGGTGACCTAGGCAGCTCTCTTAAACTATAAGCTTCAATGAAATTTCTTGTCTAGATTGTTGGAAGGACTCTCTAAATCAGTAGTTTCTTATACCAATGAAGTAACATATAATGTTCCCCTGCCCTGTTAAATAAATGTATATTTCCAGTTTTTCATATTATATGACATATATAATATGTATATGTGTGTGTGATGTATAGGTATTTTTGTTACTGTTGTTCAGCTATGTATGACTCTTCATGACTTCATTTGAGGTTTTCTTGGCAAAGACTAGCGCAGTTTGCCATTTCCTTTTCCAGCTCATTTTACAGATGAAGAACTGAGATAAACAGGGTTAAGTGACTTGCCAGGATCTCACAGCTAATTCAAATCAGTCTGAGGCCTGATTTGAACTTAGGTCTTCCTGACTCCAGGCCCAGCACAATATCCACTATATCATTTAGCTGCCCCATATGTATGTGTATGTACATGTGCCTGTGTGTGTGTGTGTGTTATATGTGTTTCTATGTCTGTTTGTGTGACTCAGGTATGAAGCCCTTAACATATTAGCTAATATACAGTTGTGTCATTATTAGGCTATGTCTATGTAGTCCAACTGAACTAAGAACTCAGCTCTAACCCATTTATTAAGAGCTACTCTCAGTATCCCTCTGGGTCTCTGATGCTCTGGAGTGTTGAGACAGCTGCTGGCTTGCGTCAGCGCTCAAAGTATTCAGTAGGATTTATTATTATGTAGTTAACCCCAAAGCCTAAAGCTGGCTATCAATGTGGATCTCATGTTTGGCGAATGAAAGGAGCTGGCATGAGGATGCATTATCACAGTGCCTGACACATACAAAATCTCACAAGGTTTCACATGGTCACAAGGGCAGGGTAGAAGCATTGGAAGAGGAAGCAAACAACAGGAACAGCTCCACCAGAGAAGTTACCCCAGGAACTTCCCAGTACAGTTGTCTCAAGCCCCTCAAGAATCAATAGAACCTGGCAGGGGTCAAACCCAGATGTTGTTACTTAGCCTGACTCAATTAGGCTTTGTAGATATGACCTTATTCATGGCATATGGAGATTTTAATTGAAAATGATGAAAAATGTAATTAAAAGGTTTAACTGTGATGTTAACATGCTTTTAGTTTGACATAATTTCACTAATCTTGCAGAATTTGACAAAAAAGTAATCAACCATCATAAAACTCTATATTAATAAATGCCTATTATTTCACATTTTTTAAATGAGGACACTGAACCACAAAGTAGTTAATTAACTTGAGAAAATGAAGCATTATTAAGGGCAGTTATTCTGGTTGTAGTGAAATTTACTAAGGCTTGCATGCAATACACCTGCCTCTTTCATATACTCATTTACCCTATTTGGCTCTAATTCCATATGGGTTATGCCTTGTATGACCCTTAGAGAGGCAACCTACTTTCTCCTACTTCTAAAGAGCATAAAGGTGACCCATTATCATAACTTGCCTCCCACAGGGCCCAACAACTCATTGCTCAACCCTGATGTGCTCCCAGCTTCCACCTACAACACCCTGAGGACTTAGACAAAGGAGCGGGGGTGAGTCAGGCAACTTGTGGTATGCTCTAAGTCTAATTAGGTCTAACGATTTAAATTAGTCATAAAAATTACCATGGACCCACATGCCCAATACTAGAAAGAAATTTGACTAGGGCTAAAAGAACTACACTCAGGAGAAGGCTCATGCTTATTTAGTAATTAAATAGCAATAATTTATAAGGTGCCTACTATGTGTGCAGCATTGCTAAGCACTATTGGGGAATCTAGGTAATCTCACCTCTGTCATTACCTGGTTTTTAAGCAACTCACTTATCCTCTCTGGGCCTCAATTTCATCAGATGTAAAATGTGGGAGTCAGAAAAAAAATGATGTGAGATCTCTTCCAGCTCTCAACTTTTAAACCAGTTCTGACGTTAAGGAAACATTTCTGGGGACAACATGCAGGGACTCTACTTATATTTTCTCTCTCTAAGGGACTTCTCTGCTCTCAACCTTTGGAGGAGGTTCACAGTGGACTCATTCCTGAGGGAAACTACTCTTTAATGAGAGAAAGGGGAATTTTTTTTGTCTCATATTTTGATTCATAATACATCACACTGAGGGGCCCCAGGGAAAATTTGGTGAAGTCATTCAGAATGAATCTATTAAGCACTTGCTATATTTGAAGCATAGTGCTAACCATTGGGGATACAAAGAAAGGTGAAAACTGTCCCTGTCCTCATGAAGCATGTGATTCTAATGGGGGCCAGGAGGAAAAAAAATTGAAAATAATTAGGTATATAAAAGTGGTACACAAAATAAAAGAGAAGTAATTACAGAGGGGCAAGTACTAATAGCTGGCAGTACTGAGAAAGGCCTCTCCTAGAAATTTGGATTTGTGATCAATCAATACATGATTAAGTGCCTACTAGCTCTGAGGATACAAAAAGAGGCAAAAGGCAGTCTTCTCCCTCAAGAAACTTACAATCTAATGGGGGAGGCAGTATGTAAGCAAATTTATTTAAAGTAAACTTTATGTGGGATAAATAGCAAATAATTAATAGAGAGAAGGCACTGGAATGAAGATGGCTTGAGGAAGGTTTCCTGTAAAAGATAGGATTTTAGTTGGGACTTAAAGGAAGCCTGGGAGATTAGCAGCCTGAGAGGGAGAGAACTTTACAAGCATGGGAGTCACACAGGCAGGAAGAATATCCAGAGCCAGGAAAGTGATGGAGTACCTTGCTGTGGGACAGCCAGAAATCCAGTGTCACCGGATTGAAGAGTACATGTTGTATAGTAAAGTATAAGAAGACTGGAAAGGTAGGAGGGGACTAGGTTATGAAGGTCTTGAATGCCCAACAGAGCATTTGTATTTTCTTCTGGAAACAACAGGAAGCTGAAGGAGTTTATTGAGTAGGGGGTGTGTGATCTGATTAGGCCTGCATTTTAGGGAAATCACTTTAGTGGCTAAATGGAGGGTGGAATCAGGAAAGAAGTGAGCCAAGGCTAACCCAGTAACAGCTTCAAATGGAGTTTCTGGGCAATAACTCACCAGCAAAGAAGTGATCTCCAGGATGAGACAGCTGGAACAGAATCAAGCCAGGATGCAATATAAATCATATATAGAATAAATATTTACTTCCTTTGAAAAAGAAAGAAAAAGAAATATTAAGAGGTGGGGGACAGGGAAGACTAGTTGCAAACTTTCTTATTTGAACCCTTTACTCTAGCTGACAATTGTGTATGGTTGCAATTAATCAAAGTCTCAAATCTGCATGAAACCACCTTGAGATTTGCAGAAGGAGAGCTAGCTAGCTCATTACTGACTCATTTTCACTTCCATCATAGAAAACAAGCAATTCCTATACGACAGCAAAATTCGCTATTTAAAAGTGTGTATTTCCTTTGTTCCTGAGACAAAATATGCTTAGCCAGAGAGTCATCCTCTTTAAATTGCTCAAGTGTTGAACCAGCTCACATGATCAGCCAGAACCCAGAAGATCAACTCTGAACATGCTCCATAGGATAGGCTTCATTCCACAATATTTGGATATTGGAGGTAAATACATTCCGAGAAATCCAGTCTAAACATTTCATTGTATAGATGAGGAAACCCTTGTTCATGGAGGCTTAAGGGCCTGACTTAGTTTGCACAGGTAGTGTTAGAAATTGGATTACTCCTTCTTAGATCTTATAAGTGCTAGGCTCATAGTTAGTGTTAGAGTTCATTTCCAAATAAAAGTCCACTTACTTTCATTTCCCCTATTGCTTCTGCTGCACCAGGCTCCAAGATTAACATGTGTGAAATTGAACATTTTGATATAACAAATCTTAGGTTTTTAACTTCTGGTGTGTCATGACTTCTGTGACAGCCTGATGAAACCTATGGACCCCTTCTCACTATAATGTTTTAAAATACATTATAAAATACACAAGACAAACCAATCATATTGAAGTATTGCCAAATTACTTTGATTGATATAGTGCTATTATCTTATAGTGAATCAAATAACCAGTCATTTCAAAGAAATGATGAGTGTAAAATATATTTTGAGATTGCTACAATGATTGTAATGTGATCTGAAAATATTTCATTTGACAAGAAAGTAATGGGTGCTGCTAATACTAATGTTCTTTATTGTCTGCATTCATAATTGAAAGAAATGCTAAATTTTAGATAGATTTTACTAAAAACAAAGATGTCCTTTTTTCCCATTCAAGCTCATGGGACCCACGAAATCTATCCATGAACCCAAGAAGTCCTTGGACCCTAGGTTAGGAAACCTTGCAGCAAATTATTTAGTAATAGATTGTGTGTTGATAAAGGGAGAGAAGGGGGAAAAGCTCAGCATAGTTTAAACAATGAAAATATCTACAGTATCAAGAGCAAAGTTATCTGGGTCCTCAGTGTATGACGACAGGACAATAGCATTTACTTGTGATTAACAATATACTGAGAAAGGTTCAAAAAAGCAAATAAATAGAAGCCAAGGTCTCTGTCTTCAAAAAATTTACAATGTATTTGGGAAGATATAAAATACAAAAACACACAGAGATACAAAAAGAACATTTATAGAACATATGAACATTTGCCAAATAATTTATCCATGAGTTCCAAATTAATACACATATAAATTTTCTTTGCAGATATATTTGCTGACTAGGAAGAATAGAAATAAGAGATCACTATTATCAGATGTTGGCACGACATTGATAAAGACAGGGAAGACTGGATGAACCTTTGTAGGTCATTCTATATTTATGGAACGCCTAACATATGCAAAGTAGTGGGTGATAATATATTTTCCTTCATATGAGCTCACTTTTTCTTTAAAAGTCATTTGCCCCACACTTGCTAGTCAGACACACACCTTCCTACCACATAGGCTATAAACTCCAGAGTCATATTTAATTTTTCCTTTCTTGTTATTTCATAAACTATCAGTCAAAATTTTTTTGGCTTCTACTTTAGCAAAATCATTACATACTCCTTTATGTTTCAAATGTCACCATTCTATTTCAGACCTTTGTTGTTTGGAGCATTCTAAAAATATCCTAAAAGGCATCCTTACCTGTGATCTCTGTGTTCTAATATATCTTACATGAATAATCTTCCTAAAATCCTGTTATAATGTAGTTACTTCTTAGCTCAAAAAAAGATATCATTGGCTGCCCATTGCCTTCTGAGTATTATCTAGTTTTCTTGGCTTAAAACATAAAATTATCTGTTATCTTACTCTAGCCTAACTTTCCAACTTTATTTTCCAGGACTTTCTTTTATGGAGTCTACACTTCTAACAAGTTGGTCTGCTAATATTTCCTAATTAAATCCCATGTTTCAGTGTCTACATGGTATTCCCTCTGCCTGGAATCCTTTCTCTGTCATTGTCTCCTTCATAGTCTTAGCTAGAGTGATTCTTCCTTCATGAAACTTTCCCCAATATCGAGCAGTCTGCACAGTTAAGCATTTATTAAATATTTGCTAACTATATGTTTGTTGAATAAATGAATAGATGAATGAATAAAAAATGAATTTAACCAGTCTTTTTTTTTAATCAAGTCAATATTGAGTAGTAAGACCAACCAAAATTGTTTTTTCATTAAAATATGATTTATTGGAAAAAAATTAAAATATTAGATGAAAATAAAGTCATGACAAAAGTATGTTTTCTGTTACTAAATAAGATCTCTATGACTTCACTAAAGGTTTACTATGTTCCAAGAACTGTGCTGAGTATTAGGAATAAAAAGCAAAATAATTCCTATTATCAAGGAACTCACATTACAATTAGGGGAGGCAAAACATATATTAGGGTTCAGCTTCAGAGAGGATAGAAAGACCCAGGAATTCCTATGGCAAAGAAGCAGCATATATAAAAAAAAAAGTTTAGTAGACTTTGGGGAGCAATGGCAGGTCAGATGTTTTTTTGACCAATGACTTTTGGGAAGGGGCTAATGGGCTTGGAGGATTACAGTAGAACAGAGCACTAGAATATGCTTTATCAGTTACCTAATAAAAGATAAAATTTAACTAGCCAAGCCTATTTCTTCAGCAGTTATATTCTCATCTTCCTAATTCTGGCAGCCTTTTTTTTCCCCCTGCTCTCCTAATTATGTCTTCTGGGGAAAGGGAATATGTATCATTCTAGCTTCCAATTTGCATCATCACCCTGCCTTCTCCTTCGCTTCTAAAATTACTTTAGTTGGGAAGATTTTTACATAGCTACTTCTCTTTAACCTCAAATTTAAGAAAAATCCCAGAGGTTCTAAGTTAGAAGTGCTGGAACATTTATTTCTAGGACAGAGGACAGAAATTAAATGGAGTTGGCTGTTCAGGGGACCTAGCTGTGACTGCCATGGGAATCCCCAGTGATCAGTAACAATTTTGATCATTACAATGTGTAAATTGCCAGTACAGTGCTCAATAAGTCAAGTTTATTTCAGATGGATAATGGAAGAAACCCTCATCCATTGGAGATTTACTTCCTATTCCTCTGAGAGTAGAAACAAACTATGAACATATAACTGATGACTGTCCACTTAATGTCTATTATCATCCATAAATTGGACATGCAGAGTGATGATATTCAGTTTGTAAAATATATATAGAGAGAGAGAGAGTTCAAAAATATACCAAGATCCACTGAAACAAAAAAGTAGTCAAATGGGATAGTAGAATTAAAATTAGACAATAATCACCTAATCTTTTCACATCTTTTTTTAATTTGCATAACAGATTACTTTTTTCCAATTTGCATTAGCTAATAATACTCTCTAATGCATTTCCTTTGTCTTCCAAAGCATACATTCTCAATTTACAGAGTTTTCATGACAAGCTTTTCAATAATTTAGTATATGCAACAACTAAAAAGTTTTTTTTAAGTCAAGAATGGCCATCTAAATCAACATTTTAATCACAGTATATAATGAAAGCTTAATGAAAAAATATCACTCATTTCTACTATGTAAAACTTTTTTTTACAATAAACCTTTTTCAATTATCTTGAGTAGACTAAAAATTGAAAACTGGCCAAATCACCAAGGCAAGATGCTCAGGAATAGCTCAATTTTGAAAAGTCAAGCCTGGGAAACTAAAGTAAGATGGGAAACAGACCTTTAAGAGAATGTGTTATTTTTGAAGGGATAGTGTCAAGCCGATTAGAAGTGAGACTTAAGCACTTGTGTATTATAAATTAGTAAATAGAGAGGAGGAGGAGAACAACAACAACAAGAGCAAGAATTAGAGGAGGAAGAAGAAGAAGAAGAAGAAGAAGAAGAAGAAGAAGAAGAAGAAGA
>NW_020954720.1:20415450-20438564 GCF_900497805.2 Vombatus ursinus
AGAAGGAGAAGGAGAAGGAGAAGGAGAAGGAGAAGGAGAAGGAGAAGGAGAAGGAGGAAGAGGAAGAGGAGGAGGAGGAGGAAAAATATTACAGTTTTAGAAATGAAGGAAATTTATATATCATGTAATACGACTCCTTAATTTCAAAGAAAATGAAACTGAATCCAGAGAGGTCATATGAATAAGTGACATAGTTTATACTGTATTTCAGGTTTCCTGAATCCACAAATCTCTCCAGATAAATTAAATCAATTTAATTGATTTGTAATATTAAATCAATTTAGTTGATTTGTAATCACACGAGAATAAGAACTATGTCACATTGGAAATGTCTTCAGGGAGAGCAAATCTGATGAAGAATGCTGTATGTTTCTTAGAGAATGACAATGGATTGAAGAATTCAGAATAATCCACAAATTTTTGAATCTAGGCAATGTAAGGATTTTTTTTTTATTTGTCAATGTGTTTTTGTCAAAATGGTTTTGTTTTTCAATCTTTTTCTTTTTTTTTCCTAGTTTGGAGGAGTAGTTTGAAGGAAAAGAAAACTATGCATTAATTAACAAAAAATAATAATTTTAAAAAAGAATGGCAAATCTCTCTAGCAGGTTGATTTACTTCTTTGATAGAATGATAGAACATTCCAATAAGTAAAATAGTTGTTCTAATCTAGCATCTCCCAAACAGTATACCATAAACCCTGTTGCTTCACATAATCTGAGCGGAGATCTGCAAGAATGATTTCTTGCTTGGAGATTTCAACATACTCTGTCAAACACTCTTAACCCAGTTCTTCAACCTGCTCATTTTTCATGACCTGCTCCTCTACTGCACTCCAGCTATACATACAGATGGTCACAGTCTTGATCATATTATCACCCACAAATGTTGCACTCCCATGTTTATGAATTCTTTATCCCCTTATCTGATAAAAGTCTGTTGGCTTTCCATGACTCCCAATGCTTTATGATCAATTAATCAATAAATATTTATTAAGGGCTTCTTTCTGTCAGGCACTCTTCTAAGCACTAGGTATACAAAAAGAGGAAGACAGAAAGAAGACACTGCTGATTGGGATGACTTCATTTAGAATATAAGATTTTAGGTGGGACTTAAAGTAAGTTAAGGAGGTCGGTGGTCAGAGTGAAGGAGGGAGAGCATTCTGGGAATGGAAAACAGAGAGAAAAATGTCTGGAGACAAAAGATGGAGTGTCTTGTTTGCGCAACTTCCAAGAGGCCAGTGACACTGGATTAAAGAGTATTGGGGATTACAGTGTAAGAAGACTGGAAAGGTTTGTGGGGGCTTAGTTATGAAGGGCTTTGAATGTCAAATAAAGCATTTTTTTGATATTTTGTTGTTGTTGTTTTGTTTCGTTTTGTTTTGTTTTGTTTTGTTATTGCCTGGAAGCAATAGGAAGCCTCAACCTCAAATCCCACTCTTCATCCTCATAGTGACCTCCATTCCTTCGACCTCTAAGTTCTAAACCAGACCATTAACCCTCCACTGGCCACACTCTTCTGCCTTCCTCATCTTCACACCTTAGTGAACCAGTTCAACCCCAAACTATTCTTTTCTCTTGAATTATTTGCCCTCTTATCCTGCAGAGATAGATCTTGCCCCATCAATCCTCAGCCCTCATATCATCCGTTATCTGCTTTCACTCCAACTCACAAAACTATTTCTAGTCTTCTTACACCTTACACAGTCCTCACATACCATGAAATCCAGTGATACTGATCTTGTTGACGCTCAAACTGGGCACTCAGTTTCTTGTATCTAAGTATGTTCACTGGTAATCCTCCATGTCTGGAATTCTCGCCTTTATCTCTGCTTTCCTGGCTTCCCTGACTTCCAGGTTTCAGCTGAAATCTGACCTTCTATAGGAAACCATTCCCAATTCCCTTTATTTCTTATTATTTCTCTTAGTTAATTATCTTCAATTTATCCTGTATATTTATTACTAGTACATAATTCTTCACATATTGTCTCTCCTCCATTAGACTCTGAACTCACGAGAGCTGAGACAGTGTTTTGTCTTCCTTGGTATCCTTAGCTTTTATCACAGTGCCTGGCACATAGTAGGTACTTAATAAATATCTATTGATAATCTAACTTACAGTAAAAATTTCCTTGAAAAGATTAAATGTGAAATCATGATGGAAATTTTAAAATATGTAAATATGTTTAAAAACCTCTATGCTCTAAATTTTCCCCATTACCTCAGTTTATTCCTGGAATATTCTATAATGATGATGATGATGATGATGATGATGATGATGATGATAATGATGGCATTTAAATAGTTCTTTAAGCTTTGCAAAGTACTTTAGAGATATTTCCTCATTTGATCCTCACAACTACCCTGGAAGACAGATGCCATTATTATCCCCATTTTATAGATGAGTAAACTGAGACACATTGGGGTTAGTAACTTGCCTAGGGACACACAACTAGTAAGTATCTGGGGCCAGAACTGAAATCAATTCTTCCTGACTCCAGGTCTAAAGCTCTATCCACTGAAACATCTAACTGCCTATGCCCTTTATTCCTACAATTAAAAACCCTAGATTGTAATTCATAAATTCTGTCACCATGTGTCAATCCCAACAAATATCCTGTAACCAAATTCATTTGAAAAACATTATTCTTATCTCGACATACTGAAGGCTTTTAATTTTATCACGTGCATTTTAATTATATCACTTATGTATGTATATATGGTGCTCAGTGAATGTTTATTAATTGACAGAGTAATAGTAATTCATAATGATTAGGATAGTTTGTCTTCATTTGGTAACTCACAATCTTCTCTTCTTTATATTAGGGGCATTCAAGATTAAGAGAACTCCCTTAACTGATATCCCTCAACTTTGGCCAAAGTCAGTAGGTGTTTAATGACACTAAATACGGGATAAGAGGTATTACATGTGAGGGGGATCTGTATGTATGGGATAGGATGGGACTATTCTACATAACTAAGATAAGAGAACATAGAAGATTAGATAAATGGTCTAAGAATTAAAAACAACAACCACCACCACCTTGGCTTAAGACCATCTTTGTCACATGGCTACATACTGGCTATCTGACATTGGGTAAGTCACTTATGGTCTCAAACAGTTCTTTAAGACTAAAAGTTGTAGAAAAGGTACCAACTGGCATTGGTAGAGAAATATCATTGCTGTAACAATGAAATCATAATACTGAGAGTACAGAGAAGAGAAAAACAGAGACAGTAGTAGACTGTATTAGCTTAATAAAATAATTCTACTATATTTAGCATTTGAAGGAAGGTAAAAGGGACATAAGAAACCATGGTCTAAGGAAAACTATTATGAAATGTCTGACCTAATTTCATAGCAGTCAATCTTTTTAAACCATAAGTTTCCAGCTTTCCTTTATGGTCTTGTTAAAAAATCATTAAGAAAATAGAATTGACCACTAAACAAAAATATTTAATTTGCTCAATTAAAAAAAAAAAATGAGGATATGGGCAGAGCCAAGATGGTGGAGGGAAAGCAGTGACTTGCTTGAGCTCTCCCCCCAACCCCTCCAAATACCTATAAAAAATTACTCTAAACAAATTCTAAAGCAGCAGAACCCACAAAAAGACAGAGTGAAACAAATTTCCAGCCAAAGTCAGCCTGGATGGTTCAGAAAGGTGTATTACGCTGGGTGGGGAGAGGAGCTCAGTTTGGCGTGGGTGCACAGGCCCCAGTGAACCTGGAGCAGGCCTCAAAGGACTGAATCACAGGCAGCTGTGGCGGTTTCCAGACTTCTCAATCCATGAATGCCAAAGACAATTTAGAAGGTCAGTGGGAAAAATCTGTGACTGAGGTGAGAGGAGCTAGGTCTCAGCCACCCCCGGGGCAGTGGCTGCCTCCTGAGCTTCTGGCCCACAGACTGAGGGGGAATCGAATGGCTGATAAGAGGGGGATTGCAGGATTCTCTTTGCCAGTGCTGAGGCAGGAATCTCTTGCTTTACTGGTGCTTGGATCTGGGTCACAGTTCTGAGGGGCGCGAAGGAATGTTGGTGCGGTGAACCCTGCTGTGGAGGTGGAGAGAAAACACCTCTCCCCTTATAGCACCTTGGAAAAACTGAAAATTTTCAGGTCCCTAGATGTATCTCTGAAAACAGCTGTACAAACCCCCGAAGCTTGGGACAGTACATTGTCCACATTGGAAACAGACTTTTACCTTAACAAAGAGTTTAAAACTCAAGTAATTGTCCAGGATCATGAGAAAGCAGTGCAAAAAGAATCAGACTATATTATCTTGTTTTGGTGACAAAGAAGATCAAAACATTCAATCAGAAGAAAACAATGAAGCCAAAGCTCCTACATCCAAAGCCTCCAAGAAGTATATGAATCAGTCCTAGGCCTTGGAAGAGTTCAAAAGGGATTTTGAGAAGCAAGTAAGAGAAGTAGAGGAAAAACTGAGAGTGATGCAAGAAAATCATGAAAAACAAGTCAACAGCTTGCTAAAGGAGACCCTTACACCTTAAAAAATAACTTAACCCAAATCCCAAAAGAGGTCCAAAAAGCCAATGAGGAGAAGAATGCCCTAAAAAGCCAAATTGGCCAAACGGAAAAGGAAGTCCAATAGCTTACTGAAGAAAATACTTCCTTAAAAATTAGAATAGAGCAATTGGAAGCTAGTGACTTTATGAGAAATCAAGACACTGTAAAACAAATCCAAAAGAATGATAAATTAGAAAACAATGTGAAATATCTCATTGGAAAAACAACTGACCTGGAAAATAGATCCACGAGAGAGAATTTAAAAATTATTGGACTATCTGAAAGCCATGATCAAAAAAAGAGCCTCGACATCATCTTTCAAGAAATTATCCAGGAAAACTGCCCTGATATTTTAGAACCAGAGGGCAAAATAGAAATTGAAAGAATCCACCGATCTCCTCCCGAAAGAGATCCCCAAAGGAAAACTCCTAGGAATATTGTAGCCAAATTCCAGAGTTCCCAGGTCAAGGAGAAAATATTACAAACAGCCAGAAAGAAACAATTCAAGTATTGTGGAAACCCAATAAGGATAACACAAGATTTAGCTGCTTCTGCATTAAGGGACCACAGGGCATGGAATATAATATTCCAGAGGTCAAAGGAGATAGAATTAAAACCAAGAATCACCTACCCAGCAAATCCTTCAGAGGAAAAAATGATCATTTAGTGAAATAGAGTGCTTTCAAGCATTCTTGATGAAAAGACCAGAGCTAAATAGAAAATTTGATTTTCAAATACAAGACTCAAGCGAAACATGAAGAGGTAAACAGGAAAGAGAAATCATAAGAGATTTATTATGGTTGAACTGTTTACATTCCTGCATGGAAAGATAATATTTGTAACTCATGAGACCTTTGTCAGTATTAGGGTAGTAGGAGGTCAAAAAAAATATATGTACGTATATATAGATATAGATAGATAGAGGGCACAGAGTGAGTTGAAAATGAAGGGGTCATATCTGAAGAATAAAATTAAGGGGTGAAAGAGGATTATACTAGGAGAAAGAGAAAGGGAGAGGTAGAATGGGGTAAATTATCTCACAAAAAAAAGAAAAGAAAAGGCTCTTACAGGGGAGGGGAAATGGGGGAAGGTGAAAGGGAATGAGTGAATCTTATTCTCATAGAATTTGACTTAAGGAGGGAATAACATACACACTCAATTGGGTATGGAAATCTATATTACCCTACAGGAAAATACGGTGGGGGGAAGGGGACAAGAGAACAGGGGGATGATAGAGAGGAGGGCAGATTGGAAAAGGGGGTAATCAGAAGCAAGTACTTCTGAGGAGAGACAGGGTCAAAAGAAAGAATAGAACAAATGAGAGGGATGGGATAGGATTAAGGGAAATAGAGTTAGTTTTTCACAGCATGTCTACTCTGGAAGTGTTTTGCATAACTGCACATATATAACCTATATTTAGTTGCTTGCCTTATCAATGAGGGTGGATGGGGAGAGAGGAAGGGAGAAAATTTGAAACCCAAAGTTTTAAAAACACATGTTTAAAGAAAATGTTTTCACATGCAACTAGGAAATAAGAAATAAAGGAAATGGGGTACAGAAATCCATCCTGCCCTACAGGAAAATTGAAGGGGAAGGGGATAAGAGAAGGGCGGGGAGAGATAGGAGGGAAGGCAGACTAGGGGAAGGGGTATTCAGAATTCATGCCATCTTGGGGTAGGGGGAGGGGGGAGATGGGTTGAAAATTTAGAACTCAAAATTGTGGAAGTAAATGTTGAAAACAAAAAAATAAATAAAAATTACCATAAAAAATAAAAAATAAAAGAAAATTTAAAAAAAAGAAAAACTCAAAATGGAGTCACAAAGAATTGGACATAACTGAAACAACATGGCAACATCTATCTATCTATCTATCTATCTATCTATGGCTGAATGTTTTACAACTAGCTCACTTAGCTCACTAGATCTATTGGCTGGCTCTAGACACTGCCCAGATGAGCTTCACATCCCGTTCAAACCTCCAATCATCCGCTCAGGTTAGCTCCCCATCTGCCTGCTACCAGTGAGCTCTCCTTCTGACCTGGATTGTCACCCTCCATACAGAACCTGAGACACATTTTTAAAATTGAATATTTCTGAATCCATACTTCAGATAATGGAGAAGTTAGTTCATTCCTTCTTGGGGTCCCCCTTTTAGGGCATAACCCACTTGACTGGTGACTGTATGCAAGCTAGTTGACCTAGCTCACTATATCTACTGGATGACACTAAACACCAACTAGACCATAGTTTAACTTCAAAAGTCATCCAGCCATCTATGAATGAGTACTCCATTGGGATCTATGCAATTTCAAGAAAAAAAAAACCTGAAGCATATTGGGAGGACCCAAATATAGAATTTATTTTTAATAGAGGAATGAATGGGTTGCAACCTGAACCACTGGTGGAAATACAAATGTCAGTATGTCAGTTAGATCACAAATCCTTTAAAATTGACAAAAGAAGAATATTTTTATCCATACCAATGTTTCCTTGATGTCAATAAACTTCTTGAGATATATTACCAGATGATTGCCACATTTCTGTACGAAAGGTAAAAATAATTTAATAATTGTATTTATAATTTTATAAATTAATTTAGTTATTTTCTTGTATAATTCCAAATTACTTTTCATAACACTTTAATAAATCCTTAGATCACACAGCAGTACAATGAGTTTGTTATCTTACCTCCAAAAATGAAGTTTCCCATATTGCTAACCTGATGTGTATGATGTACTGCCAACTATTTTACATTTCTTTGACCAGTGATTTTGGACATTTTTAAGGTACATATTGATAGTTGATTGATATTTCTTCCTTTGAAAATTGTTCTTATTCATTGTACACAGTAACAACAACATTGTGTGATGACCAACTCTGATAGACTTAGCTCTTCTCAGCAATGCAATGATCTAAGACAATCCCAAAAGATTCATGATAGAAAATGTTATCCACATCCAGAGAAAGACCTATGGAGTCTGAATGCAGATTGAAACATACTATTTTCTCTTTTTTTCTTCCTCATGTTTTTTCCCTTTGTTCTGATTCTTCTTTCACAACATGACTAATGTGGAAATATGCTAATATGATTGTACATGTATAGTCTATATCAGATTGCATGCCACCTTGGAGAAGGGGAAGGAGAGGGAGAAAGAAAAAAAAAATTTGGAACTCAAAACCTTATGAAAGTGAATGTTGAAAACTATCTGTACAAGTAATTGGGAAAAATAAAATGATATAAAAAAGAAAAAAAAAAAACACCTGCAAAATGGGTCAATATCCTCTGAAAGTTAAAATCCTAGGCATATTTTATATAATGTGTTGCCTGCCTCAAGTCACAAAGCATAAAACATATTCTAGATAATTGATATGTATCTATTATTATTAGTTAGGTATTTGACTATTAAATAATTTATGTACCTATTTATCTAATCTATAATATGGATATAGCTATGTCAATATGCAATCAGGAAAATAGAAACTTTTTTTTTCCTTACTAGTACTCTATCAATCTGAGTGAGTAAATCTAGTATATCCTGAATTGGAGCTTTTAAGTTACTTGACCAAAAATTAGGGGGAAGCATTAGGCAATAAAGTAAATACTATCTCTCTCTTTCTCTGAACAGTGTGATGCCCTAGAGATTTTCTGGTTGTAATGAGTTCATAAAGTCAGCATAAAGACCTACTTTCATTAAGTGATTAAATTAAGGTCTGTACTATTTTTTTTCCTGTGTCTTAAAATTACTTCAGTATCTTAGATGACAGGTTTTGCTGACTCTTTCTAGCTAGTTTATCCAATATTTTATTTGAATAAACATTACCGCCATGTTTATAAAGATTTTGTAATTTTTATATAAAAACAGGTCATGACCTCAAGGAACTATTGTATTCTATAAAATTCCTTCTCGTGATAAGTTTCACTTTTATTTTCCAATTTAGTAAGTGTAGTACTTTCTCTATTATAAACAACATCCAGAGGTCTTGGTACAATGAGTACATTCAGTCCCGTATGTCCCTATCTGAAAATGAAGGAAATAGAAGTGGGTAAACTCAGTGAGTTTAAGTGAGAAGTTTAAAGTGTTAACAAATAAACATTAATTAGTTGGGCAGCAAGGTAAGAGTATAGGTGATTGATATTGTGTATATAAATATATGTGTATATATAATCCATCCTATAAGTTTATTATATTTTATTTTGAATCAGCAAATATTTATTTTCTCTTTTTCTCACTTCTATCCTTTGCAGGAAACATCAGGGAGAAAAAAAGAAAGAAAATACTTTTAACAAGTAAAACTAAGAAATAACAAGAGTGGAATTGTTTGGTTTGGTTTGGTTTGGTTTGGTTTGGGCTCAAAGACTTCCCAATAATTTTTGAACATTATTTGTTTCCCCTACCAGTCATGATAACGTGAGCATGTGTTATGCAAATCAGTAATAGTTATGTTGTTTCTTTGTATAGGAAGGCATAGAGTCACACTGGGAAAAGAGTATTTGCATTAAGTGCATTCCAAAAAGCCGTCGAGCCTCAAAATTGTGGGTTTTTCTTGCAAACAGATTGCCTCTGGAAAATGGGGAACCATGGAAGAAGACACAGAAACATGCAATATCGATTGAGATGTTTTTGGCTGGATTGTAATGTCCATTGCATACCTAATCAATCTATTATACATTCCAGTCTTTCTTCTTTTGTTTCAAATTAATTTACAGAATAAAAAGAAAAAGAATCCATTAATCTACTCTGTGTTTTTTTTTATATCTCCATAAAGGGTATGATGGCTTATACTTTTTGCCTTTTGTACATAAAAATCTCTAATTCTGATGTGTACTTACAATCTTAAAACCATGATGAACAGAGTCTATCTTAATCTATAAAATTATAACTATTATATATGAAATATTTATTTGTTTGAATCTCTACAATGTTTTTCTTTTGAAACATACTTTATTGCCCACCAGCCTTTTTATGTCAATACTTTCACTATTTAATGTGTTTTCAAAAACATTTTAATAAAGTTTGGGTTCAACTGAGACCTATCTTTTTCTTTAAAGCATTGCAACATTCATAATTGATTTCTTCTGTTGAACAGAAAAATTGGTTATTTAATATCTAGGATGAGGTCTGAAAATTTTTCAAAGATAGGCTCAGTTCTCTTTAGGTTAACACAAGAGCACTGGCAAGTATTCATTAATTGGTAAATGGATGGATGGCCTGGACATGGACTTTGGCCTACAGCTATGAGAGAGAAAGAATACTCCTTTCATTTGCTGTCTACATTATTTATAGTCATTTGTTTTCTCTCCTTGCTGGCTGCATTACAAGCTCCCATTACCACATTGCTGACTTAGGAACACTGAAATGCCTGAGCCTCTACATCAGATGAAATGGCCCCAAGTAGCTCGATTTAACAGTTTCTGCAAAGCTGGTATAACTTGGATATTGTTATGGGCTAATGAACAAGAGTTCTTAAAATTAGCTAGAATTGAAAGTTCCATAGGGTCCTCTTCTCCTTTTCAAGGGCTTTTCCAAAATGTCACTTTATATAAATGCCAACTTCCTAATACAAATTCTGTGTCAAAATAAAGAATTAAAGTAGTTTATGATGATCCTGAATTATCCAGAAAAAAAAGTAAAATCTGTTTCATTTAGCCTGCATAGAAATTAAAAATATTGATAAATTGAAAATGATTCTAGTAAAATTCAATCCAGATTACTATTAAAGAGGTGTAAAACATAATATTACTGTCATAAATTTATTATTATCTTGCTCCATAGTAAAACTCCAACTTCTCTTAATTATTCTCTTTGGGTCCCTTGTACACTTTTCCGTGCATTGGACCTAAAACAGAATATTGAAAAAGAACCAAATGGGAGCAAACTGGCAATGAAACACCATTGTAAGCAGCTTGCTTCACCTGAAACTCATTGAAAGTATCTAACTTAATCCACCTAATAAGTGCAGAGACAGGTCTAGTAAAGCTGAGGTCACAGGATGAAAATCACAGGATGATTAAGGGATTGGATTTCTTTCACTCTTATCTTTTCCTTATCCATCAGTTGGTCAGGCAAGCTCAGCCAAACAATAGATTGGGCACACCACAAAATTCTGCATGTTATTTAACATAAAAAGACATATACCATACCTAATGTATTTATAATCTGCTACAGAGTATGCTGATAAAAAAAATCATATGGTAATAGACATGGCCACATAGGGTAACTTTTAAAACATAAATGTTTAGGCCACTCTCTACTCATCACACTTGCACACACAGGTCCCTAACTTGCTACCCCAGACACTAGATACCTTATGGGTCAAAATCCTCTCCAAACCATAGCTCACAAAACCCACCAATATAGTTATTTTTATTGGTCATCTAGAGAATCATTTAGCTAGAAACAAAGCAATAAAAATAAGAACAGTCTGGTGCTCAGTGTGCCACCAATACACATATGATCAGTGGGAGAATTAAGCATGTATAGGGATCATGGGTTGAGCATACATAGATAAGAACCATGTGTGGTCAGGAAACCAATGTCTAGGGGTGATTCACTTATCCAATGCTGCAAAACTGCCAATGTTCTCTGATGATGTCATTATCTGTGCCTGACCTACTTCCTTTTGGATATTGCTCTCTATTCCAGGAATGCCATTTCTAGCACAGCTCAGTATTCAGATATCCAGTTCCCTTCATGACAGTCTCTCTAAGTCACAGAATATCTTGAAGACTGACCTGAACCATCTCTAATCCATCCCCCACATCAAATTAGTATTCCTAAAACAGCAGACTGACATAAACAATCCACCATTCCAAAAAGATTTTGATGGTTCCATATTATATCTGCATAAAATACAAAATGCTGATCCACAATTTGGCCCCCACTTACCTTTCAGGAATTTCATATCACTCTCCTTCCCATGTTCATCATTCCAGTCAGACTGGCCTTCTATTTCCCACACATAATGTTTCATCCTCCCATATATGTACCTTTGCTCAAGTGGTACCCCTATGTCTGAAATGTACTCCCTACTCCACTCTACCTCTAAGAATTCTGAACATCCTTTATAGCACAATTGCTGAATACTTCCTACAGACATGTTTTTTTATCTCTTTCCTTCTCCTCCCCTCCAATTATTAGAATTACTCCTCACCTCTTATTAGTGACCTGTTTCATGGTACACAGACTAAGTTCCTATCCCTTATCTTTCCCAATGAAAATTCTTCTCATATGAAGACTATAGGAAGCTTAGAATCTTGTGATTATAATTACTTCCATATAATTACAGAATCTGATTTGGGTTCTATTCATAGATCACCAATATTTTTTAAAGGTTGGACACAAACATAGCTGATCCCCTGCCTTACTCACCCCCACTTGTACCAAATATGTGCTAATCCATAAGGGGTCTAATTCTCTATATTTAATAAATATTGATGCTGTCACAGATTGCATTTCTTTTCAAGATTTCAACATTCCCTCATATAAACCAATACTATATCAAAGCACTGTCTTTCATTCTCTCTCTCCCTCATACCATCTATTTCACTCCACCCCTTCACTCTTGTACCACATCCTCCTCTACACTTTTACTGTGCTCCTAGGTGTTATTTTCTGCCGGAAAATGTAAAAGGAAAGTAATAAGATTATATCTCAATGTTCTTTAAGCAGGCAAAGACAATAACTAGCAGGCTCAGACACACAATTATGCCTTTGGTGACATCTTCAATATCTGTCAATCCCAAAGAGCTAAAAATAGCATTATGGGATGCACTGAAAGAAGTATATGTTCTGGAAGAGAAATGAGATAGTCTTATTTTACTACGTCCTATTCTGATGACTTGTAGAATCAAAGAGTCAAATTCTTGTGTCAAATTTCAGGTGTGACATTTTACAAAAAACATCAATAAATTGGAATACGTCCAGAGGAAAATGACCAATATGATAAGGGTACTTAAGATGTTGCCATCAAAGGACTGACTGTAGGAATTATATAATGTCCCACCTCAGCCCTGAGAAGCAAAAAGAGAGGAAGCACATAATACATCTTCAAATATTTGAAGGGCTCATAGAATCACAGCCTCTCCAAATCTGAATGGATGTTGATAGCTATTATCACAAATCTTACATAACTGAGAATATCTTCTATCATATTTTCATCAAATGGCCATCCAGACTTTACTTGAACATATCAGTGAGAAGGCAATAGCTACTTCCCAAGGCAGGTCTACAGAGCCATTGTGCTGACCTCATTGCTTTATGCCTGTGAAACCTGGAAAGTATACCAGAGCCATGCTAGGAAACTGAATTGCTTCCATTTGAATTGTCTTAGGAACTTTCTGAACATTACCTGGCAGGATAAGATACCAGACACTGAGGTTCTTTCTTGAACTAAACTGCCAAGCATTCAAACTCTGCTTCAGAGAGTGCGACTACGATGGGCTGGCCACATTGTTCAAATGCAAAAGGTATGCTTGCCAAAAAAAAACAAAACAAAAACTATTTTATAGAGAACTCACACAGGACAAGCACCCAAATGGATCTCAGAAGAAGTGATATAAGGGCGCTCTCAAGGTCTCTCTTAAGAATTTTGGAATTGATTGAGTAGGATGGGAGACATTGACACAGGACCACTCAGCATGGCATGTCCACATCAGAGAACGTGCTGTGTTCTATGAGGAAAGCAGAACTGTAATAACTCAAAGAAAACACAAGATGTGCATATTTAAAGAATCAACCCCAAATTGTGGTAGAACATTCCAAGATTATATTGGCCTGATCAGCCAGTCATTCACACTGAAACTTGACTCTAGCATAGTGATGTCATTTTGGTCCTTTTTGAGAATGAATGACAACAACCATTCCAATTTTACATATCTCTAATCATTGGGACTTTTGTCCCTCAAGTGTGCCTAAAATTATTTTTCTCAAACTTTTGTCCATTGTTCTTGCCCACTGGGATAACCAGAACAAACCTATTCCACTTTCTGCATGAAATCTCTGAACCACTTGAAGACAAATATTATGTCTTAAAACTTCTCTGATTCAATTAAACATCCTTATCCTTTATGTTATGGGTGCCATTCCAGTCAATAGTATGATCACTCTCCTCTACATATCTTCTAATGTATCAGTGCCCTCCCTAAAATATGCTCACAATCTTACAATACTGAAGATATGTTCTGTCTATGGATGATATCCTGAAAAATTTTCTCTCAATGAAGTACAAGATGACGTTCTTTTGTTTGTTTATTTTGGTTTTCATATATCACTATGTATTAATTTTAGTTTTCAGCACACTAAATTCCCTCAGATTTTTTCAAATAAATTGTTTTCCAGTCACAGCTCTCCTATATTATAACTATGAAGTTGATTTTTATAATACAAACATAAAACTAAATTCACTGCTATTGAATTTCACCTAATTAGATTTGTCCCAATATTCTAGCCTGTTGAAATCTTAGTCCTCCCAGCTATATATCAACTGAAAATTTTATACATCTGTCATCTATGTCTATGTCTATAAGGCATTGATAGAAATGTTAAATAGTGCAATCCTTCTTTGTTCTGGATACCATTTCTATCTTAACAGTCTGAAATAACATTAGTCTTTTGGTTGCCTTGTTTTTGCTTAATTTATATTGAGTGTGTAGCCCACTGAAGTCCCTGGAGAACCTTTTAGCACAAAAGAATATTGAATTTCAACCTCCTGATCTTGTACTTGTGAAGGTGTTTTATTTTTTTAACCCCGATTTGCAATGTCATAGTGACTTGAAGTCAGGAGGACCTTAGTTAGAATCCTGCTTTATGAAATTTAATAGCTGTCTGTCCCTGAGTCACTTAACCTCTGTTACTATCAGTGTCATCTTTAAAATTAGGATAATAACATTGTTTACCTGTCAGACTATCAGATTATCAGAGTTTTCAATCTCTCTTTTTCTCTGCATTTCTCTTTCTCTTGTTTATCTCTCTTTTCCCCTCTATATGATCTGTCTCTTTCTCTCTCTTTTATCTTACCACTAAAATTATCTTGTGCATGACTCATTTGTCATTACTTTCCATTTGTCATTCAAATACTATCACAGATGTCATAGCTCTTGTTATTTGTACCCATTAGATCATTGACATAAATTGATATGGTTCTACACATGTTTAGTCTACCTTGGCATGTGACTGAACATTGTCTATTCAAGCTTCCATAAGTAAACTTTTCATTCATTGTGTTAATGAACCTGAGGTACTTACATATTTTTAACTCTTTTAATTTTCCATTTAACCATTACTTACCTTCTCCCAGATTTTATATTCCTGTGGCTTCCTAAGAAAATGACCTCATACCATTGAGTAAATAATCTTGGATATGTTATTCAAAGTCCTATCTTCTCTTATGTTCCTGAAGATAAAATGTTTGTACATACAATGATGATGCAATAGATAAAACTGAAGCTACCACAGGACGTGTCTTTGGATTTGAAGCTGTTGTCCAAGTTTTCTCCATTCTCCTCACATTCAAATCCTCACCTTCCTGTGTCTTACTACTTTCAGCTTCCTTTTTTCTGAGCATCTGGATTCTATGGTTCTAATCATGACAAGTTCAACATCATCAGCAACTGGCCATCCAAGCTCTTCTTGAAGATTCTCAGGGATACAGATCCTACCACCACCAAGCCTTGGTGAATCTTTATATTATTATTATTATTATTATTATTATTATTATTATTATTATTATTATTATTATTATTGTTAATATTACCATTAATTTAAAGACTGTCTCAATTCCAGGACCACTTCACTGTTAATTGAATATTATTTTCCTTTAGTCTACTTCTAGGCCACAATTTTTAAAGTTGGTATTCAGTGTCTCAAAAGTATTTCTTTATATGCCCTATTTGTTGTCATGTCATTCAGTTCATCAGTTAGCATTTCTTGTTTATATGTGTAATGCCTAGCAGAATTTTGTTGCAACTAAAATTACTTCAGTGATGATGATGTTTTGCTTTTACAAATTTTAACATGCTACTGAAAATGTAGGGTGTGAAGATCCAGTGATTAAAATGTACGAGTAGTTCAATGGCACATCTGTGGTAAGTCTACATCTGGGGCCACAGAGAAAACTGTTGGGTAAATAGTTGGCTCTAGAAATTGATGCCATGTTTGTGCAAAGCTCACTTGTTGAATTTGTGGAGGGCAAAAGGCTTGGAGAGACTGTTAAGAGCTCAGATAACAAGATTTAAAATAATCTTGATAGAATGGCATGATGAACATAAAACAACAAGATGCCATGTAATGGGAATAAATTTGGTGGCCTCTGTTTGGGTTAAAAAAAATCAATTTGAACAAATATCAGATGAGTGAGTCATTTTGTCAGCCACATGATAAAGAACTAGGAGGTTTTAGTTGACTTCAAAACACAGCCTTTGATTTCATTCATAGAAAATGCAGTGTCTATGTCATAGATGATAATAGTCTCAGTATATTTAGTCGGATTGCTACTCAATCCATATTTGAGGTTTTATATTTAATTCTAAGGGCTATATGTTGTAGAAGACATTGACAGAGAGGGTACATACAGAAGTTAGTGACCAAGATAATAAGATGGTTTGGACAGTATATGAAGCATGTGAAAAGGGGATGTTCAATCCAGAGAACTGAAAACTAAGGGGCTGCTTTATAGCTTTCTTCAAATATTTGAAAGGTTGGCTAAAAGGACAAGTAGACTTGTGTTGTGTGGCTCTGGGGGAGTTAAACCGATGCTCATAAGTCTGTGGTGTTGCGCTCTTTGATCCCTCAGCAGCCAGGGCAAGAGGCAGTCAGAGGTATTGACAGTGGCAAAGGCTAAGCAGTAATTTTGTTACACAGGCAGCATGTAAGCTCTGTATCCTGTCAAGCCCTTTCTGGCTACATCAATAGTGTTGGGCCATTCCACTGCTGCCTCCTCCTCACTGGATCCTGACCAGCAGTGGGGAAGTTAGGCTGGCATGGAGAGCTGAACTAGACAGGCTCTATGAATGGATTTCATGTCACTGGAAATATTCAGAGGCTAGATGACCACCAATCAGAAATTTTGTATCAGGGCTTCCAGGCAGAAAGGCAGGCAGAGAGTTGAGCTAGATGACTCCTAAAGGCCTTTCCAATGCTAAGATGTTATAATTGCCTGCTACCTTCTTTTGTCTGAGTAGCATTCAAAAGTCATACTTAACTTCCAAATTCAAGTTATTCATTATCCTCTCCAAAACTCTGTACTAACTATAAACCCTCTCTTTCATCTACAATATCTTTCTCCAGTGATTTTTTTTTCCTTTTGGCCTCTAGACATATATAAATCTTCCTTATTCTTCAAAAAGAAAAAAAAAATTACCTTGATATCTTTTCAAGGTACTATCCTGTCTCCCCTTCCCCTATCTACCATACCTGTTCTAAAGGATTATCTATAATCTGTCTTTATTATTTTTTTTACCTCCCACTTATTACTCAAACCATTATAGCCTGTTTCTTGTCCTAGCATCTTACTGACACTGTTCCTGAAGGAACAATGTTTAGTCCTCATCTTTTTTTTCTCTATTATTTAATACTGTCAATCATTGTGTTGTTTGTTAAACTCTCTAAGTCTCTGTGACAAACAATCTTCTGTCTCTGCCTCATATGTATCTAATTCTCCTATCTGTTCTTCACTTGTTTCTCTTCCTTTCCAATATCATAAATGTAAGTTTTTTGTTCATTTCTTTTGCTCTCTCCACACTCTTTCCCACAGCTATCACAACCACTTCCAAAAACTTCAACTGTTACCTATATACAAATATCTCCCAAATCTCTATCTCTAACCTTGACTTTTATCTTGATAGAATTGAATTTTTAACTGCCTGCTTTGGAAGACATGCCACGACTGGTATCTGAAACATATTCAAAATGGAACTCATAAATTTCCCTAAAATTTATCTTTTGGCAATAGAAATACCTTTGCAGAACAAGTCAACTGACAAGTCATATATCATCAATGTAAATTACACTCACTCTGTAAGCAGACAGCCACCAAAGCTACTAGAACCAGGGGAGAAGCAAGCTGCCTCCACACATGTGGGCTCTTGTAGACAGTAGCTACAAGTATTTATTCACCACAACTATCCTGTGCAAATCAGTATCAACCTGATAAGTTAATATTATGTTACTTCAATACCTCTCCTTTTAGTATGCCAGAAAAGACTGCAAGATCTACAGTCCAAATGTGAGAAAGACTTTAGGTGTGGTAAAAGCCTAGGATTTGAGATTGGGTAGATTGAAATCCCTCAGAACATCAGGTTTTCCATCATTGAATTTTGGCTTCTTTGATTGTAAGAATTAACATGCCTTATTTGTATCTTGGCTGGCAGTTTGGAACACAGAATAGTCTACGCAGTCTGTACATGCATCGATAAAAATCACTTCCTCCTTAAGTAGAAAGTATATGACAATCTGGGGAGGTTTTTATAGGTGAAGGGACTTGAATACTAATTTAAGAAGGGAGATTATAAGAAATGATGGACAAAAGGACAGAGAATGTTTCACATATTCTGGCTTCAATACTTTAATGGCTGATATTGAAATATTCCTACTGACCTATGTCATTTTAAGTTCCCTAAAAGCTGAGATGTTTTCTATTTCCCTGCTCTACACTCTTCAGCACATTGTGTTGTATGTTGTACACAGTAGGCCCTATTCAATATTGATTGGAATCAAGGGAAAATTTTCCAAAAATACATTATGATGAAAAAAAGAAAATTAAGGGTATCTTTTAAGTATTGTAGCTGTGCTACTGATTGTCATCTAAATATATTAATTCATTGTGGGATAAATATTAATAACAACTTTATAGAGTAAACTGATTTAATGGATGGATGACACAATTAGGGAAATATAGAATGTGGGGTTAAAATGTTATGATACAAATAATATTTACTATCCTTTCCCTGGCACAGAGTCTTTTTCCTCACAGGCTCCTGAACCTGGTATCATCATCAACTACTCCCTCCTTCTCAATCCCCACATATCCAATCGTTTGCCAAATCCTGTTTTTTTTTCCTACCTTCATTACATTTCATGTATGCATTCCCTTCTCTCCTCCAAAATTGCTACCATCCTTGTGAAGACTCATATCCCCTATGTGTGAACTATGGTAGTCGCCTTTTGGTTGGTGTAACTGCTTCAAGTCACTCCCCCATTCCCATCTATCCTCCACACAGTTGTCAAATTAGTCTTCCTGATATGCAGGCATGACCATATTACCATTCTACTCAATAAACTCAAGTGATTCCCCATCACCTCTAGAAACAAATATAAAATCCTCCATTTAGAGTTCATAGCTTTTGATGGCCTAACTCCCTCCTACATTTCCAGTCTTCTTGCACCATAGTCACCACCTCCCATATATTCTGAGATCTAGTGACATAGGACTATAGGCTATTCTTAGTCTATGCTCACGTGCACAAGATACTCCATAACCAGACTCTGTGACAAGAGTTCACTTCTCCCTAATCTCTGCCTTCTTGGCTTCTCTGGTTTTCTTCAAGTCTTATCTAACATCCTATATTCTATAAGAAATCTTTTCCAATGCCCTCTTAATGCTAATGACTCCCTCCTTAATCTTAATATCTTCCCTCTCAGTTTATCTGTAATGATTAGGACTGTTTTTCTTTTTCATATTTATATCCCCAGTGCTTAGCACAATGCCTGAAACATAGTAGGTACTTGCTAAATTCTTGTTGACTTAACTTAATAAGAATAATTACTTTGTAAATGAACAAACTGAGACTTCATCACAATGCTTCTTTATTTTACTGTCGTGTTGAATGAGTTTAAAAATGACTCAAGGTGGGGCAGCTAGGTGGCGCAGTGGATAGAGCACTGGCCCTGGATTCAGGAGGACCTGAGCTCAAATCCAGCCCCAGACACATAACATTTACTAGCTGTGTGACCCTGGGCAAGTCACTTAACCCCATTGCCTAGCCAAAAAAAAAAAAAAAATGACTCAAGGGGCAGCTAGGTGGCACAGTGGATAGAGCACTGGCCCTGAAGTCAGGAGGACCTGAGTTCAAATCTGGCCTCAGACCGAACACTTGACACTTACTAGCTGTGTGAACCTGGGCAAGTCACTTAACCCCAATTGCCTAAAAAAGTAAAATAAAAATGACTCAGTCAGATCTTTCACGATTTTCTGTAAAATCTTTGAGATTTTGATATTTAATTTTCAGAGAAACCACTCATTTAATAGTTTTGCATATGTTAAGATCCTGGGATTTATAAACAAGGAGAGAAGATAGCAGAGTACAGACTGGGATCCAGCTGAACTCTCCTCACATTCCCCAACAAACAACTTAAAAAAAGAAAAAGCTTTAAATCAAATTTTGTAGTGACATAGCCAACAAAAGGCCAAAGGGAGACATTTTTTTCTAGAGTAAGACAACTTAGGAGGTCTGCAAGAGAGGTCTGTAACACTGGGGTGGGTATAGGCACCTGCAGTGCTGTAGGAGTAGCGGGGGGGGGGGGGGGGGGTAGAAGCAGCTGACAGTAGTAAAAACATCAGCAGCTTTGAGAACTCTCAGCTCAGAGACAGTAAAGGGGTCAGATAACTGGTCAAAAAGAGATTACAGGGGACTCTTTGCTGGCATTTGTTGCAACTGACACTGATTTGCAACTATATTGCCATACAAAGTTCTGGGTCAGTTCCAGGATGGAGAGGAGTGCTTATGATCTGTCACAAGGGAGCAGGGGCTTTCGTCACGATTCCAGGGCCAAGAGGAACACTAGCACTTGTGACTACAGTAAAACAGGGGGCCTGGTCACAGTTCTAGAACCAAAAGGAGCACTAATGCTTGTGACTGCAAGGAAGTAGAAGCTCTTCCTGGGTGGAAAATAACTAACAAAACAAAACAGAGCTCAGAACAGGAAAGCGGTGACCATACTTCAACCACCTTGGAAGCACCAAAAACTTGAAGACCCTCAGAACTAGCTCAGGAAATATCAGCATGAAAAATCTTAAATCTTGACACAATGCCTTCACACTCCTAGGTAGAGCAGTGCCCAACTTTAGCATGAAGTTCAAAATTTAAAAAGAGGCTGGGAAAATGAGAAGAAAAAGAAGAAGGAGAAGGAGGAGGAGAATGATGAATATGATAAAGATGATAATGATGATGATGACAAAATGACAAAAAGTTACTACAGTGGCAGGGAAGACCAAGAAATATACCTAGGAAAAGATAACAATGTGAAAATAGCTATATGCAAAGCCTCAAAGGAAAGTACTAATTGGACCCAATTCTAACAAGAATTCCTCGAAAAGTTAAAGAAAGTGATAAGAGTAGTAGAAAAACAAATTAGGGGAAATAATTGAGAGTGATGCATGAAAATTATGAAAAGAGAATTAACAACTTGGTAAAAGAGACAACTTAGAGACACAATTACTGAAGAAAATATCATCTTAAAAAAAAAATAAAAAAGATTTGTCCTAATGGTAAAAGAGACACAAAAATTCACTTAAAAAATCCTTTAAAAGCAGAATAGGTGAAATGGAAAAGGAAGTACAAAAATTCACTGAAGAAAAGAACTCCTTGGGGCAGCTAGGTGGCACAGTGGATTGAGCACCAGCCCTTAAGTCAGGAGGATCAAATCTGGCCTCAGACCAAACACTTGACACTTACTAGCTCTGTGACCCTGGGCAAGTGGCTTAACCCCAATTGCCTAAACAAAAACAAACAAAAACAAAAAACAAAAAGAAAAAAAGAAAAGAAAAGAACTCCTTAAAAAGTAGAATTGGCCAAATGAAAAAAGAGGTACAAAAACTCACTGAAGAAAATAAATCCTTAAAAATTAGAATTGGGCAAGTAGAAATTAATGACTCCATGAGATATCAAGAAACAATAAGACAAAATCAAAAGAATGAAAAATAGAAGAAAATGTAAAATATCTCATTGGAAAAACAATAGGTCTACAAAATAGATTAAGGAAAGATAATTTAAGAGTTATTGAACTACCTGAAAGTTATGATTAAAAAAAAAGAACTTAGATATCATATTTCAAGAAATTGCTGAGGAAAACTGCCCCAACATCTTAGATCAAGACAGTAAAATAGAAATTGAAAGAATACACCTACCACCTCCTGAAAGAGATAACAAAATGAAAATTCCCAAGAATATGACAGCTAAATTCCAGAGCTTCCAGGTCAAGGAGAAAATATTGCATGCATCCAGAAAGAAAAAAAAAATCAAATATTGTGGAACCACAGTCAGGATCATATAAGATTTAGCAGCTTCCATGTTAAAGGATCAGATTACTTGGAATATGAAATTCCTGAGGACAAAGGGCTAAGAATTACAACCAAGAATAACCTACCCAGCCAATTGAGTATTATCCTTCAGGAGAAAAAAATAAAAGGTTATTTAATGAAATAAATGACTTTGAAGCAGTTTTGATGAAAAGACTAGAGCTGAATTAGAAAATTCAACATTCAAACAGCTAATAGAAGCACAAAAAAGTAAACATGAGAGAGGATTATAAGGGACTCAATGGAGTACAACTATTTACATTCCTATATAGGAAGATGGTACATATAACTCTTAAGAACTTTCTCCTTATTAGGGCAGTTAAAAAGAGTCTGTATAGAGAGAGGGCATGAAAGTGAGTTGATTATGTTGGGATGATCTAAAAAAAATAATGTAAGGGTGAGAAAACTGAATGTAATGGGAGAAAGGAGAGGTAAAATGGGGCACATTTTTTCAGATAAAGAAGGTGGGCAAGGAAGGGCTGTTATGGCGAAAATGAAAATGGGTGGTGGTGATAGGCAATGCTTAGACCCCACTCTCATCAGAATTGGTTCAAAGAAGGAAGAATATACATACATACACATACATACACACACATACACACATACACACACATAAAGAGGGAAGAATATATATGTATGTATGTATGTATATGTATATTGTGTGTATATATATATATATGTAAGTATGTATGTGTGTGTATACCCACACACCCTCAGCTGAGTACAGAAATTTATCCTATCCAATAGGAAGATAGGAGGGGAACATATGAGAGAAGATAAGGTTAAGACAAAATTTTATGGAGAGAGGGAGAGAGAAAGAGAAATAGAGGAATTATGAAGTAGAAATAGAGGATAGATTATCATCTAAAAATGTATAATTAAAAAAAAAGAGATGGTCTGCTTTTTGTCAGGAATAATGGATAGAAAAACTACTTGCTTTATGGTACCTTTGTGATATCTTGTAAACTTCAGGAAAATCCCCGACATGTTGAATGAAGTCATTTCTGTGAGCTTATAGTAAGATATGGACAGTAGTCTAAAAGAATGGGTAGGGACAGAGGGTTTTCAATTTGCTTTAATGTACTAATGATTTTTTCATAGATCCCTTTTAATATTGCAGTCAGTTCAGGAGTATTCTTCTAGAACCACTCAGGGCTGGTCTCAAAATAGCTATCCACTCAACTCTTCCATATTCCTCTGAAAATGGTAGAAATGTTACTTAAAATTAGTCTAATGAATGGGAAAAGTAAGTAGCATCTTTTGCCTTACCAGAACCCTAATCAATCACAGAATCATAGAATTTG